>NW_006159538.1:760513-795533 GCF_000334495.1 Tupaia belangeri chinensis
CAGATAAATGCCGCAGCCTGTTTCTTGCGTCCTGAATTGAACTTTGGATTACCAGCTGGGAAGCAAACTCAGCTAATATTAGCTTAGTGCCGTCATCTCTTTGAGGGATGGTTTGACTTGTTTAAATATGAGTATCCACTAAGAGAGATGGGAAGCTCTTGTATTGTTGAGTACATATTTACTGTGTATCATATTACCCTTCATTAATATAGCGGCTAAAGAAACACTCAGATTAAATGATCCATTCACTCACTTGATTGGTATCCCTTCCCGGATCATCGCAGTGAGGTGTGTACCCAGCTTGCGTTCGAGGATCTCACTACTTAAAAAGCATAGGGGTTTTTCATTATTCGGTTTATTCTGAAAACCACTCAAGTCTTATTAACTCCATGAGCACTTTAATGCTCTATGTTTCAAAGAAGTGTAAGCATACACCTTTAATAGAAACTTTCTGATGACTGTCATAGGAAGAGCAGGGCCACTTGTGGATGGCCGGTATCCATCGCTCCGGCTGGCTGCTCCTGTCTGGTGCTATGGTAACTAGCAACATTTGGAATTGTTCATCTTTTTTTCCAAAGACACTTACTTCAACAATCTAAAATTTTAAGGATCCGACAGCCCTGAGAAAGATTTTCTGGTTTTCCTACCTGCTCTGCTCCATATTCATGATCTTTAAAGCCGTGTATTGTTGTTTGCCCGATTTTAGGAGGTTTTAAAAGTAATTTGTTCTTGTAGAGGGTTTGCTGCCTGCTTATTTGTTTTGAACTTAAGGGAATTTAAGTACTGTCTCATAGTAACAGTTCCTTGTTTTCTCATTTACTCATCACAGCGATTTAGTGAATTATGACAAAGTAGATTGTTTCATTTTATGTCTGAGGAGCCTGAAGCCCAAAAAGAGGTAGTGATTTTCCCAGGGCCAGCATGGAAGCACTAGAACCCGGGTTTCTCCATTCTCAGTCTAGTGCTCTTTCCAATAGAGGTCCAACCCAGTGGATATCATTTTTCTTCTTCAATTTGCCATTCGGATGTCACAAGATGACATTAATCAATCAATACAGATTAAAATGAGAGAAAATCAATGGGAAGGACTAGTGAATGGAAACAACATTATTAAATCTGCAACCTTCCAAGCCTGGAGAGTTGTTTAAACCTCCATTTAAAATGAAAGATAATAGAAACGAACTATCTGTAGATGGATTTATGATTAACCAAGTGAGTCTTTTCTTGTGTGACCTGCCGAACCTCAAATCATCTCTACAGGAAATTTGCTGTTAAAAGTACAGCAGACTTTTCATTATGAGTATCTTCCTTAGTATTTAACATTTTGTGGTGTGCTGTAGGAAAATCACATTTGGACCATAAAATTAGACCTAACTTGACATTGAATTCCAGTCTAGGAAAATAGGTATTTTAAAATCAAATGGATTTTAAAACTTAATTGCAGTCAAACATTAATATATAACCGAGCATTGCCTTTATTATCATCAGCACTTTTTTTACTTGGCTGCTCATGCATTTTAAAATACAGTGATGCTCCTTAATTATGACCACTGACTGAATTAATATGCATAAAACAGTCCTTTGCTCGTTATGCTGTCCCTGCTCCCAGCCGCCCAACCTTGAGGTTGCCCTGCATCTTTATTTATTCTGCATCTTTATTTCCACCCCAAAGCAGTAACAGAGCAAGACAAGACAAACGGTAGCTTCTGGACGGCAGCTGGGCTGTGCTGGGTTGACTTCGCCCCCTAGTGGCAAGAGACCAAGAACCATCTCTCCATTCTTTCTTCTAGAGTGGAACCTCTCTGGTTTCTTTTGTTATTCAGAACTCAGAAAGTCCTGCTTTAAGCTTCTCTTTGTCATCTGTATCCACATATTGATTTTTCCATCTTCCTTTCAATTCTTCCTTCTGTTTTTAAGTTAGTGATCTCGGGAACTTCCGTTGTTCCTTTCATTTTTACTTTCCATCCTCCTATTTAAGAGTCCCCCCCCCCAAAAAAAAAAGTGACCTTATTCGTGATTGTTAAGTCTGAGAGCTCTGCTCCTGAATGTGTGGGGACACCCTCTGAAGTGGAGGGCTCTCAGCTGAAGGGACAGAAGAGGACTATTTGGAAGTGAGGTACCACACAGAGAAAGGCCTGGTGCTGGAAGCCTCAGAGGCTTTGGGACCTGCTCAGACATTCCCTGTTGCATCAGAGCCAGCATTTCTGTCTGTCCCTCCCTGATGAAATCTGCTTCTTCCAAAATACCAACATTTAAGACTCACTTATAAACCTATTTCTACCCCATTTTATTGTTGTTTTCTACAGTTTAATTGACAGCTTGGTTTTCCTACTATTTTTTTTTTTATGGCAAGTAGGAAGCAGTTTGGATGCCTAGGGCAGGGATTCTCAAACTTAGCCCATGCGGGAATCATTGGGAAGGCTTATTAAAACCCAGATGCCTGGGCCCCACCGCCAGAGTTTCTGATTCTGTAGGTCAAGGCGAGCCAGAGAGATCGATTCCTAATAGGTTGCCTTGGATGTGGGTGGGCTGGGACCCCACTTTGAGAACACAACCCAGCATGGCGTGGCCTTCAGTGTGGCAGTTGGGTAAAGTTCCGTAGTCCATTCCTTGGCCTCAGTACCCTCAGAAGCTGTTTTCCAGCATATGGATTGAGTTCCAGTCTGCCACTTTTTCTTTGATAACTGGGACCACTTGACCTTCAGGCTCAGAATTTGCTTAGCGACAATAATCGTGTGTCTGTTTTTTCTTTTCTTAGAATTATTCATTTAATTTTATTTGTTACTAATATATATTTTAAAAAAACATTTATTCGTTAATATTATTTTTTAAGTTTTGCCACAAGATATATGTGCTCACCAGAGGTAGACAGAGAGAAAGAGAAGGAAAGCAAGAAAGCAAACTGCCAGGTCTGGGACTTGAACTGTGGTCAGTCATGTGGGAGTCCCATGCTTTAACCACCTTGCCTCTTGCTGGCCCCAATTATTAATACTTTTAATTGCTGTAGGACACTTGTGCTCACCAGAGAGAGAGGGAGAAAGAACGAGAGAGAGAGAGAGAGAGAGAGAGAGAGAGAGAGAGAGCAAGTCACCAGGTCTGGGACTTAAACTACAGTTGGCCACGTAGGAGTCCAGTGTCTTAACCACTATGCCACCTACTGACCCCAGTAATTTTTTTTCTGTGTGTGTGTGTACACATTTAGTTTTATTGTAACAAAGCAACTTGTACACTTTTAACGTTTAAAACTGAGCATATTTCCTTTCCAGTGAAACAAACAAAAAAAAATTTAAAATAAACAGGAACAAAATTACAATAGAGATTGTCAATTCCAAATAAGATCCTACAGGTTCTGCGGATTCTCCCATTGAGTGGCAGGGCTCAAGTCATCATTAGAAGAGAATTTTATTTTTAAAAGTATCATCTTAAACTGCAAGGATGTCTGTTAAACATCACAAACATGCCAAAGGAGAAGCCATGTTGTCAAAATGCCCACTTCACCCACCCGAACATCTCAAACCCACCCTTTGCCGACCTTCTATAACCCATTTTTTAAAGTTTTTTTTCCTTTTTTTAAACAAGAGGAAGTAGACAGATGCATGTTGGTAAATGCTACCTGTCCATATTCACGTAGAGACACAGTGTCATCTCTGAGCCCGATACACAGAGAAAGGAGGAAAAAGCTAGAATTCTATGCACTACTACACAGGGGCCCAGCCCCCCCAGCCCCCAGCAGAGCGGAGGGAGCAGAAGGATTTTCTTTTAACCCAGAAAGCATGGTGGTGTTGATTCCAAACAGTTTTTGTTGAGTCAGGAAGGGATCAAAATGAATTTGGAACAGAAAAGAGTAGAGATTCTTTTCCCGTTGTTTCTGCTCAAGGTTTTTCCCCCTAAGGTAAGTTGAGAACCATGGTGTAGAGAAAAGAGACCTCAAGAACAGGGTGACTGAGCACAAGAGGGGGAAAAAAAGAGAAAAAAAAAGAAAGAAAGACTACAACTTGGTCCCAGGGACTGGAGAAACATTTTTTAAAAAGGAGGATTGGAATCCATCAGTGTTCTATCAGTCATCTTCTTCATCCTCCACTCCTTCCTCCCCTTCATCGTCATCTTCATCTTCTTCACCTTCATCCTCATCTCCTTCTTCATCAATTTGTTCCAATCCCTCGTCTCCATCATCATCATCATCTCCTTCTTCTTCTCCTTCTTCTCCTTCTTCTCCTTCTTCTCCTTCTTCTCCTTCCCCTTCCCCTTCCCCTTCCCCTTCTTCATCATCCATATTGGGAACCAAGTAGTACTGTAATGGATTTGGCCAAATGTCATCTTATTTTTTCTTTTTTTGGAAAGGTTTTTGCTATAGGGCATGTGCGCTTGCCAGATAGACAGAGAGAGACAGAGAGACAGAAAGCCAGAAGGGTCACGCTATCCTTTCTCCTCCATTCTCCTCTTGGGATCTTGGGTGTGCACGCACATGTGCCTGGTGTGAGTTTAAGCCACCGGGTCCGGGACTCGAACTGTGGTCGACCACATGGGAGTCCAGCGACATAGCCATTATGTTAACTGCTGGTGCCACCAAATGTCATTTTTGATGACCTCCCCTAACTCATCTGCACCTGCATCAGAATGGTCAGTAAACCAAGTAAAGAAGCTCGCTGGTTCCTCGTGCTGCCTCTTCCTGCTGGCTTTATTCTGTGTTTGACTTGAACATTTCATCAAATCCTTTCAGATTTCCATTTGATTTCAGTGGACTTTGAAGATGGATCACCACTCTCATTCAGATGAAATTCTTTGGAGAGAACTTTATTTTCGAAATAAGAATTTTCATCAAAATAAAAATCTATTCTGTAACCTGATTTAATATCTTCAAATTCTGTCACTTCAACTCTGGTCAAATAATGCAGCGCCTCTTCACCCTCCTCTCCAAGCAGCGCGGACACTTGTGGATGGTTGAGAAAAGTTGTTACCCCAAAATCTGGAATTTTGGCAATCAATTCTAACCCTTCCAAAAAAATGGTTGGCGAAGTTGATTATATTTCTGTTCTACTTTCAAAATCTCCTCACTGGCTTGTTCATTAAGTCTATTTCATTTTTCACTTCATCGATATGTTCAATTGCTTCTTGTTGCTCATTCTCTCCCTTGGGTAAATCCAGGGAGGCCGACGCCTCCTCCAGCCTCGAGGCAGGAGGCAGTCTTGGTTTCTTCCTCAGAGGTGTGAGTGAAGACTGTCACTTGGGGGCCATGTTTCCAGGAAGGTACAGGCACCAGACTCAAAAACTTCCTTGCTGGCCAGAAGATGCTCTGCGAACTCAGTAATTGTGTTTTATTATTCTGTTTCTACCAGCCCTAAGCAGAATGACTAGAACATAGTAAGTAGTACTTAGTGGGTGTTGGGTATGTGACTGAGGGGGAGTGGGTCGTGCTGCAAGGTGGCAGGCCCACTATGAAGTATCATTTATAGTTTCCAGAAGACAGCTCTGGGTTATGAATGGGCTGCATTACTCTGTGGTATCACTTGTTGGTGAAGCAGTCGTTATATTTTTGCCCCCATGTCTCTTCTGGTAGTAGTCTGATTTTCAGGTCAGCAATTTATGAAAGATGATCACAATGGAAACAAAGAAAGAGAAAATTGTTTTCTGGGTTAATTATTTTATTGGACAATTTATTGATTGTTCTTTGTGAGACTCTTGCTAGTTTAAAAAAAGAATGCCTGAAATACCCAAGCAAGTGAGAAATGGTGGCTGTTTCAGGGAGTGCCTGGGATAATATTATCTAGTAAATTGCAGCTGCAGAAGGAACAGGTGCAGTGCTGACTCGGGAGACTAAATGAGCTCAGGAAATACCGTATTAGCTCTTCCTCATGACCATTGCAGCCGCTGTGGAATTGAAACCGGTGCAGCAGAATGCCAACTCATCAGCGTGTGTGATTGAAGGCCCTCCCTTTGCCCACCAATATCAGCTGATTGGCATGCACTGGAATCTTAGATCTTTAGCACCATAAGTGCCCACAGACAATGGAGTCCAGTCCTTGAATTCACAGATGCTGAAATGAGACCTGCATAACGGAAAGACTTGCCCCGGTTCACATGTCCTGCAGGTGGCAGGCTTGAGTCCTTGCATCCTCCCATCACAGGGCACTGCCTCTCCTCTCTCTCTGGTTTCCTGTGATCAACTCGCAGACCCTTGGTTTCTCTAAGTTACCTATGGGAACATAGTTGGGGAAGAGAGTTTGGTATGCTTTTGTCTGAATGTTTCACAGGGTATTTTCTGGCCTAAGGAATGGGCAGAGTCTCTGCCATCTTCCCTCCATGGCTGCAACCACGTAATCTCCACTGTCACCTCAGTCCTGGGCCTCGTGTTTTCCTTTGGTCCTTTCAGAGCCTGGGTCAGGAAGATGTCCTCTGGCTATTGATCCTGTCTTGGTTGGCTTGCTCCAGTTCCTAAGTTTCTATCTTACCAGTGCCTAAATCATGTATTTCTAAGATCCTGTAGGGTTGGGGTCTTTTGCCTTGGTGTTATCTGTAGGAGAGTTTGAGGATGGAGCTAGGAGGGTAACATTTGTGGAGGATTTATTTTGTGTCAGTCAGGTCACACACATCCTATCATTTAGTCTTGGCCACTCTATGGAACATCTGTGTTTTACAGGTGAGGAAACGAGAGGCCTTAAGATCATGGGACTTACTTGAGGTGACATAGCTAATGCGTGTTGGAGCTGGGGGTTCAGATGTAAGTCTGTTGAGCTCCAGATCTGATGCATCCCAGTTTAGTCACTTTTTCAGGAGTATTCACGGGATTGTATTGTATTCTGTGCTAAGCTAGTTGCTGTAGAGGTGGGATGTGCTCACACGGAGCTTTACCGTCTACTGGAGAAGACAAGGTGCTGATGAGCGTGTTAGAGCATTAAGTAGGAAATGCTATGGGAATGTACAACAGGCAAGCTGGTGGGGGTAGAATTAGGCCAGAACTTCTAGAGAGAGAGTCATTTAAGCCGAGACCTATGCCAAAGCACGAACATGCACAGAGCATGGCCACTGTGGCGGGACCGTAGGGAGCAATAGCGGGCTGACATCCTGCTACTCAACATCTTCCTTTCGCTGCCCGCCTACCTAGCTCAGTGCCTGGCCCGTACGGGGTGCTGAATGGACGTTTGCCGAACGAATGCACGGGTGGCCGAAAACAGTGAATGGAGGGCAACGTTGAAAGCTCTTTTTGCCTCTTATGTAAGAACGTAATAAGTTTCCTTGGAATGATTCACGGTTCTAAACAGCTTTTTCCTCCAGCTCCTCTTGTCTGTCTGTTGTCCCGGGTGTCCTGCCGGATTCTGAATGTCCACACGCTTGTCTGCCTTTCCCTCCCAGCCGTTGGGTGTCCTCATGCCTCCGAGAGCGAGAGCTGAGCTGCCCTGGTACTCGCGCAGTGGCCGCCTTGAGCGTGAAGTTCGAATCAGCGTCAGTGATTTGATTTTTTTCCTCTGGGGATCTGGCGATTGAAAATAAATGTAGAAAGAGCCCAGAGGAGTTTTTTTTTCTTGGGGGCCTGAGAGATGACAGCACCAGTTATTGGTGCACTTTGACAATGCAGAGTTATGTAACTGGATGAAAAATAGAGGCTATTCCACCGAAGTCAGCTTGCCTTACTTAAAAGATTTCATATTCACAAAAGTGGGTGGCCCAGAGTGGTTCTGTAACGCCGCTGTTTGCAAAAGTCCTAGTTCGTGACATAGAGAAATAGAATTCTATAGACTGAGGTTCAACAAATGTTAACTTCAATGATGACTATGTGCTTGGTACCTTCCACGTTGCATTTAATAATGAAAATATAAACAACATTTGGTTCCTAAGGATACATTTCTAACCTGAACGTTTTGGTAAGAGGAGCACAAAACATTACAGCATCTGAAATAGGTGAGAATACCCTACTTGTTAGTTCCTCGGTACAGGAAAAACTGAATCCCAGTTTTTTCCAGATTTAAATCTCTCAGACCCCCTGGGGTCTTCCCTTTCTATCCTAGCTTACGATGTCTGAGAGCACTGATGGCACCGAGTGAATGATCTTGGGGCCTTGTATGTTTATTGGTTTATTCATTCATTCAGAAAATATTGGATGATTCCAACATGTAGGCCACCACAGAGACAAATTTTGTAGTCTTCATAAAGCTTATAGTGCAAAAAGAAAACTAAAGCTTACCGTCCATTAGTGAGACAGAGAAGGCTGTGTGGTGTGTGTGTTAGCGCAGGCACCTCATGCCACCCTGAAGGTCATAGCAGGTGTCCTAGAGAAGGTCATCCTTACAGGTCCACAGGGCTGAGGTGTCAGTGATGGCTCAGGAAGGCGAGCCCTCGTCCCTCCCCGAGTGTGAGTGGGTCCTGCCGGAGTCCATCCCGTTGGTGCTCGGAGTCATCTTCCCCACGTCGCCAGCGCAGGGGGAGCGGGCTTATTCAAGAAGGATAGCACGGATGACCAGGGGCCTGTTACCTTGCTCCGTTAGTTCCTCTGTGTGGTTTGGAGAGCTTGAAGACGGATTTTTAGAGGCCGAATATAGCTTCAGTTAGTGGCTCATTTATAATTTTATAGTCAAATCCCCACTTACGATTTCTACCAGAGTTCAGCGGGCAGATCAGATGGTCAGAAATACTCCCTGAAGATGGATATAGTTGTTGTGTGATCCTGAAACCGCAAGGTGGAAGAGGAGCCTTAGCAGGTGTGGGAAGGAGTGTCACAGTGGGGCTCTGAGCGGTTTTGTTTTCATACTGTGCTGAGGGCAAATAATGAGCCCTGTGACTTTGAGAGCTCCTCAAGAAGGGGACCCCTTTCCACCGTGCTGATGACCTGCAAGTCCACACTCACCTGTCCCCCTTCCCCCTCCACCTCTCCCTTTGATTGCTGGGAAGGTGGGCTGTTGAGATGTCGCCCTTCTGTAGTGGGTGATGGGCCACGTGAGCTAAGATGACTCACCCTGGAGTGTGCACTAGAAGCCCCTGTCAGGAGCGGCAGTAACAGAGGAGCAAGTGATGGCCCCTTACCTGGAGGGCTGGCAAGGGTCAGGGAGGCTGGCTACCCAGGGTCACGTAGCATATTAGTGTGGACTCAACCGGGCTATAACCCGGGATAGAGGAACTTTTCTCTGCTTGTCTCAGAGCCTTGCTTGCTGAATGAGATGTCCTCCGCTGGGTGGTCACCAAGCCAGAAGCTGGTCTCCCTGGATTTGGAAGCAGGGGTCTCCAGCACTAGGTGTGATTAGTCTGAGCTTCTTCCGTTCTTCTCTCTCTCTGCTCCATGGAACTAACTCTGTGGGGGTCTGTGGCCTCAGAGGTGTAGCCCTCTCCCTCCTCTGCCTTCCTGTCTAGCCTAAAACATTTGGTAAGAGCAGCACAAAGCATTGGGGACCCTGAAGTGGATGAGGACAGCCAGTTAGTATATCTTGGTCCAGAAAAAATGAAGTCCTGTGGCCTGGGCAGTGTTCCTGTGAGTATGGTCTTGTCCATGGTGCTCCAGCTGAGACTGGAGTCCTGGTAGATGAGGACCACGAGACGGGCGTCTGGTAGGAATGGTCTGGTTTCAGAGGTGACCTCCTTCCTGGCTTCAGAGTCCTGTTCCGTGCCTGCTGGCAGCACGCCATTGCAGAAGGAGCTCGGGGTTCACCAGCTGCGTGGTTCGTGGTTAGACTTCCGTGCACAATTAGTATTTTTTCAGTCATTTTATCTAAAGACTTCAAATTTAGAGACTCTGAGTGCTTGAGAGACATTTTATGGATCACAGCTGACTTTAAAAGGATCTTGCAGCAATTTTTCCCAGCCCTTACTACTGGCCAGCTGCTGCTAATCGCATTCAGCCCGGTCCTGCGACAGACTCGTCCTCTCCCAGCTTCTCACAGAAGACGTCATGCCCTGGGTCAGCCTGGGTTTTTCTGAGCAGCTCTAGAGCAGCGCTTCTCAGTCCTCAGTGTGTGTGGGTCACACGGCTCTTGTTAAAATGCGGATTCTGATTTTCTAGGTCTGAGTCAGTATGGCTACACTGTGTTTCTT
The DNA here is from genome assembly GCF_000334495.1 of Tupaia belangeri chinensis. Taxonomy (NCBI): domain Eukaryota; kingdom Metazoa; phylum Chordata; class Mammalia; order Scandentia; family Tupaiidae; genus Tupaia; species Tupaia belangeri. Next base: position 770,531 of record NW_006159538.1, read on the forward strand.
TCTCTTCTTTCTTCCATCCCTCCCTCCTTTCCTTCCTTTCTTCCTTCTTTCTTTCTCTCCCTCTCTCTTTCTTTCAAGAGAGGTTTTCCGAAGAGTCTCACCATTGCAAACCTCTGTCCCAGCCTTCCAGTTAGGCAGGACCACAGGGTTGTGCTACTGGGCCTGACCTGTTCAGGCTGTTTTCGGATCTGAGATGGCCTTTTCACGTGGTCCCAGCCTCTTGGAACGGAGCTTTACGCCCCTTTACCATGGCAACTGGGCCTGCATGGCATTTTTTTTAAGCTTTTTTTTTTTTTCCAGAGGGTGCATACCCTCACTGGAGAGACAGAGAACATGAGAAATCATCTCTGGGACCAGCAGTTAGCGTAATGGCTATGTCGCTGGACTCCCATGTAGTTGACCGTGGTTCAAGTCCTGGACTCGGTGGCTTAAACTCACGCCAGGCACGTGTGTGTGTGCCCAAGATCCCGAGAGGAGAATGGAAGAGAAGGGATTGCTGCGTGGCCATCTCCCTCGGGGTGTGTGTGTGTGTGTGTGTGTGTGTGTGTGATTTCTCGCTTTCTGTCTCTCTCTCTCTCTCTCTCTCTCTCTCTGTGTTCCTGGTGAGCGCACGTGTCCTATAGCATCTAAAAAAAAAAAAAAAAAAAAAAAAATCACCTCTTAGGAGAGATGGCCATGCTGCAATCCCTTCTCCCTCACTGCCCTCTCAGGATTTTGGGCACCCAGCGTGATTTTCAAGCTTCAGGGTCTGGGACTTGCACCTCAGTGGCCATGTGGGGGTCCAGCCTTAACCACCAGGTCACCTGCTGGCCCCTGCATGGCATTTCTAACAAGCTTCCAGGTGACACCATTGCTGTGGTCTGAGAACCACCCTTTGAGCAGAGAGGAAATTAGCGAACGTCAAGCATAGAAGGGGCTTCAGAAATGAGTGACGGAACCTGTGACTTTACAAGGGAGGTTATGGGAATGCAGAGGAGAGTGATTGCCCGAGGCCACACAGCACATTAGCGCAGGGGTCGGGGACCAGATCCCAGGTCTCTACGTTCTGTCTGGGTCAGATGTGTGCATTTCCCTTACTGCCCTGGAGGTGAAAAGTTGGAGAAATAAGGGCTTTTCCTCGTATTATCAGGTTTAGAGAAGCATCTCGGAGCCAAGCTCTGATATGTTGTAGCCTGGAACTTCCTGGAGGCCTTCTTTCTCAGGGTTTTGTGGGACATTTTCTATGTCCACTTCAGGATTTTTTTTAAAAAAGATTTATATAGTTCAATTTGTTATTATTATTATTATTTTTAAATTTGAACAGAGAGAGAAAGGGAAAGCAAGAAAGCAAACTGCCAGGTCCAGGACTTGAACCACAGCTAGCCACGTGAGAGTCCAGCACCTCAACTAGGCTCTTAAGCAGAGCTTCCCTGACACCGGACGTGGTATGCAGTAGTGCTTGCTGAACAGGACTTGTGTCTTTTCCACACTGCACAGGGGAAGTGGGAGGTACCTAAGGTGCCAGATGGCCTCAACGGAATCCTTAGCCTGAGCTAATGTAAGATTCCAGGAGCAAAAGACGGGGCCAGGACGCTGAACCAGCCTTAGCCTTTAGAACTCGCTTAGCACTTAGCCCTTTAAATGGTCTAAGTGACAGAGGGGACATCCTGGATTAGGGTTGGTAGGTTTGACCCCGAGAGCCCGTCAGGGGCCAGGAGCGGTGGGGTTAGCAGAGCAGCCAGAGAGCCTGGCAACAGGCGAATGGTCTGTCCATCAAGGAGGTGACTGCGAGCTGGGGAGGGGTGTGGGAGCAGGCGGCCTGAGTGATCATGGCCAGTGGGCAGACTTCATCCTGTGAGTTTCTCTGCGTGCCTGCCACCTACCAGGTGCTGAGCCATGCCGGGGGCTGCGAGGTGAGTTCCTAGAACTCCGGTCTAGGATCCAGGTGGATGCTGCATTGAGACAGCCCCTTGGTCACAGTAGCAAGACAGGGCCCCGATCTTGTGGAATGGTCTTAGGTGGGAATCTGGGTAGAGAAGGCAATTCGGGGTCATGCTGGCTGGCCCTCTGGTGAAGCAGGGTGTGGTATCTGAATAAGGCCTAGGCTGAGTGCTGCAAGCCCAGGAGGAAGTAAGGCAGGAGTACAACACACCAAACTAGTTTCTGGGCCTCTTGCTCAGATATCCTGACTGCGGACAGGGCTGGGCTGGGGTTGGGCCTGCAGGGAAGGGTACCTGATGCAGATGTGGAGCCAGACATTCCGACACTGGAAGGACACAGCTGTGCAGGCTTACCATCTGTTCACTTGTGCACAACTTGGGCCCTGCTTGTGAGAACCGTTTTGTTCTGTGGTTATAGAGCGAGGTTCTAGAAATATCTCAGGATCTGCCTCGCTGGGGCAGCAGAGGTAGCGAGAGGCTCTTGTTCCCTCCATCATCATTCTTACTCATGTGTCCCAGGGCCTCCTAGGGTTGAGATGTCATCATTGCTCTGAGTCTGGTGACTCAGCTCCAAGAAACTGAAAGAACTGGAGCTTGGCTCAAGACCATACACCTGCTGCATGTGAAACCGACATCTAGGCACTGAGCTGGATGAGGGACCCTGTTGATAATAACGCCCGTGATTAAAGGAAAACAACGCCTGGCGCCTAGTGTGCCCTCAGTATTTGCTGACTGGGTATGTAAATGGAAGTGCTCTATAGTTTACAGAGTACTTCCAGGTAGATTCTCTCGGGGAACTACGCAGAGCGTTCTGCACGTTCGATCGTGAGGAAGCTGAGGCTCAGAAGGTTACAACCTTTGCTAGCTGGCCCATGGTGGAGCAGACCCTGGAACGCAGGGCTCATTCCAGTGTTCTGCCTCTGAAATGCAGATGGGCACGGCCAGCTCGCTCTTACATGTTCGATTTTGGTGCCTGTTAAATAGCTATCTTTTTTTAATGCAAAACATTTTTTTCTTTTTTTTGAGAAGGAAATGTGCCTCTCTGTGTGCATTTTTACCACATGGAGCCCTTGGGTCTCTTTATTTTTAATAAGGAAGAAACACTGGGGTCTGGAACAGCTGAACCAAGCAGCATTGCTGCCTACTCGTTAGCTCCTTCTGTCTAATTAGATTGAAACCAAGGAAGGAAGCGACAAAGGCAGCCATGTTGCCTTCAGCAGGGTGGTCCTGCGTGGCCTTGAACTCGGCTTCCATTCCTTCCTTTGTCCTCCAGAGGGCCATTGGAATGCAGCTCCTTTCACAGGACGTTAGTGTATTTCTTTTGCCCTGAGAGTGAGTGAGTGTGTGTATGTGTGTGTGTGTGTGTGTGTGTGTGTGTGTAAGAGAGAGAGAGAGACAGACAGACAGACAGACAGCCCGGCAGACTTGTGGAGCCTTCAAGGCTTTGGGAGTTACCGTGTTTTCTTTTCTTGGCAATTTATAGTCATGTAGGGCAAGGAGGCTATTTATTGTTTTTTCCCTTAAGAACAAATTAAATACAAGGTATTTCTCTGAAGTACTTAGAGGATCCTCCATTCCTGTAAATGACTTTAGAAAAAAAAAGAAAAAATGAAGTACACCTGAAAGGTTTTGTTGCTGGAACCGGGGCTCCAAGTTTACATTGAGTGGAGAAGTGCTGGCCCCTCTCCCAGGCCTGTTGTAGGTGGTTTTGTCCCATCATCAGTGGTGACTGCGACCTCTGGGCCTGCACTCCGGTCAAAGCTTTCAGCTGGAATTTTCCATATTCATGCTTCTTGGTTGCTGCACAAACTGTAAGGCAGCGAAGGTGGAGAGAAAGTGATTTATTCTGTCACAGAGCCGTGCTTTAGATCAAGGTGCTTTGGGGCGTGCCAAGGGCCAGTGGCAGTTTTTCTGAGACTCAGTTTCCACCTCGCTTCTGAGCTGGCTGGCTTCATTTCCTCCTGTCTCACCCATTTCCCTTCCCTCCTGCCCAGATCAGCCCCCTCCCTGCCCTGGGTGTATCCCTGGTCTTACCCCCTTTCCCACCCTCCCCACCACGAGTGTCTGTGCCATTTGTTCTCATGCTCAGAGTCGTGCAGGGGCTCTTCACGTCTCCCAGAAGTCCGTTCTCCGTGGTGGAGCTTACAGGGACGTTCTGGCTCTTACCTATCTCTCCGCCCTGTGTGTCACCCCAGCCCTTTGCAGGCTCTGCTTGTCGTCAGACTTGCAGTTCCTGGCCCCGCGGTTCCCTTTCCTTCCTCTGTGCCTTTGCACACGCCCTTTGGTTGACGTGGATTTAGTTCTTTAGGTTTCAGTTCAAGTGTCACCGCCTCTGTGACGTTTTCTACGTAGGCCGTGGCAGAGTCTGGTGCTCTCGGTCCTGTCTGCTCTCTTGATAGTTCCGATGTATTCCTACCATAGTATTTACCACACTGTTCTGCAGCCGTTCACTGGGATGTTTGACCCTCTGTCCCAAGTTTATCCCGTCAGTCATTCACTCTCTGTCAGGCATTGGGCTAAAAAGGGACTTTACGGATTGCACTCACTTCTTCCTTCCTGGGTGTAGAGATTATCATCATCTCTACTCCGTAGACCAGGCAGTTGAGGTTTCGAGAGTTTAAGTGACTTGGCAAAGCTAGCCGTCGGTAGGCGTGGGATTGTGCTAGATGCTATGAAGCCCACTGTGACATAGTCTTTTCCACCATGGAGCTGGTGGTCTTGTCAGTCTGGACCCTGAGTGCAGATGGGGTGTGCAGGGTGCTGTGGAGGTGGGGGTGTGGGGACTGACTCATCCCGGGGGAGGCTGGGCTGTGCACACACCCACCTCTGCAGCCCTAGCACTCGGCACTGTGTTCCAATTAAGTTCTTTTCCACTGTGACCAGGACTGGAAATCTCAGTTCCCTTTTGCCTCGCTCTCTCTTTTCTGTCAGTCCATCTGTAACACCTGCCTTTCCAGTGAGCTTGGACCCTGCACTGCGTGACCCTGGTCTGGCTCTGTCTGCAGAGGCTGCTGCGGGGTGAGGGGTGTGTGTGAGAGTGCGAAGGCTTCGGGAATGCCAGCGTCTCAGAGAGTGCCTGCGCTCAGCTCCTTTGTCACTGCCAGGCTTCCTGGAGCTTTTCTCTCCCAGGACATTTTTTCTTGGCCTCCAGACAGAACTTCTAAGAACATGTCCTAGGATTGGGCCCTCTGGCACTGTGTCCCTCTCACCCCACTAGCCCTGGCCAACCTCTGCTGTGTGCTGGACCCTGCACTGCTCATAGGGCTGAGAGTGCTGAAGCATGGCCTCTGCTTGGGATCTGGTAGCCCAGACTCTGGGAGGGGCCCCTGGACTAGGCCCGACTAGACCTGGAGGGTGATCCCTGGGCCTGCAGCAGGGGTGGGCCAATAGACGGGAAAGCAGGGGAGACTGTTGCCGGGAAACAGGTCAGACCTTAAAGGTGGGTCAGCTAGAGAGGAGTGCATGCTGAGGTGTGTGCTGAGGTCCGAGCAGGTGGCCTGGGGCTTTCCGGGACCATTGTTCAGAGAGACAGAAAAGGGCTGGCCCTGGGGCCATTACCCAGATGTCTTCCTGTTCGAGGAACACCAGTGGAAGTTAGTGTCAAACCAGGCAGAGACTCTAAAGGATAATCGTTTTGACCTGAAATTAAGAGAGGTGAACCCAGAGCCCAGATAGGAAACCACTGCTAATTTTTCAGGGCCCCAAAGAAAAGAGTGATAAGGAGCAGGGAGCAACTTGTAATGAGCACCCGCTTCTGTGCACTGGGCCGGCTGCATAGCATGGTCTTCAGTGTTCACTGCCACCTGGTGGGTCTGCATTTGTAGGGGAAACTGAGTCCAGAAATCTTAATTCCTAGTATAGGGTAGGAAACAGGAGAGCAGTATTGGAAGCCAGTATGGTTCCAGAGCTTTCCCTCAAGGTGCTGCTTGTTACCAGGGGACTAAAATGCCCCGAGGGGAGACATTGAGTAACTCCCCAAGAACCATGCTGGAAGTCCCAAACTGACCAGTACGAGCATGCCAGCCCTGGGGTGGGATATTGATAATGAGATCTTTGCTAGTATGGACTGTGTTATACCTAGAAAATTAACAATTTTTTTTTTTTTTTTTGCAGAGTCAGGGTTTTTTCTTTTCTTCTCCCTTATTTATTTATTTATTTTTAAAAATTTATTAAACCTTCTCTTCCCTGCTCCGAGTATGCTTATCTTTTCCTGGGTTCTCCAAAAACTCTGGATAAACAAATGACGCTGAGGTCTTTGAAAGAGCCCTCTACGTTGCCCTGTCTGCCGATGCCTTGATGAATAACCCCAGGACCGTTTGGGCTGGCCTGCCGGAGCCCTCTCTGAGTGTGTGCGATCTGTCTTACTGCCAGAGCTCATTTGGGCCCGTTTAATAATTGAAGGCCAATGTTAAATGTTTCACAGTTTGTCCTTCGTGGACAGGGGTGGTTTTCTTTGTGCAAGTGATATGCCCTGTCTCCCAAGGACGCCGTTTCCTGAAGTGCAGCTGATTCAGCACGTTCCGATGCTGGCATGGGGAGCTTACATTTCGGCGAGTCTTCTTTAGAGAGATCTCTCTAGCTCCTTGGAGATCAAGTCCATGAGGCTCAGTAGCTGGGGCTGAAGACCACCTTTCTGAGAATGATGTGGATGAGGGAGGGCGGCTTCAGGGACATGCTGTCCACTTCCTGCTGTCCACTTCCTGCTGTGCACTTGGTCACATTAGCACAAAAAAGAGGGGCCATGTCAGGTCTCAGTGCCATCTGCATACCCTGTGTTGGTCACTGTAGGCTGGTTCTAGTGGCAGTCTCCCCATATCACGTGCCCTTTCTTGCCCCAAGGCCTTTGCAAGTGTTGTTCTGTCTCTGTCTCACCTTCCTCCACTCCGGTGACTGCTTCCCTGTCCAGTTCAGTTCAGGTCTTGCTCTCCCTGGAGTACCGGCGCTTCCTCTGCACCCCCGCAGCCCCGTCTCTCTCAGCACCCTCCCCCCTGTGGGAGTTCTCTGTTCATTTGCCTTTCCCTAGTGGACTGAGAGCTCTTTGGGGGTGAGGGAGTCACGGATGCATGAACAAATGAACAAATCGAGGTAGTTTGTAAATTCTGCTTCTGGGAAAATAACAATCATGATTAAGGACACTTGACAGTAATCACGTAAGGACAGTCGACATTTACTGCGGACTGATTATGTGCCAGGCACAGGACTTAGGTGTGTGTGCGTTTCTTGCTATAGACCCCTTCTGCCGTTGGAAGTGCCCTTGATAGGTGTCAGTGGCAGGACACAGGCGTTTCCATGGGCCGTCTCACTTCATTCTCACCGAGGCCTTGGACTGTGGATGTTAGAGGTTACAGGAAGAAGTCAAGCTCTCTGGAACCGTTCACTGTTATCCTTCTATTTTGGACTGACTCATCATAAATGACCTGCTTTATAATTTAATAATGAGTACTTCTGAAAGTTAAAAAAAAAAAAACGCTTTCTTTTAATTTTGCAGTTTCACAATTTAGCATCGAGTACAATAATGTATCAGATGACTGTCAAAATGCAGAACCAACTCTTTTGCTGAAAATAATTACACTTTGCCAAAGTCGTGTATTTTGAGCAGCTCCAGCGCGTTCACGTCCTGCCCCGTAAATGTGAGCCTTGTGATGTCTGGATTCTGCGGGCGGGGGCAGGGGAGGTGGCAATTAAACCAAGCACAGATCCACTGGATGGGTGGTAAAAAGGGAACTAGAACACGTCCCTTTGTTTAATACATTCCCCTGAAGATAAGTTTATAATTTGACAATCTAGGCAGCTGGAAGAATTAGGAGCTGCTTCACTGGAGAAGCTGGCCTGATTCTTGAAACTGGCATTCAAAAAACGAATCCATTGGTTCTTCGGCGGTTCTCCGGTCTCTGGGGTTTGTTCAGGTGGCAGGCAGTTTGGGAGTTGCCCCCAGCCAGGCCGAGTCCACTGCCTTGTGGGGATGTCGCTATCAGCTCTAATCTCACATCGCTGCCTCCCAGATGGGCCCCCGTCTCCTCAAATTTGGCTTGTCTGAAAGGAGGCTTACCTTGGTAGAGAGGAAGCTGGAATTGGACTGATCAGGGTTTGAATTCAGGCCAGCAACTGCATTATTTAGAGAAAGTTGCATTTCTACTCTGAGCCCGTTTTCTCATCTATAAGATGGAGATAATCCATTGAACAGTTACTGGGCACCTGCTATGTGCCAGGCACCGGTCAAGGCATTTGGAGAATGGAAATTCTCGTGTTTATGGAATTCACATTTTAGGGAGAGGAAACAAACATTAAACCTAGGCATAATAACCAAGAAAATGATGTAGTATGTTAGAAGGTGATAGTAAAAAGAAAAGAGCAAGGTACGGGGTATGGGCATTCTGGAAGGTAGCTGGAGGAAATGTGGTTGCAGGTTATCTTTTTTAAAAAAGAATTATTTAATTTTATTATAATTAACTAATTTTTAAAGAGAGAGTTTTGCTATAGGGCACAAACACTCACCTAGAGAAACAAAAAGCAAGAAATCACCCCCAAGGGGAGATGGCCATGCCACAGTTCCTTCTCCTCCATTCTCCTCTTGGGATCTTGAGCGAGTGCACACATGCACCTTGCGTGAGTTTTAAGTCACTGGGTCTGAGACCTGAATCACGGTTGACCACATGGGAGTCCAGCAACGTAACCATTACACCATCTGCCAGTCCCTATTATTATTCTTTTAAAATTTGCATAGGGTATGTGCACTCACCAGAGAAAGACAGAGAGAGAGAGAAGGTGAAGAAGCAATCTACCAGTTCTGGGGACTCTGGTCAGCCATGTGGGAGCCCAGTGCCTCAACCACCATGCCACGCCACCTGCTGGCCCCTGGGTTGCAGTGTCGAATAGGCCTCATGGAGATAGTGATGAGATTTAGTTACACAGATATTTGGAGAAGGCTGTTCCAATGCAAAGGCCTGGAAATAGCAACCAGGCTAGCATGACTTAAGCAAGAATGAGGATGGGAGAGGATATGAACGCATGGGGTCAGAGAGGTCAGGGGATAATTCCCTGGGGCCATGAGGATTTCATGAAGAGAAATCAATAAATCACCTTGCTCTTCCATTCGACTTCCCATGTTTCCAGTGCCACTGTCACTTCCCTAGCACCCCAGGCTCCAAACTTCAGGGAGACTTTGATGTCTCCCTTCTTTTTGCCCCATGGCCAGTCACTTGCTGTGTCCTGTTGTTGTGTCTCCCTTCTGTCCCCTTTTCCTCGTTCTCTTTATCCTTAACCCATGGCCTCTTGTCTGTACAGTCAGGGTGGCCCCCTCACCATCAGATCTGCACGCTCCGATCTCTCCATCACCACCCGTCCCCGCACCCCTTCCTTTTCAGGCCATGATGCCATTTTGAGCCATCCCACTCCTGCTTCTAACCCCTCAGCTGCTCATCAGTGTACTCATTTACTCACTCCTTTGTTCGTACATTCAGCTTCTTTTGAGCAGCCACGAAGGCTCAAAGTCATTTGAATTCAATCTAATGGAGGAAGTCGACTTGAAAATAACCATAATATCAATTCAGAAATGTTTGTTTTTATCCTAGCTTGCTTCCAGAAGGATTTGGGGTTCAATGATTTATTATGTAATCGGATGAGTAATACGAAGCAGCTCTGTGTATGGACAGAGTGAAGTTCTGCTCTCAGCCCTGCTTAGGCACGGACGGGCCTGCCTTCTGGTCTCATCTTCCACATCCAGCGAAGTGAACCTTCGGCCTCATCTAAGGGGGTAACTCGCAGTTCTGGAACATGACCTTCACTTTTTTTTTTTTTTTTTTTTAGAGAGGTTTTTGCTATAGGGCGCATGCGCTCGCCAGACAGAGAGAGACAGAGAGATAGAAAGTGAGAAATCACCCCCCAGGGGAGATGGCCATGCTACAATCCCTTCTCCTCCATTCTCCTCTCGGGATCTTGGGCATGCACGCACACGTGCCCAGCATGAGTTTAAGCCACTGAGTCCGGGACTCGGACTGCGGTCGACTACATGGGAGTCCAGCGACATAGCCATTATGCTAACTGCTGGTCCCAAACATGACCTTCACTTTAACCCCTCCACTTAACACTCTCCCTTCTGCCAGAATGGGGTTCTGCTTATCCTTCCAGACTCGGCCTCAGACGGCACATCCTTCGGAGGTCTTCTCTGACCCCCAAGTCCCAAGTGCTCTCTCATCCCTGAACTAATGTAGCAGTTTTCTTGTCAGTCACCCCTTTCCACCTTGGATTTTAGGTGTCTGTGTGTTCCTGCCTTTTTCCCTTTATTACAATAGATTATGAATTCCTTGAGGCGTGGATCACTCTTTTCCCCTTACTACAGTAGATTATGAATTCCTTGAGGCGTGGATCACTTTCATATTTTATCACCTGTCCTATGGCAAGCACCTTTTCCATAGGAGTATCTCATGAACTCTGAGGGAACGACTTGATGTTTCCAAGCCATAACATTTGGGAAAGGGTTGCCTGGGAGGTGCTCTCTCTCATGCTGCTGTGAATGGAGCACTAACAAGTTCCCCGAGCCCAGTATTGACCTGCAGAGCTGCCCCGCCTGGTGGTGTGACTCAGAATGCGTTTTCTTGCGGAAGCCACGGTGTAAATAGTTTCCACGAGTGGTTTCATCACTAGTTCCAACACCGGACTTGACTAAGTCAGCTGGCTTCAGAGGTTTTCATTCAGAAGGTGGGGGCTGCCTCTTTTTGAAGTGCTCTGTTTGTACCCATAGGTGATGTCTGCTTGGCCACACTGACAGACATGACCCACAGGCGCCCAGTTCCCGTTGACCAGTTCCATCATTTTTCGGCCGTGGCACCGGCGGCAAGTGACTTTGCCGATTTGAGCCTCTCTTTTCTAGTCTGTAAAACATGACTAGAATACCTGCCACTCAGCTTCATGGAGTGAGCTGGGTAAGTTGTGTAAAGGACAGTGCCTGCTGTGGCAAATGCCACTCCGCCGGAACAACAGGACATTTAGATCCCTTTGCATCTCGGAGGTTCTTGAGGACCGGGACTGTGCTTCTCAAATAGTGTCGTGTGTCACCTGGGGACACCACGAAGATGCAGTCTGACCTAGTAGGTCTGACTTAGAGCCTGAGGTTCTGCATTTCTTTCTTTCTTTTTTATTGCCAAAGGGCACATATGCTTAGAGAGAGAGAGAGAGAGAGAGAACATGAGAACCCCAGTAGGGCATGGGCACACCACAGTCCTTTTTCCTTCATTCCTTCTTCCCATCAGGATGTTGGGCATGCACATGTACCGAGTGTTTTTCTCAACATCAGGCTGGGGTTGGAGCCATGGTCATCTATCTGAGATGTGAGTCCCTTAAGTCCTATTCTGCAGGGCCAGCCCTGAGATTATGCATTTCTGTATTTACTTATTTATTTCTTTATTTTTTAGGTCTGTGCTTTAGGATACGTAAGCTTACCAGAGAGAGTCAGAAAGACAGAAAGTGAGAAATCACCCCTTGGGGCATGGCCATGCAGCAATCCCTTCTTCATTCTCTTCTAAGGATTTTGTGCATGCATGCATATGTGTCCAGCATGATCTTCAAGATGGCCAGATCTGGGCCTCAAACTGCAGTCGGCCATGTGGGAATCCAGTGCCTACACCACCATGCCACCTGCTGGCTCCAAGAGTTGCCATTTCTTTTTATAATTTCTTTTGTATTTTTTAAAGAATTATTTAACTTTATTTATTTATTTATTTTAATTTGACCTGAGAGGGACAGAATGAGGCAGGGGTGGGGTGGGATGGGGCTGGGGGTGGGGTAGAGAGAGAGAGAGAAAGTGAGAAAAAAAGAAAACAAGCCACCAGGTCTAGGACTTGAACCATGGTCGGCCATGTGGGAGTCCAGTGCCCTTAACCACCACGCCACCTGCTGGTCCGCAAGATTCTGCATTTCTAACACTCCGTGCTGCTAGTCCAGGGACCATAGTTCATGTAGCAATATGTTAGGCCAATGGCTCTTATTTTTCAAGCTGCAACCTGCTTTTGAATCATCTGGAAAGCTTATGTAAATGGATTTCTGGGCCCCACTTCTAATGATATACCCATTTAATGGGTCTGGGGTTAGAACAGAGAATTTGCTTTTTTTTGAGAGGTTTTTGCCGTAGGGTACATGCGATTGTGTGTGTGGAGGGGCAGAGACAGTGAGAGGGAAAGTGAGAAATCACCCCCCATGGGGGGATGGCTACCGTGCAGTCCCTTTCCCTCCATTTTCCTCTTGGGATCTTGGGAATGTACTCACATGCGCTCAGTGTGATTTTTCAAGCCACTGAGTCCGGGAACTCAAACCATGTTTGGCCATGTGGGAGTCTAGTGATGTAACTATGCCATCTGCTGGCCCCAAGATTTTTATTAAAAAATAATTACTTATGTATTTAATTCCATTTATTATTATTATTTTTAAATTTGACTAGAGAGAGACAGAGAGAGAGAGAGAGAGAGAGAGAGAAAGGGAAACGGAGAGACCAAGTTGCCAGGTCTGGGACTAGAACCGTTGTGGGCCATGTGGGAATCCATTGTCCTCAACCACCACACTACCTGCTGGCCCCAGAATTTGCATTTTTAATAATTTCCTGCATGATGTTGATGCTGCTGATTCAGGGACCACACCTTAAGAACCATTGTGCTAAGTCGATAACAGAGATAAAGTTAATTAAAAAAAAAGTTCTACTTCAGGATGTCTGTATCCTGTTTTTTAAATTGTTGATGTTTATGTAGAAACTGTTCTCTGACCAGGCTTCGAAATGTCTTATTAATAATTAAATAACAATAGCCAACATTTTCTGAGCACTTATTATGTGCCAGGTGCTGTGCCATGGCTTAATAGGGTTCCACTTATTTATTTATTAAAGTTTCATTATTACCTTTTTATTGAAAAATAATAATGGCTTCCTTAATTCTACTTTGGTGGGGCCCAGGGTTCCCAGGTGATTTGTACGAGGAGGTCCCACTGAGACTCTGCAGCTGACCTGCTACTTCCCTTTTCCTCCATCCATACCTAATACAACTCCAGCTCGCTGGAGAGACGACAAAGCGCCAATTTCAAAGGCATAGCGTATCAATGTAACATAATGCGTGTGACAGCAGAAGTTTCACTCAGCCAAGTTTTCCTTTGATGACTCAGAAAGTTCTTCAGGATTGGGTACCAGCAGTTAACGTAATGGCTATGTCGTTGGACTCCCATGTAGCTGACTGCGGTTCGAGTCCTGGACCTGGTGGTTTAAACTCACGCTGGGTGCATGTGCGTGCGTGCCCAAGATCTTATGAGGAGAATGGAGGAGAAGGGATTATGGAGTGGCCATCCCCTGGGGGGTGATTTCTCGCTTTCTGTTTCTCTGTCTCTGTCTTTTTGGCGAGCGCACGCACCCTATAGCAAAAAAAGAAAATAAAGAAAGTTCTTCAGGCTCTTCACCAATGCTCTGGACTGTCAGAGGTGCAGAAAGGCCAGGTGATAGAGCATTCTGTTCTCTATAAAGGTAAGGAAGCCAATGGTTATTGTCTAATGCTCTTGAATATTTTGGAAGGTTACTCTAGTAAATTAAGCTTTATTGCATCCAGATGGATTCTACGATTCCACAGGATTTTAGGAGAAATGAAAAGAAAATGTGTCTTTGCTTCTTGTTTGGCCACCGTCTGTGTGCCCGTACCAGGGCCAGCGTGCCCTACCTCCGGCCTGGAGCACAGCCCAGCACAACGGCCGCCATCCCAGTTCCCGCTGCTCTCCTTCACCTGGCCAGGACCTTCGGCTCCTCTCTCCTCTCCTCGACATTGGGCTTTGCATAGCCTTGCCCATGTAGCCGGGGCTGTCCTTCCATATTTCATGGGAACTGTGGTTAGAGGTGGAGGGGAAAGTGGTTCAGAGTTGTGACTGTTTCCATTTGGAAAGTCACCGACCCCCTGCCTGCTCGAGATGAAGAGAAGTGGCTGGGTGTAGTGAGGGTGAGGCTGTCTGTCAGGTGTACCGTGTGCGAGCCACGTTCTGAGACCTAAGGAAACCGAAGTTTCCTTTCGTGCTGCGATCGGCAGTCAGCTATTTCTTGGGCTGATTGAGTTGCACGCCCTCAGAACAGTTTTCTGATGCTGATGGGAAGTTTCAGTTTGACTGGAATGAGCGCTGGATGAGGACTCTAAATCAGAGCGGGGGACTCACACTGGTTCTCCCTTTGATTTCTTCTGTCATCTTGGGCAGGTCACCATCGCTCTGGACATCAGTTTATCTTTAAAATGAGATCACACCCAGTGATATCAGGGTCAGCGTGGTGTTCCGTTATCTTATGATGCCCTGGTTCTGGGAGTGTACCACCACAGTCACTTATTCCAAAGTACAGTCCCGCTCCCCCTCCTAGCCAGCATCTCGAGCGTCTGGTATGTTTCACAAACCAGCCCAGGCGCAGAGAGGGGTGTAGCTACGAATAAGGCACATTGAGCTGTTCACTGGCGCAACTTTCCATGTACCATACAGTGACCCTCTGTTTATTGGCCACCTCTTGCACAAGGCTGTGAGAGATACAAACAAGTTTTGTTGTCAGGCTACGTACAGTCTGAAAGGGAGATAAGTAAATGTTTTCCGACTACCCTGTCTAAAAGAGCACCTCTCCTTTTATTCTCCACTCCTTTGTCCCCCTCCTCTTTTTTTTTTAAGAGAGATTTTTGCTATGGGTGTGTGTACTTGCTGGAGAGACAGAGACAGAAAGACAGAAAATGAGAAATCACCCCCTGGGGGGGATGGTCATGCCACAATCCCTTCTCCTCCATTCTCCTCTCGGGATTTAGGGAACGCACACACATGCACCCAGTGTGAGTTTTAAGCCACCAGGTCTAGGACTTGAACTGTGGTCAACTACATGGGAATCCAGTGACGTAACCATCATGCCATTTACTGGTCCCACCCTTGCTCTGCTTTAATGCCACTCAGCACCTGACCTGTTATTCATTTAGCATCCCTCTCTCCCCCTCAGGATGTAGGTGTATAAGAGCAGGGACTTATTTTTCTTTCAATCACTGTTATATTCCAGTGCCTAGAATAGTGTCTGACACTAAATAAATGCTCAATGAAACATTTAAAAAAAGACAATAAAAAAAGCTAGATCTTCTGTGCCATAAAAGGTTTAGATGAAGTGTTAAGGGAGTTCAGCAAAGGGATAAACCTCTTGATTAAAATGGGTTTTGACCTCTGCTTGCACATTAGAAATACCTGGAGGACTTTTAAAACCTATCAGTTGTCGGGGCCAGCAGGTAGCTTGGTGGTTAAGGGTGCTGGACTCCCACGGGGCCGACTGTGGTTTGAGTTCCAGACCTGAAGGCTCGCTCTCTCTCTCACTCTCACTCTCTCACTCTATCCCTCTCAAGTCAAATTGAAATGAATGAATGAATGAATGAATAAAGTTAAATAAGATAATTTAAAAAAAGCACCCCTCAGTTGCCTAGATCTCCTTCCACATTGATTAAATCAAGATATCTGAGGGGGATGCTTAGACACTGGAATTCTCTGACAGTTTCCCCGGGTAACAGTAACATGTAGGTAAAATGTTGTGAACTCGAAGAACCAGGGAAGCTTCCTGGAGGAGGTGTTTGAGCTGACTTGACAGTCGGGTAGGGTCTGGAGAAGGAGGAAGCATCCCTGATGGAGCACATGGCATGAGGGAAGTACAGAGGCAGAAACCACAGGCTGGTTCAGGGATCAACAACTCGTTCATGTCAGCTGGAGCCTAAAGACATGAAGGGGAGTAACTGAAACAGTGTCATGTGGGTTGACTGGCCGATGTGAGGAATGCTGTGAATGCCAGGCCATGGGATCTGGGTTTCATTTGGTAATGCAGTCAGTGAGAATTGTGAAGTTTTTTTTTTCTTTTCTTTTCTTTTCTTTCTTTCTTTCTTTCTTTCTTTCTTTCTTTCTTTCTTTCTTTCTTTCTTTCTTTCTTTCTTTCTTTTTCTTTTTTTCTTTTTTTTTTTTTACAGATTTTTGTTATAGGGTGCATGCAGTTGCCAAAGAGACAGAGACAGAGAAACAGAAAGTGAGAAATCACCCCCAGCGGTGATGGCCATGCCGCAATCCCTTCTCCTCCATTCTCTTCTTGGGATCTTGGGCACGCACGCACACGTGCCTGGCATGTATTTTAAGCTGCCGAATCTAGGACTTGAACTGGGATAGACTATGTGAGAGTCCAGCGATGTAACCATTACGCCATCTGCGGTCCTGTGAATAGCCTTTAAACCACACTATCAGAGCCTTCTAGAGTGACTCTGCAGGAAGCACCAGCCCAGTTAGGGCACAGTGGCCCTGTCTCCGTTCTGTAGACTCAGCTTAGGCTGCATTGTTGTGTAGAGAGAAGAACTGAGGTAGAGCCTGGACAGCCCGGTTGTGAGGCCTGTCCACCCTCCAGCCACAGGTCTTTTTTCTCTTGGTGGAATCACTGGCATTGTGGTAACTGGTGCCTTTTGATCAAGCCAGGTGAGTTAGGCTGAACTGGCGTTCCTGGCCCAGCTCATTCCTGTGTATGACTGATGACTCCGGTGCAGCTAACAGCTCCTTCCTGAAATGAGGGCTATTTATCCAGAGACGCACTTCTGGAAGTTGCTTCCAGCCCTGGGAGCGGGGTCAGCTCTGCCAGTGTCTGCAGCTGTGTTTCTTAAGCGCTGGCTATCCTGGCGATGCCTCCAACAAGACAGCTCTGAGCTAGAGCTGGGGGCCAGAGGTAAGAGGGTCTATTTCCAGTAGCCTCAGAGCAGGATGCTCATTTACAAACGGCTGAAGTTTCTGGGAGCACAGGGCATCTGCGTAGGCAAGGACACCCTATGTGTGGGGCCAGGGGAGAGTGGGACGGGGGAAGGAGGATGGTGACTGGGTCTAGTGTTGCTGATACAGGCTTGTGCAGAAAGGACCGCCTGCCCTTGGCCAGATGCTGCCAGTAGCCGGTACATCCCCTGGGTCATATACTACCCAAAAAGGCCAGGCAAGCAGGAGCTGGGAGGGCCCGTTATCACAGTGGCATTTCACAGAAATCCTGTGAATGAGTCGGGGCAGGCGTTCTTGCTCCCTTTTACTGATGAGAAAACCGGGGCCAGGATGGGACATGATGACTCGTTCTGCAGTTGTAGAGATACAAAGCAGGCAGCCCAGGGGCCATTTCTCAGGGCTGCCTGGATGGACCGTATGCCTGTGGCCGGAGCACAGCGTTGTCCCGGTGGGTGACAGCGGGCAAGTCCTTTATTACACGTCCCACTTTCGTCAGTTGTAAAATGGAAATATGCTGTCTAGTTACCATGATTGTTTGAAGATTAAAATGATCTTTTTATTAAGAAAGTGTCCAGCACAACGCCTGGCATACACTGGAGTTCCCCCCCTCCCTTTTGTCTTCTCGAGAGATTTTTGCTATAGGGCACACACGCTCGCCAGACAGACAGAGAGAGACAGAGAGACAGAAAGCGAGAAATCACCCCCCGGGGGGATGGTCACGCTGCAATCCCTTCTCCTCCATTCTCCTCTCGGGATCCTGGGCACGCACGCACACGTGCCCGGCATGAGTTTAAGTCACCGGGCCCGGGACTCGAACTTCGGTTGACTACGGTGGGAGTCCAGCGACATTGCCATTATGCTAACTGCTGGTCCCAAGTTTCCCCATTTTTATAAACCTTTTGTCTTGAAATAATTATAGGCTCACAGAAATATAGATACAGGGAATCCTTCATACCCTTCACACAGCTTCCCCCAGTGGGGGAAATCTTGGATAGCTGTAGTATGAAGGGGCTTCAAAATGTGCCCAGAGGGGACCAGCAGGTGGTGTGGTGGTTAAGGCGCCGGACACTCCCACATGGCTGACTGTGGTTCGAGTCCTGGACCTAGTGGCTTGCTTTCTCACTTTCTCTCTCTCTGGTCAAATTAAAATAAAATGAATGAATTAAATAAAATTAAATAAAAATAATACTTTAAAAAAATGTGCCCAGAAAATGGGATTAAAGTAAAAATTTATTTGGCACCAAAAAAAGTTTCAAATCCATGCATAATTGTTTTTCATATTATGTGTTTTTCGTGAACATTTTTTGTTTTGTTTTGTGTTTTCTTTTTTAAAATTTTATTTGCTGTAGGGTGCATATGCTCACCAAAAGCAGAGAAAGAGAGAGAGAGAGAGAGAGAGAGAAAGAGAGAGAGGGAGGGAGAGGAGTGTGGGGGGGGAGTAAGAAAGAACCCCCGCAAGGGAGATGACCACACTTCAGTCCCTTCTCCTCTATTTTCCTCATGAAATTTGGGACACGCATGCACATGCACCCAGTATGTTTTTCAAAACTCCGGGTTCTGGACTTGAACCTGCACAGTGGCCATGTGCGCTTTACGTCCCTCAATCACCATGCCACTGACTGGCCCTCTGTGAACTTTTTGATATAATATCAAAACCAGGAAGTTGGCATTGTTGTAAGACCTATTGTTTACCAGACTAAAACCTTGTTCAGGTCGCCTTTGTCTTTTCAGACAAAAAGTAGCCTAGGGTATACTTTTTTTTTTTTTTTTGAGAGTTTTTTGCTAGAGGGCATGTGCGCTCGCCAGAAAGAGAGACAGAAAGTGAAAAATCACGGAATGGCCATATGGCTGCAATCCCTTCTCCTCCACTCCCTTTTTGGGATTTTGGGCATGCACACACACGTGTCCGGTGTGACTCTAAGCCACCGGGGTCTGGGACTTGAACCGCAGTTGATTACGTGGGAGTCCAGCGACATAGCCATTATGCCAACTGCTGTTTCCAGGTGTACCTGATTTTGGTGGTGGCTCTGAAATGCTAGACGCAGTGTCTTCACTGTGGCTTTTCTGTGGCATCTGCCATTTAGAAACGTGGCTGTCCCTTCGCCCCAGCTTTCTGACTGCGTTTCTCGTGGTCCTCTCTCGTCTTCCCTGTCTCCCTCACTGCCCTCTCCTCTTCCCTCCGTACTGTGTGTCATCCAGGTTCAGTTCTTAGCCCCTGCTCTTCTCCCTGTGCTTTTTCCTCAGGTGGAATTTTACTTTCACCTTCATCTGAGGATTCTGAAATCAGTATTCCTACTTCCAGTTGCCAAGCCCGTCTCCAGTTTCCTGTTTCTGCTATTCGCTGAATATAAGCTCTAGCTCATCATATTTCAAATTCAACTTGTCATTTTTTAAACCCCAGATGAGTGCCTGTCACCTCTCCACCCGACTTCCTCCCTTCCGTCGGTGAGTCATCGTTAAAACGGCCCAGGGCTGCACTAAGAGACTTATTGATGATCGATAGGCTCGTTGTCTTTGATCGTGTTGAGGATTTTGTTGGGTGTATACATATTTCAAAACTTATCCAATTATACACATCAAATATATATGGCAGTTACACTTCACTAAAATGATTCTGTCCAGCTCCAGATAGCCTAGGCTCGAATTCTGGTTCCGCTCGGGCAGTGACTCGACTTCCCTCTGCCTCTTCTTCTAGTTTGTTGTAATAGAAACTCGCCATTTTGGATTCTTGGGAGGATGAAGTGAGTTATTTAGGTAGATTTATGTAGTAAGCTCTCTAAAAGTGTTTGCTTTTTTTTTTTTTTTTCTTTTGGGAGGATGAAGTGAGTTATTCAGGTAGATTTATGTAGTAAGCTCTCTGAAAGTGTTTGCTGGCATGTTTTTTTTTTTTAATCTCTTATCTATCTTACGTGCCTCATATAGGACACAGAGTGTCTCTGTGTTTATTGAATGAATGAAGGAAGGAATACAGTCTTGATGTACCATTTTCCCTCCCTGACTTTTGCCCACACGTTGCTGCTGCTTTAAGGTCCAGTTTAGGTTCTGCCCGCTCTGTGAAGTCTTGTCCATGCAGGGCCCTCCTGGACATGTCCTCTCTCCCCAGCACCATGGTTTTGTATTAATGCAGTTGACCCAGATTTCCTGTTTTGCCTTTTTTCCTTTTAAGTGGATTCATATGTACACGTCTTCCTTTTCCATCTACATCGGGCGTCTCTCGAGGGCATTTACCATTTCTGGTTTTTTAGAAATATCCCCTTTGCCCATGCAAGTATCAGTAAAAGTGGAAAGCATGAATGAATGGTGTATGATTCACAAAATATTAAATAGGCTTTATGCAGTAAGATAGGTTCTTACTAGTTAGTTCATGAAACAAGCCCAGAATTTATAACATTTAGTCTTAGGGGAACATCTTCTATGTGCGCATGGGTGGCAAATGGTCCCGGTTTTATCTCTCTGATCTCTCCTTCCTCTTTGGCTTGTGGGGGAGATGTAGACTTCCTTTCAAACCTTAGATGGAGTTCAGATGCAGACCTTTTTATGACTCTCCTGGGCGTGGCTGGGGCAGGCTGGCTCTGCTGGAAGGCTTATCTGGATGAAGGCATAGTGAAGGAATGAGAAGGAACAGAGGGAGAGAAATCGGGACCCAGCTGGCTCGCTCAGTCTGAGATATTCCGTCTCTTGGCCAAGGAGAGGACCCAACTCCTTGGACTCTGGCCTGCTCCTCCGCTTTCTAGCTGTGGTCTTTTGCCTTTGTGGAAGATTTAATCTGAAAATGTTTTTTAAAAAAGAAGTATTAATTTAATTTAATTTATTATTATGTTTAAATTTGCTACAGAGCATGTGCCCTCATGAGAGAGAGAAAGCAAGCTGCCAGCCTGGGACTTGAGCTGCGATTGGCCATGTGGGAGTCCAGTGCCTTAACCATCACGCCACCTGCCCGTCCCCTAACCTGAAAACTTTTGCCAGGAGCACCTTCTTGGATGTCTGACATTTTTATGTCCAAGAAGAAAAGTGGTTTATTTTTTATTTATTTATTTTTAGAGAGATTTTTGCTATAGGCTGTGGGCACTCATTAGAGAGACAGAAAGACAGAAAGTGAGAAGTCCCCAGGGTACTCCATTCTCCTCTTGGGATCTTCACCCACCCACTCAGCAGGGACGGCCACACCACAATCCCTTCTCCTCCATTCTCCTCTTAGGATTTTGGGCATGCATGCACATGGACCTGGCATGAGTTTCAAGCCACCGGGTCTGGAACTTGAACTGTCGTCAACTGTGGGAGTCCAGTGATGTAATCATTATGCCATCTACTGCTCCCCAAAAGTGGTTTCTGTGACTCTGGATACCTGTTTCCTTTACTGTTTTGAGAGGCATACCCAGGATGATCATGCTTCCCCTTATAGATGTGGGTCTACTTTGTCTTCTTCATGAATCTAATAGTGTAATAATGATACTTTAGCCATAACCTCAGGGAGACATCCATGGGCTCTGATAGTTACTCACACAAAGTAACACCTCAATCTCTGTCACCGGGCTCTGGCCCACTCCATAAGTCTGTCATCATTAGTGCCATTCCTTTGAGTCAACCATTAGCCTTTCCAGCGGCACCTCCCACTGGGCACCTCCCACTGGGCATGGTGGCATATCAGGTCCTCACACCCTGGAGCGTATTCTGTTATCTGCATGTGTTCTTCCCCATCACAAGGAACCTGGAACAGCTCGGAGGCACTGGTTGCCTTGGGACAGAAAAGGCAGAGCTTTTGTGCTTTTTACATTAGGTGCTGATTACATTGTTCCTTTCACTTACAAAGTTTAGAAGGTGTCCTGTGTTTCTTTAAACAGTTCTGTGAAGTAGGTATCATGTTCCCATTTACCAAAGAAGAATCAAAGATTCCTAGAGAAAAAAAGGCTTGGCTTGCCCAAGGTCATGGAGCTAGTAAGTGGTGCAGAAGCCTGACTCCAAACCCTGTCCTCGTTCCATTGTCCCTCTCGGCTCCAGCTGCCAGCGTCTTTTCTTTGATCTGTCTAGGCTTATTCTGGCTTTAGCCCTAGATTTTTCTGTGATTCCAGGCTAAACTATTTATTACTTTCTCTACTGCTTCTAGACCTCTTTGGTCTTGGGAGAGTCTTAGAGATGATAGTAGGAAGAAGTTATTCCCCTCAGACCCTGAGTTTCTTCTGTGGCTTCCCATGCCAACTGGGAAACCTGTCCATTTCCTTCCATTAGAGCTCCTGGTTTCTGTCTTTCTTTCCCCTACTGCCAAGTTTGCTCTTGGTCTGAGCTTCAGGCCCTGCCTTGTGCCATTATGTGTCCCATATTCCTCACTGATTTTCCCATCAGTCTTGCTTCTTTGATAACCTAGGGGTTCTCCTACTGTCATGGAGGCTCAGTTTCCCTCCTGCTTTATTTACTCACTCATCAGCCATTTGCTGGATACCAATGTCAGGCCCTGTATTTAGGCACTGGGAGTCCCAAGATGTTAAAACGTGGTTGAGGAGACCATGGAATCAGGAGTCCTTTACAATTCAATACGGTAATGGTTACGATTCGTAAATAGAAGCTCTTTTTGTGGGGGCATAGGAGGAAGGGTATGTATCTAGATTTGGGGTGTCAGAGAAGTCTTAGGAGACTTCATATCTGTACTGAGTCCTAAGGGATGAATTGAAGTTGGCTTAGAGCGAGTGAGTGGTGGTGGTGGTGGTGATGGTGGTGGTTGGGGAAGACCCATAGCTGCAGGTTCAGGGAACTACAAGCATTTCACATTTACTATAGCAGAAATTGTAGGGTTGTTGAGGGGTGAGGTAACCTGGAACCAGATCTTGCAGGACTGAAAGTTCTGAAGAGGCCGCTGAAAGATCTGAAGTAGAAGAGTGGTTTATTTAGAATATTGTTTCAGCAAGGTTGTGGTGGCAGGGTAAAGGCTGGATGGGAGCGAGAGATAAGAGGGGAATCAGAAGACTGTGACAATGATGGAGGCCTGAGTTGAGGAGAATTTTAAAAGGTTATGGCAGGGATAATGGAGAGAAATGAATGGATTCAGAATACCAGGGAGGTGGGGAGGTTCTAGGACAAGGCTCTGTTTACCCATTCCCCTGCTCCTACCCCATCCTCCCTCCTGGGATCCTTCTCCTTTTGGCCAATCCTCCCTTTGTCATCGGTCTGATCAATGTGTAGAACATCCTCCCAATTTGCATTTTGAGACCTGCGTGACACTTCTTGGTATCCCTTTAGGTCACCCTCACGCTGCCTCTGCCTGGGTAGTGCCATCCTCTTCCAAGAGTGGTACCTGGGGAGGAGTGAGGGAAAGGGTGACTATTTGCTGAGTTATTACCAAAGAAGGAAGAGGCAAGTATCCATATTGCAGTTGTTAGAGCAGAAGATTTTTAGACACAGTGAGAAAGAATATGTAACTAATTCCCATCAAGAGGAAGAAAACAAAAACAAAAACAAACAACCCAGGGTAATCAGATTGAAATGCCCCAGATTGATGGCATTTGGAACTGTTCTTTCCATGGTAGAACTGACCAATGTAATCTTTCGTGGAGTAGAAAAATGTTAGAATCAGAAGAGACTTTAGTGTTCCTTCAGTTAATCATTCCTGTTTGGCACATCAGGACTGTGAAAGTCTCTAGGGGTTGTGTGGTTTCCCCAAGGTCACCATTGGCAAGTAGGGGCACAAGGACCAGACGGAGGCCCTCTGATTTAGTTCTTGTTTCACCAGCCTGATGGAAGTCCATGATTTTTTTTGTTATGAGTTTGACAGTTTGACAGTCTACAGAATAAGAGACTCACAGGATGTTTTAACTACAGTCTAGTTAGATATTCCTCCTTTTCCCAAGAAACTAGAAGTAGCTTGTCCAAGGTCATGGAGTGAGGTAGGGACACAGGGCTCTGTAGACTTGTAGCATGGTACTCTTCCCAGCACGGTTCACAGTCTTACCCAGGCCCCAAGACTTGGACAGCTTTGGCTCTAAGGATGCAGAGTGGAATCATTTTTTAAATGCATTGCAACCACAGTCGATTTCAGAAGGTCCAAGAGGCATGATTTCTTTCTTTTCTCTTTTTTCTTTGAGGGTTTCTTCCCCCCCCCTCTTATTTGACAAAAGTATATGGCTATGGAAATTACGTCAGTTTAATTAGGCAGCTTGACACAGTACTTTTCCACTGAATTTACTAGGAACTGTGAATTTGTTGTAACAAACTGCACTGCCGGCTGCAGGATCTGATTGGCATGCCAGGAGCATCACTAGCGAGCAGCTAAATAGAGATTGGGGAGAAAACTGGGTCAGGAAGCAGGCCTGTACCTGCAGAGGCTGCGGAAGGCGGCGCAGAGGCGGCAGGTGGCCACAGCATGGCACTGTGTCCTCGAGCCTGAGCACCCAGCACCCCGCCCCCACTCAGCTCTGTGCTGCAGTGCCCCCCCCCCCCACCCCCAGTGATTGTTCCTGTGGCCATTTTGCCTCCTGTTTCTCTACAGACCACAGAGCTTTTATACCTACCAGTTCAAGGATGGCTTTTTCTCAACCCAAAAAGCAAAGGACTGTCTCAGGTTGAATCTTCATTAACCACTGGGAGAAGTCTTTTGGCTTTCCACAGGCTGACACTGGGTTTCAGAGTCCCACACATCATGAGGAAAGGGTCAGCAATTTTCTGTCTACCTCTTTTCTTTCTCTTTTCATTTATCACCAACGGCCTCTGGTGGCTGCATTGCCCCATCTCTGAAAGTCCAATGCTGGGCACTGAGACATTGGGAGTGCCTACGGGGAAGGGTGAGTGACCATGCCAGGTGGTCGGGGAAGCTTCTTGAAGGCAGTGGCATTCGAGTTAGGCTTAGAGCAGTGAAATGGGTCAAGACTGGAAGAAACGAGAAGACACTCGTGACCTACCTGTGCAGCCTCGTGGAGGCCAGAGACACCTGCGGTCCTCTGGAGCTGGAGTCTACCTGGGAATGCCAAGGCTCACTAGGACCCTACGGATCTGCTTATCTAGGCTCCCGGCTTTACAGATGGGCCGATGATGGCACAGAGAGGAGAGGGCTGGGACACAGGCCAGCCCCGTGCTGTCACGACCACACCACGCCTGTTCATGCTCCGGTCCTCTTTCCGGTGGGGCTCTGAGAACTTCTACTTCCTTCCTCTGGGCTTCACTCCTATCTTCTTTCTGACTCCTGCCTGTGAACTCAGAGATGTCCAGTGGTCTGTGCTTGTAAATTGCCATTAGGGGAGGAGCTTTTGGTGTCACTGACCTGGGATTCCATGGCCATTTGAATCCCTGCTAGACAACTGTCCTTCCTCAGGCCAAGCCAGGTCAGTTCACTGTTGGTCGTTCAG
>NW_006159538.1:795751-799683 GCF_000334495.1 Tupaia belangeri chinensis
AGGGCTGGTGCCTCCTGAGAACGCTTGGCAGGACTGGGTCTTATCTCAGAGGAAGGGCTCAAATCCCAGTTGGAAAAGCTGAGTGTGGCCGGAACCCAAGGCATTGTGCTTTTATGTTATTCTGTGAGCAAATTGGCCTCATTTTGACTAAAAATTATTTTCAATAAATTGTACTTAAATTTATTGAAATTTGCTTTGAAGACATCTTTTGTAGGAATATTTTACTTTTGTATAACATAAATCTTTCCCTTTTGAGGAAATATCAGAGGATGGAATAAAACCATCTCCCTAATAATTTTGCCTGTATCTTGGATGGTTTCAATTCAGTGTGAGGAGGGCTGTCTTTGGAACAGGTATTGTTACGACTGAAATGCAGAAATGTGAACCCCTTTGTGTAGGGTCTTTGAAGGCCAGCTTCAAGGCCAGTGTGTTTTGGAAGACAGCTGATAATTCAAATGTCAGGTGGTCTCTGACTTGAACTAAGTAGAGCGAACAGATGCTCAAGCCCATAGAATAGTTGAGAGAGACTCCAGCTCTGAAAATCTGGCTTTCATGACCCTGAGAGTCAGGCAGCCAGCTCAGATTTAGTTCCCTTCTAGCAGAGGTTCCTGTATTTTGTCATGTCATGTCATGTCATGTCATGTCATGTCATGTCATGTTGCATCATATTTTTTGGTCAGAGTAGGTGCTTTTAAACACTTCTAGATAATTTCCCTGGTCTTGGAAGGTAATGTCCACTGGCAAATTGATAGGCCTCCAATATAGTTGAGATTTGTTAAGAGAAAGAAAGAGAAGGAAAGAAGAAATGCTTCTTGATCCCTAGGCATGTTTTCATTCAGAGGCTGACCCGTTCACTGAAATTCCCATATATTCTCATTTTGGGGTCAAACTAGGACTTATCACTAGAGTCATCTGAACAGTTCATAGAAATTTGGAATAGACAGAGAAAAGCTGGAGAGAGATTGTAATTTGAATTTGAGAGTGACTGTATAGAGGAGAGGAAGGGCCTGCAGTCCCAGTGGGATGCTCTCGCAGGACTCAGTCTGGTACGGTGGACGCTGTCTGGACAGTCTTCCCTGAACTTGGCCATGGACACTTAAGAATGGCCTTTAGTCCTCCTCAGTTCCCTTCAGTTGCTGCTAAAAGTAGCTTGGAGAACCCAGGCTCTTCTCCTTGAGGAGCTGGCCCTCCCCAGTGGTGCAGGCCCCGTTCTAGCCTTGAAATGCTTCTCTGCTTCTTGGAGCCTTCACAAGTCCACGGTAAGGGAGAAGGGGTATGAGACCAGAACCAGCAGAGGGTCCACTGCAGACGGCTTCTCTTTATGGCACTGTGTGATCGTGCCATGGAGGCCTACAAGACTGAGGTGAAAGAGTGATTCTGGTGGGACCAGCAGTTAGTGTAATGGCTATGTCGCTGGACTCCCACGTAGTCCACCGCGGTTCGAGTCCCGGACCTGGTGGCTTAAACTTACGCCGGGCGCGTGTGCGTGCGTGCCCAAGATCCCAAGAGGAGAATGGAGGAGAAGGGATTGCGGCGTGGCCACCCCCCCTGGGGGGTGATTTCCTGCTTTCTGTCTCTCTGTCTCTCTCTGTCTGGAGAGCGCACGCGCCCTATAGCAAAAACCTCTCAAAAAAGAAAAAAAAGAGTGATTCTGGTGTTCACTGCTGGCTGTTTTCTGTCCCTTAGGACCACCAATAGGACATGGAGACTCCCCTGTCCTCTTCCCTCCAGCCTTTTTCCTACTTTGGTGTCTCCTCAGTTCTGATGCCGGGTAGGAGACACACAGCTTCGGTGTACCTCTTCCTTCTCTATCTATCTCATTATCAAACCCTGTGATTTTACTCTTGCATTTCCCCGCGTATCTGTCCCCACTGTTTCACTCCTGCTGCCACCTAAACACATGCTAAGAGCTTCCCTTCCCACGGCTCTGCTCTGGAGACGTCTGTCCTGGCTGGAGCCTCTGTAATGCCGACTCCCACTGCTTGCTGCCCAGGTCTCTCCTCATTCACTCGTTCGCATCGCAGGCTCTCCTTTTAAATGTTCGTTAAACGTTCTATGATCCCTCCAGCACAACCTTGTCAGAACAGGGAGGGGGAAAAGCAAAGATCTATCTTCTCTCCTGTCATTTTCCTCAGATGAATGAATTAAAGATTTTTATTGCCTTGAAGATTAATTATCTTCTGTCCCCAGGCCAGCTTTAATATTCCAATGGTCTCTTCTCATGACTGGGACAGCATTTCTGCCCCCACTCCAATCTCTGTCCTCCTGCCAGGTTCCTCCTCATCGTCAGATCACGTAAGCTGTAGTGAGTCACAGTTGAGGGGTTCAGAGAGATTGGAGCCTGACGGCAGGATTTAGAGTAAGTACTGGATTGTAGATCCTAGAGCCGGGAGACCTCTTGAAATCTGGTCCTTTCTGGCACTCAAGGTGTTGTTGTACTGAACACGCGTAACGCCTGGAGTCCCGGGAGTTGAAGTGACTCACCCCAGGGTGCCCAGCTGACACATTTTGGACCCGAATGTCAGGCTAGATTTTAGGCTGTAAATATGCTTTATCTTCTCCAGGCAAGTCAACTCTTAATTTGGGGAAGGATCAACTCTCTGAGTTTCTCTTTGTGGGTAAAATACTTAGGATCCTCCTTGGTAATACCACGCCTGGTCAGCATAGGGGAGGAAAGACAGCCTAAAAGAGATCACCCCAGGCAGAGGGTATCTGGTGGCTGGGCCCCGTCCCTCACTCCTTGTGCCCCAGAGAGCACGTCCAGTCTGCCTGTGGGAAGCTCTGGTCCTCTGTGTCTCTTCTTCAGTGAAGCTTTTGTTGTCGTTTGTCTCTAACTGGCTTCTCAGTTCCTCAGGACCATCAAGCGCTAAATCCTCACTTCTGCCCGTGTTCCTCCTCAAACGCATCAAAGTAGCCCTGTGCGCTGTCGCCATGCGCCGCTCCCTCTGTGCCTTTCCCATTTCCCACAGTCCCTTGCTTCTCCTGGGTGACTAGGTACCCAGGCTCGTGACTGAGCTTGAGAAGAGCTTTCCTGTCAGCCTGTCAGCACTCACCGATTCCGCCCTTCTCCCCTAGCTATGCTTGCACATCCGACCGTTCCTGCCTGCTCCCTGTGTCAGCCACCATCCCAGTATCCTGGCCCCCTTTCCTGGGCCACCATAGCAGCCTCTCAGAGCTTAAAACTCCATGAAGTGGGGCCAGCAGATGGTGTAATGGTTACATTGCTGAACTCCTATGTAGTCAACCACAGTTTGAGCCCCGGACCCAGGAACTTAAAACTCATGCCGGGTGTGTGTGTGTGCATGCCCAAAATCCTGAAAGGAAAATGGAGAAAAAGGGATTGTGGCATGGCCATCCTCCCTGTGTGGTGATTTCTCACTTTCTGTCTCTTCGGCGAGCACATGTGCCCTACAGCAAAAATCTTTCAAAAAAATAAAACAAAACTCCATGAAGTGTGGCTAGCAGGTGGTGTGGTGGTTAAGGCACTTGACTCCAGTATGGCTGACAGTGGTTTGAGTCTTGGACCTGGTATCTTCCTTTCTCACTTTCTCTCTCTCTCTCTCTCTGTCTCTCTCTGGTGAATGCATGTGCCCGATAGCAAATTAAAATCATCATCATAATAAAAAATAAATAAAATAAATTAAAACAAACCTGTAAATAAAACAATCAAACCAAACTCCATGAAGCTATCAAGCCAAATGCTCTAACACTTTCATAATCTAATTCACCATCCTCAGTATGAGTTGTTCATACCAGTCAGAAAAGGATACTCACGTCTCTTAAATATTCAGTGATTCTTGAATCATTTGTTCTCTCTATTCCTCTCTCTCTCCTTTGAAAAAAATATAGTAACTTTTTTTTTTTTTTTTTTTTTTAAAGTAGGAAGCTTGTAAGGGTTTAATAAGTGCAACAAGTACCCTCCCGCTTGAGAG
>NW_006159538.1:800075-802606 GCF_000334495.1 Tupaia belangeri chinensis
TTTTTTTTTTTTTTTTTTTTTTTGCAAAGTAGGAAGCTTGTAAGGGTTTAATCAGTTCAACAAGTACTCTGCTCTGTGAAAGGGGAGAATGGAGTTTTGGATCAGGAACTATCTATTGTGCTGTGTGCTGATTATTTGCATGAATTTGATCTTATTTAATCCTCTTGGTGTTCCTGCAGCTTAAGTTGAGTTGTATTCATATTATGGGTATGGAAACCTGAGAAAAAAGGTCGTGGTCTTCTGCTATGCTGTGGAGCTCAGCTAGAGGTGGGCTGGTGGGCTGGTGGGTTGGTGCGATGGTGGGATGCTGGGTGGGGACTAAGAACTTTCTAGGCTGGCAGGAGGAATAGGCACGCACACATTGTGGGAGAAGATGCCCACTGCCTGAAGGCTATAGCGATGGTGCTATAGGAATTCAGAGGACGATGACTTTTCTTCTAGCTAGAGAATTGGGGACGGCCTCATGGACAAGTTAGCTCTTCAGTGATTGTGAAGGGTGGACGATGTAGTGATGGGAGCTGAGAGGTGGGATGGGGAAGGACTAGCATAGGTGGGAACAAAAGCCCTGGGTGTCCGCAGAGGTCATCGATGTGCTGTCTGCTGTGGCTGGGACACAGAGTTTTCATGGGGCAGTGTAGTGGGATGTGGCCGTGAAGGTGAGCCGTGACTCTTCATGACTGAACACGTACGTGTATGAGTTCCGTGGTTTGTTCTGTAAACACAGGGAACTGCTGCCAGATTTTGAATAGGGGAGCTGCTAGTCTGAGCTGAGATATCGAAAGGTAACCTTGGGCATCCACTGAATTGGAGAGGAGAAACAACACAGAGAAGAAACACTTAAGAAGCTATTACTGGGGCCAGCAGGTGGCATGGTGGCTAAGGCGCTGCACTCCCATATGGCCAACCATGGGTTCGAGTCCTGGACCTAGCGGCTTGTTTTCTCACTCCTCGCGGCACCCTGTCTCTCTCTGGTGACACATGTGCCCTATAGCAAAATGAATAATAATAATAATAATAAATAATTAATTAAAAAAGAAGTTATCCATCCCAGATGTCCTGAGAAATGGAATAGCACAGTGGCTGTGGAGACAGAAGAGGGGCAGTGAGAGTAGGACGGGGAGGCGGAATTATGGGATTTTGTGATTGGCTGGACGTGGCGGGTGAGAGGAGTCAGAGAGGATTCCCAGATGACTATGAGGATGGTGATGGCAGCACCTCAGAGAACCAGGAGGGTCAGGAAGGCAGACAGGTTTGGGGGTTTGAAGGGGCGAGGTGGTGGACGATGGCGTGTTCTGGTTTGTGCAGGTGACTCGCTGTTTCACGTCCACGCTACGTCCTTCGCCGTGACTTTTGTCACTGCCAGCCCCTCTCGTCCTTCCTCTTTATCAAGCAGACTGGGCTGCCTTCACAGTGCAGCTGAGCGAAACCGTCACGTGGATCTTGTTTATCTTTGGGTTTCTGATGTCCTGGCCATGCCACTCAGTGTGTCCTAAGTCCACTCTCCCCAGCATTACCCCCAACACGCAAGTGCCCTGTATGAGTGGGCGAGCAGCTGGTCATCACCGGTGCATTGCCGCCAGTCCTTGTGTTGGCGTGATGTTTATGGAGAGAGCTTAGAACGATCAGAGGCGTGTGCACTTCCCTACCGATCCTTTAGGCAGGTCGCTGAATCGTTGACTCAGTGAGGTAGAAAGAGACAGAGAGACTAGTTAGAGATTAGAGGCTGAATGGTAGATTCGAGTTTAATAATAAATGCAGTTGCAGCCATTAGCACATGTGTTAGGAACGTTAGGATGATTTTTAGCTTCTCTAAGTAGCTAGACTATGTTGGAAGAGATGGTCAAATTAGAAAGTATAGTAGGGTGGGAGCCAGGTGGTGGTGTAATGGTCATATAGCTGGTCTCACATGGGAAAGATCCTGAGTTCACACCCGGGGACCTCCCTTGTCACTCAGGCGTGTGTATGCACACTCGTGCTCCAGGCCAGCTCAGACTGGGGGAAGATTGTGGTATGAGGATCCACTCAGGGTGGTAGTGGCAAGATTGAGGTCTTAGGGGTATTATGTACAGATGCCTTGTATTGGGTACTTGGTACACACAGTGTTTGAGCATTTTACATACAGTAATGAATCCAAATGTAACAATCTAGTAAAATAGCAACGTTGTTATTCCTGCTTTTCAGATGGGAAATGAACCACTCAGAAGCAACCTGTCCAACACAGAAAGCGCGGGATTCATACTCAGGCTCTTTCTCTCTGCACTGTGAGTCCCTATGCATACTGCCCTGGGTGACATTTCACTCAGCCTTGAGATATCATTCAAAGCAAATGCTAGCCTACTATACTCTTAGCTCCTGGAGGACACGGACTTCGTCTTCTCTCTCTCTGTACCCATAGTGCCAGCACCCTGTTTGGTGCTTAGCGTTTGTTCAGTAAGTGTTTGGTGAACGAACGAGTATCTTGTAAGATTCTTCTTCTAACCTAAAGGCAGCAAAGGTGGGAAAGGGCTTTCTCGTTCTGCTCGCATGCATTC
>NW_006159538.1:802882-806042 GCF_000334495.1 Tupaia belangeri chinensis
CTTTCTGCTCGCATGCATCCCTGCTGTCGCTGCCACAGGTGTGTTTTCAGAAGGCGTAGATGGTGTGGTGATCTGGCTCCAAGAGTTAGACAAGCCGCTGAGCCTCTCGAAACCTGTTCCATCAGCTACGAAATAGAATAACGACAGGACCTGCTCTGCGGGGCTTTAGTGAGGATTAAATGGAGTAATTCTTGTAAAACCCTTAGCATTGTACTTGGCACATCGCACTCAGTGAAGGTTGGATTATGTTATTACTGATGGAAAATTTGAAACTATGGGAAGGGAAAAACCATTTTTTTAGAGTAGGACCAAAATTTTGATTAAAACAGAAAATTATATCATGCTTTTAAAGCGTCATTTAGAGGACTAGTAGGTTAGTTGATGGACACAGAATTGTTTTGCTTGCTCATAAAATGATCATGGCTGACACGATTAGAGGGAATGATATTCAGAACGTTAGAGAAAGGTGGTTTTTCTCTTCAATTTTTTTTTCTAATGAAAGAAGAAAGAAATCTGGGGAAAAGAAATGTTTCCCCACCCCTGCAACAATTTCACACTCCCTCTCTTGTTTCTCACAGTCTTTGGGTATTAAAAGAGACAAATGAACCAGCATTTCTGTGTCCACGATACTACACAGAGGTAACTGAGTTCAGCCCTCACGGTAGAGCGGTGAGGTCACGGCTGTAACTCCTGTTGTGCAGTGAGGAGGGCGAGGCCCCGGTACTCTTAGGACGAATGGCGATGGGACTGAGAGGTAAGCCTGCCCTCCCCTGGGCCATGGCATGGCTTCGTGACTGCGTGTGCAGCTTGTGGTTCTGCCCCACCACGCACCTTCCTGCTGTGAGTGGCCGAGGGTTAGCTGAGGTCTACAGCTTCACGTTAGAGGTGCTTAAATCAGTATTTCATTCAAAGATATTGGACTGCTATATTGCTTGAAGGCAGAACAGGGCCAGATTCCTGAGTATCTTAGTCACTAGTGTGCATTACTACTTATTTAAAGTTCTTTTAAAAAATTTTATTTAACTTTATTGATTTATTTACTTATTTTAATTTGACCTGAGAAGGACAGAGCTGGGGGGCGGTGGGGGAGGAAAAGTGAGAAAGCAAGCTACCAGGTCTGGGATTGAATCTTGGTTAACCATGTGGGAGACCAACTCTCTCAACTACCAGGCCACCTGTCAGGCCCTAAAATTCATTTAAAAATAGTGTTAAATTATTGTGAAT
This sequence comes from Tupaia belangeri chinensis, assembly GCF_000334495.1. Classification (NCBI taxonomy): domain Eukaryota; kingdom Metazoa; phylum Chordata; class Mammalia; order Scandentia; family Tupaiidae; genus Tupaia; species Tupaia belangeri. The sequence continues at coordinate 804,107 of NW_006159538.1, forward strand.
GCTCAACCCTCCCAGTACAGGGATAAACTGTTAAAATGAACTTGACAAGAGAAGTCTATGTAGCATAGCTATTTATTTATTTTACTTTTTTTTTTTATGTTTTTGTCATAAGGTGCATGCATTCACCAGAGAGAGACAGAGAGGGAAAGTGTGGAATCACCTCCCTGTGGGGATGGTCATACTGCAATCTCTTCTCTTCCATTTTCCTCCTGGGACTTCAGGCATGCATGCATGAACCTGGGTCATTGTCTAGCCACCAGGTCTGGGATTTGAACTGTGGTCACCCACATGGGAGTCCAGCACCTTAACCACCATGCCACCTGCTGGCCCTGTAGCATAGCTTTTAGAAAACTTGGTTATTTTCTTTTAAAATGTGTATTTTTTTTCTTCTTTTTTGGAGAGGGTTTTTTGCTATAGGGCGCATGCGCTTGCCGGAAAGACAGAGAGAGACAGAGAGACAGAAAGCGAGAAATCACCCCCAGAGGGATGGCCATGCTGCAATCCCTTCTACTTCATTCTCCTCTTAGGATCTTGGGCATGCATGCACACACGCCCGGCGTGAGTTTAAGCCACCAGGTCCAGGACTCGAACCGTGGTCGACTACATGGAAGTCCAGCGGCATAGCCATTATGCTAACTGCTGGTCCCTTTAGAATGTGTATTTTAAGGGCTCACATTATGCTTTTTGACAGACCATTTGCCCATGTTAGGGGCTAATGGGGCCCTCAGTCTTGTTAGAATGGCAGAGAAGGAAATGAGTGTGTAATGTCTATGTTGCATTTGAGTCTTCCCAGCTTCCATTTCTGGGCAAAGGGTACAGGTAGAGGCAGAAGAGTAAGACAGGAAGAGGATGGGGCCTTTCTATCACAGCAAATTAGATTTTTTTTTTTATATCTGCTTCCTATCACTTAAATAGGGTTTGTCTTTCTTTTTATTTTTTTAATTTTTAAAATTTTTTGGAGAGGTTTTTGCTATAGGATGTGTGCGCTCACCAGAAATACAGAGAGAGACAGAAAGACAGAAAGTGAGAAATCATCCCCCAAGAGGGATGGCCACACCGCAATCCCTTCTCCTCCATTCTCCTCTCAGGATCTTGGGCACGCACACACACGTGCCCGGCATGAGTTTAAGCCACCAGGCCCAGGACTTGAACTGCGGTTGACTACATGGGAGACCAGCGACATAGCCATTATGCTAACTGCTGGTCCCTTATTTATTTATTTTTTTAAGAGAGATTTTTGCTATAGGGCGTATGTACTCACTGGAAAGACAGAGAGAAGGAGAGAAACAAAAAACAAGAAATCACCCCCCGAGAGGGAATGGCCATGCCACAATCCCTTCTCCATCCTCCTTTTTGGATCTTGGGCACACACACACATGAGTTTTAAGTTGCTGGGTCTAGGACTCAAACCACAGTAGACTATGTGGGAGTCCAGTGACATAACCATTATGCCATCTGTGGTCCCAGGTTTATCTTTCTTAGAGTTTCATATTACTTAAGTCATACAGTATCTACTTAATTTTTTTTCTTTTTATTCATGAGAGAATGTATGCAGACACCTGAAAAAGAGGGAAAAAAAAGTGAGAGGAGAGAGAGAGACAGAGAGAGAGGAGCAACTGCATGGGATCTGGTCACACCGCGGCCTCTTCTGGTCTTCCGGCCTGGGGGATCCTGGGTACTCTCACATGCCTGGCACGTTGCAGGCTGACTGACGAGGGATTTGAACTGTGGTCACCATGTGGAATCTGGCTTCTCTTACACAGTGTATTACCACCGTACCACAGAGCTGGGCCCCATATCTGTATTTTTATTCCTGATTCTTTTATTTAGTACAGTGTTTTAGAGATTCATCCATTTGTTACGTGTATTGGTCGAATGTTTCTATTTATTTATTCATTTACTGCTAGAGGGGGCATGTACTCATCAGAGGGAAAGA
>NW_006159538.1:806093-811895 GCF_000334495.1 Tupaia belangeri chinensis
CAGCAGGATTTGGGGCATGCATGGTTTTCAAGCTATTGGAGTCAACACGCTAAATGCCATTAGCCATGTGGGATCTGGCTCCCTTAACTACTGTGCTATGGGACCAGTCTCGTTCCTTTGTTATTTCTTTATTTTTTTTTTAGAGAGATTTTTGCTATAGGGCGCATGCACTCGCCGGAGAGACTGAGAGAGACAGAAAGCGAGAAATCACCCTCCAGGGAGGATGGCCATGCCACAATCTCTTTTCCATTTTCCTTTTAGGATTTTGGGCACAGACACACATGTGTCCAGTGTGAGTTTTAAAGCCACTGGGTTTGGGACTCGAACCATGGTCGACGATGTGGGAATCCAGCAATGTAACCATTACGCCATCTGCTGGTCCCCGTTGCTTTGTTATTGGTGATTAGTGTTCCAGTGTGTGGTTGTACTACAGTTTGTTTACATTTACCCATTGTATTAGTTTTGTCTTGCTGCATAATAAGTTACCACAAAATTAGTGGCTTAAGACAGCACGCATCAGCTCATAGTTCTAAAGGTAAGAAATGTGGATGAGGTCAGCTGGGTTTTCTGTTTGGAATTTCATAACGCCTAAATCCAGATAGTAGCTGGGCTGGATTCTTATATCGAGACCGTAGGGAGGAAGCTGCGGCCAAGCTCATTCAGATTATTGGCAGATTTCAGCTCGTTGAGGGGGGAGGACTGAAGTCCCTGTTCCCTTGCAGGCTGTCAGCTGGGGTAGTTCTCCACCATTCGATGCTGCTCTCCTGTCCCCTGCCTTTCACTGACTCCTCATCTTCAAAGCCAGCAGCGGTGCCTTGGAGCCTTCTTGTGCGTCCAGTTTTTCTGACCCTCCTTTGCAATTAGCCGGAGCAAACTCGCTGTTTTAAAAGAAGCATGTGATTAGCTTAGGCCCTTCTAGAGACAGCCTTTCCATTTTGGGTAAACCTTTATTTTTAGACTGGCCTTTCTGCTGTTAAGCTGTACTTTGACACAAGCATTTCTATCCATCGAGCCTCATTCTGCCATCCTGTTCCTTTTGTCCTGTCCTGTCCTCCTGGGCCATCCAAGTCTTCCTTCTCCAGACTGAAAGCACCCATTTGTCCTTTTATGTAACATGTTTGCAGTATAGTAGTAAGTGTAATCTCTGGAAGTATACACAGCTGGGTTTCAATCTCAGCTGCATCAGCTTCTAACTATGACATTGGACAAGTTAACTTCCCTGAACTATGGTTTCCTTACCTATGTGTACCTTATAGGATCAATTCACAGATTAAATTAACTCGTGCATTATGTACATCCATATTAGTTAGCCATTGTTAAAATGTTACCTTTTCTCCATTTTTAAAATATAGCTATCTATGTAATAAAATATATTGCACAAATTATTGCGTCGTTGGAAAAGTCATGATGCATTTCGCATAGAAGAACATAGAAACATAGATCATGACCCAAAATATACATACTTTAAAGAAGCTTATACCATCTATTTTTTTTTTTTTTTGAGTGGTGTTTGCTATAGGGCGTGTGTGCTTGACAGAGAGACAGAAAGTGAGAAATCACCCCCGCCTGGGGGCTGGCCAGGTCGCAATCCCTTCTCCATTATCCTCTCAGGATGCCCCCCGGGGGGTCTGGCCAGGTTGCAATCCCTTCTCCATTATCCTCTCAGGATCTTGGGCACGCATGCACATGCGTCTGGAGTGAGTTTAAGCTACCTGGTCTGGGACTTGAACCACGGTCAACTACTTGGGAGTCCAGCAACATAGCCATTATGCCAACTGCTGGTCCCTCTGATTCTTTTCTTGAAGTAAATTTTCTAAAGTAGAATTATTTTTAAAAAGGACAGTATAGGGACCATTTGAGTCCTGGACCCGGTGGCTTAAACTCATGCTGGGCGTGTGTGCGTGCGTGCCCAAGATCCCAAGAGGAGAATGGAGGAGAAGGGATTGCGGCATGGCCATCCCCCCTGGGGGGTGATTTCTCGCTTTCTGTCTCTCTCTCTGTCTTTCTGGCGAGTGCACGTGCCCTATAGCAAAAACCTCTCCAAAAAGAGAAGAAAAGAAAAGAATCAGAGATACAGGTAAAGATTTTTTTCAAGGATGTTCATTATGACATAATTTATAATAGCAAAATACTGAAAGGGACCGATAGATCCAACAGTAGGAAAATAATGAAATAGGACATATCCCTGTGATTCTATAAAACTTTAAAAAATCATATTTTCAATAAAGATAATGACATGGGAAACATCACATTATGTTAAATGCAAAAGTCATGATACAAAACAGAATGACTCCAGCTATGTTTCTGAAATTATGTATATTTTATTCATACACTGACAAATATTGATAGAAAAAGGACTGGCAGGAAATGTATATGACATGTTAACAGTGATAGATCTTTTTATAGACTTAAAAATTTTTTTATTATTAATTTTTTGTAACTACTGTATATTACTTTTATAACCTGAATAAATGAATAAACTTTATTTTTAATTTTTTTTTGTGTGTGTGTATGTGTATGTAACCCACAGTAGAACCTGATGGCCTACAGTTTTGTTTTGGACCAGTAAAGTTGCAGCGTCATGTTCAGCGATCAGGAGGTACCTGTAATGACCCCTCCCTAGGAAGCAAACTGCAGGCAGTGGGATTCTAGCAAGCTGCCCCTGGAGCAGGGGATAGCAGCCTCGCTAAGGCCACCGACTTGCAGGGATGTGCCCAGGAGAGGAGTCTGTTTGGGTGGCTTACATGGCACTAATGTCAGTTGCAATAGATTCATTCATTATTCTTTGTGCTGTGTTCATGTTATCCTGCATACACCTGTTATGATAACCTTTGATCTTTCTATTACATTTTATCTTCCTTTTTGACTTTTTAATCCCAGAAAGAATAAAGCTTTAGGATCAGGCCACAGTAAGTTTTATTTTCATCAAATTACTCTATTCTTCAGTTAATCAATAAAATGCAGATATAATGAGTTGATTTACATAAAGTTCTAATGGTGGGACCAGCAGGTAGCATGGTAGTTAAGACATGGGGCTCCTGGGGCCAGCAGGTGGCGTGGTGGTTAAGGGCACTGGACAATCACATGGCTTTGAGGTTACATCACTGAACTCCCACATGGCCAACTGCAGTTTGAGTCCCGGATCTGGAGGTTTGAAACTCATGCTGGGCATATGTGCGTACATGCTGAAAATCTCAAGAGGAGAATAGAAGAGAAGGGAAGGTGGCGTAGCAATCCTCCCTGGAGGGTGATTTCTTATTTTCTGTCTGTTTCTCCAGCAAGTGCATGTGTTCTGTAGCAAAAATCTCTTAGGAAATAAAAAAGAAAAAGGAAAGAAAGAAAGAAAGCGTTTCTGCTGTGTATTGGACCTTCCTCTGTGTTGATAATGCTGCTTTGCCATCTGGAACCACGCAGGACTGTTTTCTGTAAGATTCTCTTGTGATTATATGTATCTCCTTCTACTTCTCTGCAAATCTTTCTTCCAGGCTAGACATCTATTGTTCCTTCAGCAGCTTGTCATATGACACACTTTCTGGATGGCTTCCTTCTGTTTACTCTAATCAGTTTGTTTTTTTTTTTTAATTGCTATCTTAAGATATGACGGAGAATCGAGAATGGACTGCTATGCTCCTTCTGTGATGAATGCTAGGACCTGCTCACTTGTGTGGGCAGTATATTTCTAGTGACGCAGGCTAGGATGTTCTTTTGGGGTTTTTTGAGAGATTTTTGCTATAGGGCGCGTGCACTCGCCAGAAAGACAGAGAGAGATATAGAGACAGGAAGCGAGAAATCACCCCCAGGGGGGATGGCCACATCACAATCCCTTCTCCTCCTTTCTCCTCTCTGGATCTTGGGCACACACGCACACGTGCCCAGGGTGAGTTTAAGCCACCGGGTCTGGGACTCGAACTGCAGTTGACTACGTGGGAGTCCAGCGTCATAGCCATTACGCTAATTGCTGGTCCTGCTAGGATGTTCTTTTGAGTGGCCGTGTCACACCGCTGACTCCAATGGCAAGTGTAGGTCTTTTGTCATAACAAATGCTGTTTAGTCGTTTCTCACTCATCTTGCATCTCTGCCACTTATTTTTTGAACTGGAGTGTAAGAATTTACAGTTTAAATGATAACCTATTTGCTTCTGTCAGTTCATCTGTTTGAATCTAGAGCATCTCATCAGAGTACTGGCTGCCTCTCCTGATACTGAAGTTCTCTGTGTGTTGCATAAGCAAGCCTTCATCTTTATCTGACTTGTTGGTGAGAAATTTAGACAGGCCAGATTGTGGACCATGTCCCTTAGTTCACCCCCAGATTGCCTCTGTCTAGGTCTGAGATGCACACAGGAGGAAAGGACCAACCTAGAGTCTGTCAGGATCTCCAGGGCTTTCCTGGTTTAGTCTATGGCTTATATATTGGTATCAGTCTTCATGTTTATTTATTTTTTTAAGAGAGATTTTTTGCTATAGGGCATATGAGCCCACTGTAGAGACAGAGAGAGACAGAAAGTGAGAAGTCACCCCCCGGGGGGTGGGGGTGGCCACACTGCATTCCCTTCTGATGTATATGTGCCTTGAGCATTGTTTAAGGTAGGTTTGTCTAAGCTATGATGTTCAGTAGGTTAGGTGATGTTTTTTTGAAGAATTATTTATTTAATTTTATTTATTATTATTAATTTTCTATAGAGCATGTGTGCTCACCAGGAAGAGAGAGAGAGAGAAAGAGAGAGAGAGAGAGAGAGAAACTGAGAAAGCAAGTTGCCAGGTCTGGGACTTGAACCATAGTCAGCCATGTGGGAGTACAGTGCCTTAACCACCATGCCATCTGCTGGTTCCGGGTTAGGTGATTGATTAATAAATACCTTTTAAAAATTAAAAAGACAGTGTCTTGCAATGTGATGATCCTTTTGTCTCAGCCTCCCAAGTAGCTGGGACCACAGATGTGACTCGTTGTCAGGATGGGTGGGGAATAGAACTGGGCCTCCATGTGGCCTCAGCCCGTGGAGCAGCAGTATCTTACCAGCACACACCACCATGCCTGGGCCTTCAATATGCTTTTGACTTGAACAGTTTTCAGCGTATGTACACGAGTGGGGCATAACCCCTTTGTCAGATGAGGCACACGTGTATTACCGTTTTGCCACGTTTGCATGCATCAACGTCCTCTCGCTCCTAGAAGTTTAACCTCGGTAAAACACTATGATCTCATCTACGAAACGAAGTCCTATTTCTCCTGTTGTCTCAACGACATCTTTTATGGCAATTTTTCACTTTGATCCAGCAACGCATTCAGGATCTTGTATTGTATTTAGCTGTCATGTTTCTTTGCCTCCTTTAATCTGAAATAGCTTTTCGTTGTCTTTTATGACGTTGATATTTTTAAGAGTACAGGACAGTTGTTTTGTATAAAGTCCCCCAATTAGTTTTATCTGATTTCCCCTCGTAATTACATTTTACTTATTCACATTTGGCAAGAATACTAAATGAGCGATGTCGTGTCTTTTTAATGCCTCCTGTGAGGAAGTACTGACTGTCAGTTTGTCCTATCATTAGTGATCTCGCTTAGAGCACTTGGGTAAGGTGGTGTTGCCCTCCTTTCTCTGCTGGAAGAACTTGTAGTTTTTTCTTCTTCTTCTTCTTCTTCTTCTTCTTCTTCTTCTTCTTCTTCTTCTTCTTCTTCTTCTTCTTCTTCTTCTTCTTCTTCTTCTTCTTCTTCTTCTTCTTCTTCTTCTTCTTTTTTAAGAGAGAGAGATTTTTGCAATACAGTGATCGCACTCCCCAGAGAGACAGAGACAGAAAGCAAGAAATC
>NW_006159538.1:814527-818711 GCF_000334495.1 Tupaia belangeri chinensis
TGCCCAGGGTGAGTTTAAGCCACCGGGTCTGGGACTCGAACTGCAGTTGACTACGTGGGAGTCCAGCGTCATAGCCATTACGCTAATTGCTGGTCCTGCTAGGATGTTCTTTTGAGTGGCCGTGTCACACCGCTGACTCCAATGGCAAGTGTAGGTCTTTTGTCATAACAAATGCTGTTTAGTCGTTTCTCACTCATCTTGCATCTCTGCCACTTATTTTTTGAACTGGAGTGTAAGAATTTACAGTTTAAATGATAACCTATTTGCTTCTGTCAGTTCATCTGTTTGAATCTAGAGCATCTCATCAGAGTACTGGCTGCCTCTCCTGATACTGAAGTTCTCTGTGTGTTGCATAAGCAAGCCTTCATCTTTATCTGACTTGTTGGTGAGAAATTTAGACAGGCCAGATTGTGGACCATGTCCCTTAGTTCACCCCCAGATTGCCTCTGTCTAGGTCTGAGATGCACACAGGAGGAAAGGACCAACCTAGAGTCTGTCAGGATCTCCAGGGCTTTCCTGGTTTAGTCTATGGCTTATATATTGGTATCAGTCTTCATGTTTATTTATTTTTTTAAGAGAGATTTTTTGCTATAGGGCATATGAGCCCACTGTAGAGACAGAGAGAGACAGAAAGTGAGAAGTCACCCCCCGGGGGGTGGGGGTGGCCACACTGCATTCCCTTCTGATGTATATGTGCCTTGAGCATTGTTTAAGGTAGGTTTGTCTAAGCTATGATGTTCAGTAGGTTAGGTGATGTTTTTTTGAAGAATTATTTATTTAATTTTATTTATTATTATTAATTTTCTATAGAGCATGTGTGCTCACCAGGAAGAGAGAGAGAGAGAAAGAGAGAGAGAGAGAGAGAGAAACTGAGAAAGCAAGTTGCCAGGTCTGGGACTTGAACCATAGTCAGCCATGTGGGAGTACAGTGCCTTAACCACCATGCCATCTGCTGGTTCCGGGTTAGGTGATTGATTAATAAATACCTTTTAAAAATTAAAAAGACAGTGTCTTGCAATGTGATGATCCTTTTGTCTCAGCCTCCCAAGTAGCTGGGACCACAGATGTGACTCGTTGTCAGGATGGGTGGGGAATAGAACTGGGCCTCCATGTGGCCTCAGCCCGTGGAGCAGCAGTATCTTACCAGCACACACCACCATGCCTGGGCCTTCAATATGCTTTTGACTTGAACAGTTTTCAGCGTATGTACACGAGTGGGGCATAACCCCTTTGTCAGATGAGGCACACGTGTATTACCGTTTTGCCACGTTTGCATGCATCAACGTCCTCTCGCTCCTAGAAGTTTAACCTCGGTAAAACACTATGATCTCATCTACGAAGCTTCTTCCTATTTCTCCTGTTGTCTCAACGACATCTTTTATGGCAATTTTTCACTTTGATCCAGCAACGCATTCAGGATCTTGTATAGCATTTAGCTGTCATGTTTCTTTGCCTCCTTTAATCTGAAATAGCTTTTCGTTGTCTTTTATGACGTTGATATTTTTAAGAGTACAGGACAGTTGTTTTGTATAAAGTCCCCCAATTAGTTTTATCTGATTTCCCCTCGTAATTACATTTTACTTATTCACATTTGGCAAGAATACTAAATGAGCGATGTCGTGTCTTTTTAATGCCTCCTGTGAGGAAGTACTGACTGTCAGTTTGTCCTATCATTAGTGATCTCGCTTAGAGCACTTGGGTAAGGTGGTGTTGCCCTCCTTTCTCTGCTGGAAGAACTTGTAGTTTTTTCTTCTTCTTCTTCTTCTTCTTCTTCTTCTTCTTCTTCTTCTTCTTCTTCTTCTTCTTCTTCTTCTTCTTCTTCTTCTTCTTTTTTAAGAGAGAGAGATTTTTGCAATACAGTGCTCGCACTCCCCAGAGAGACAGAGACAGAAAGCAAGAAATCACCCCCTGGGAGGGGATGGCCACACTGCGTTCCCTTCTCCTCCATTCTCCTCTCGGGATCTTGGGCATGTGCATACATGCACTTGGCATAAATTTCAAGCTGCTGGATCCAGGACTTGAACCACAGTCAGCTCTGTGGTAGTCTAGCTATGTAACCATTATGCCATCTGCTGGTCCCAGAACTTTGTAGTTAAGTACATTTGGGGCTTGCTCCGTGGCACAGCGCTAATGCACTACTAAAAAGAGACCAGATTGCACATAGTGACTGAATCCCTAGCTCTGTCCGCCTAAAACACGGGCACATGCCCTGGTGCCCAGGATCTGCTTTGCTGGTGGATTGAGAAAGGGGATTGTGGTGTGACTGGACCCTGGAGGTTGCTCCTCCCCCTCTACCTTCTCACATGCCCTTGATGATGAATTTTTAAAAGAAGGAAAATAAGTATAGTCAGCCCTTGGTATTCATGGGGGTTGGTTCCGGAACTCCAGAGATTACAAAAATCCAGAAATGCTCCAGTTCCTTATATAAAGGGGCAGTAATATTTGCTACCGACACACCTCTTCCTGTACACTTTAGATCACCTCTAAATTACTTATATTGCGAAATACAATGTAAATGCTAAGTAAATCTCTGTCGTACTGTTTTTATCATTAGTATTATCTTATATATGTCTTTATTCATGCTAGAGTGTGTACTAAAGTTTGAGAGTGGGAGGAAGAGAGAGAAGAGCATCTTCTGCAGGGCTGGTCATGTGTGATCTGCTCTCTCCCGTTCCCTAGCCATTGGAGCTTGGGCTCGTGCCTGGATTGTTTCAGGCTGGCTGGGTTGGGAATTTAAACCATGGTCACCACGTAGACTGCTTTCGCTTGAGCAGTGCATTGCTGCTGCCCACAGAGCTGGCCATGCTGGACGGGTTTTTATTGCAGTCTTGTTATATTTTATTGTCTGTCTTGTTTTCTGCGTGTTTGCAGTCTGTGGTTGGTTGAATGTGGACGCAGAGCCCGTGGATTCAGAAGGTCGACTGGACTCTGTGGTACTCTGAGCCTGTGGCTACCCTGTTCTCTCCAGACTTCTGCACAATAGTTTTTTTTTTTTTTTTTTGGAGAGATTTTCACTACAGGGCGCGTGTGCTCGCCAGACAGAGAGACATAGAGACAGAAAGTGAGAAATCACTCCCAGGGGGGATGGCCACGTTGCAATCCCTTCTCCTCCATTCTCCTCTCGGGATCTTGGGCACGCATGCTCACACGCCCGGTGTGAGTTTTAAGCCACCGGGTCCGGGACGCAAACCGCGGTCGACTACGTGGGAGTCCAGCGACATAGCCATTACGCTAACTGCTGGTTCCCTGCACAATAGTTTTAATATGTGATGATGATTCTTGCCTAAATTAACTATGACTATAATGACCACAAAATTAGTTTCTAGTCCAATTATTCCTTTTAGATTCATTATTTTTATACCCTATTATAAAGAAGAGCTTTCCTTGTTTTCTTATTTATTATTCAGTGTGTACTCAATATTTTATTCAATGGGTTATAATCTATTACTGTCATTCATTTTGTTGCTCAAATTCTCCCTAATTTAGCTAATGGGAGCCCCTTCAGCCTCACTCCTGTGTGCATTGACAGGTCCTCGTCATTCCTTCATCACTTTCTTAGTTCTTGGCTCCAAAAGATGTTCCAGGCTCAAATTATTCTTTCCTCATCTCAGCCCTGGAATTGATCTTTTCTCCAAGAAGCTCTGATTCTTTTTTTTTTTGTTCAATTAAAGTGTGAGGATTTTTGTATTATTATTATTATTTTATTTTGTACATTCAGTCGCTATAGATCTGATCCCTCTTGGTTGAGTAGTGCTTAAAAGCCAATGTCTGTGAGCTCATTGCTGCCAGAGAACCATCGCCTCCAGGCAGTTTCGTATTGGCTCATTCCACCTGTGTGAGCCCGAGCTCACACTAGTGCCTCTCACTCCACTGTGATGTCCACAGGGCTCCTCATCCTTCACTCCGTATCTACGTTTCCTTCTCTCCAGTGGAAACTCTGGCTCCCAACGATGTTAATACACTTCCCCATTTGCACAGTTCTCCCGTACATTTCAGAACTGGTACATCCTTACTATGAAGGAAAGGAACCTGAAGCAGGCCAGTTTAAGGGTTTGCAGAACTGTCACCATTGTGAAATTAAGAAAGAACAATTTGACCAAATGCTGAGTCATGGGGAGAGTTGTCTGAGGAATAGTTAAATGAGAAACCAAGAGTAGATATTTGAAGGAATCAAGGTAATTACT
>NW_006159538.1:818748-820983 GCF_000334495.1 Tupaia belangeri chinensis
GATGGACTGATTGATTGTGATGAGGACTAATTTGCATGTGCATGTATCCGCACCTCTAAGTTGCCCTTTTTGAGACAGATTGATGGTGTTTGCCAACTGTCCCCCGTCACTGGTTACAGAGACAAACTCCCTTCTCCTCCAGCCTCTGCCTCTCATTTCATTGACCGTCAGAAGCAGCGGCCAGACTTAGTTTGGCTGGTAACAAGCCTACTAAAGGTTTTTCTGCAGTTCTTTTTCTATTTTAAACAGAAGTTACTTGGTTAAAGTACTGTGTTCAAAAGTTACTAGGGCTGGTTCTTTTTTCCTCCACTTCAGAAGTTATTTACTCGAGATAAGTTTTACTTATTTTTGAATTTCATGTAAACAGAGTCATGTGATATTTACTCTTCTGTGTCTAGCGTCTTAGGTTCATTATTCTTCATGATTTATCAATCTTGTGAATATCAGAATCCCCTCACCCCCAACCTTGGTATAAAGTATTCTGAATGACCTACACTTTACTCAGTATGCCAATAATGAATATTGGGGTTCCTTCTTTTTTGTTTGTCTTAATAAAGCATGTGAATAATCTTCTGCAAACCTTCTGATGGAAGAAAGCAATAATTTATTTTGGGTCTCCTAGTGTATGTTTACTCGGTGTATGTTTAGTTTTAGTAGACAGTGCCAAACAGTTTTTCAAAGCAGTTGTTAAATTTACACTCCGGCTAGCAATCTGAGAGAGTTCCGGTTCTTTTTTCATCCTCACTAGCACTTCATGTTGACAGTCTCTTTAACTATAAGATACCATAGCTATTAGAGCAAGGATTAAATTTGGTTGAGAAGCATTCTATAAGACGTTTGCCTGGCCTGAATCTACCAATCTAATTTCCTGTCTTTGAGTTTGATCACTTGACTCACATGGTTCCTTCTGTATTTTTTTTTTTAAGTTTTTTTTTTTTTTGCCATGGAGTTCGTGCGCTTGCCAGAGAGAAGACAAGAGAGGGAAAGTGAGAAATCACCCTCACTCTCTAAGGGGGATGGCCATGCCAGTCTCTTTTCTTCTATCTTCATGGGTATGCACACACAAACACACACACACAAACACACACACACACACACACACACACACACACACGTGCCGGCATGATTTTCAAGTCAATGGTCTGGAATTTGAACCGTGGTCTAAAGCGTGGTCTGCCATGTGGAAACCAAATGCCTTAACCACCACATCCCCTGCTGGCCCCCACATGGCTCCAGCTTGTTCTCGGCTATAAGTCACTTAGTGGCATACTTTTACAGAAATCCAGATGTATCGTAGTAGCTACTTTTAGCCTGCAAGGATCAGAGGTATCCTCAGGGTACTTGAGTGTGGTAAGGATCGTATTGTACTTTAGCATAAGTAAGGAAACAGTTCATCAAAGAACAGCTGGAAAGTCACGTGGAACACGAGGTGGCTCGAAGACCTGGACGTTCTTAAGCCCTCAGCAGTGGCTCTATTGCCTTTGCCATTAGAACGTTCATGTCGTGGTGACTCGGCTACTCTCCTCTCATTCGTGATGGCTCGGCTGTAGCTTTTCCTTGTGTCAACCTACCTTGTGTCTTTTTCTGCTAGCAACTGTTCCAGCTACCAGTTTGACTAGAGAACTCACTCCCTACAACACTTTCAAGCAGAATTTTCACACTAAACCACTTCACAGGCTGTCATCAGTCTGTGCATTAGCCCACGTGGGGACAAGCTTCCATCCACAGTTCAGTTGGGTATGGCCATAGGAAGCAGGACCACATGGTACCAGCATGGCTGTTGATGAGGAGGAGTGCCCTTCTAAGGGCACTGTGGGAAGAGCAAGCATTTGGAGCAAGCACTGGCTAGTTTAACTGTGTATTCTAATTACTGTATATATTATACTCAAGCCCTGTGCATATTATATTATATTCTATATTCTATATATTATACTCAAGCCCTGTGCATATTATATTATATTCTATATTCTATATATTATACCCAAGCCCCGTATATATTTCCCAAGCCCTTTCCTATCTGTCATCGAGTAACGCTGCTGAAAAAGGAAATGCACTCTTCATGCTGAACTTGCTGTGGTGAGCCAAGGCCAGTTCTGAAAGCTTTCACCTCCTTTTATATATTGTGTACATCCTGGAAATGTATTTGTAGGGTGGCGTTCAAGCTCATGGTGGATTTTATTGTGTAGATGGCAGGGGGTGAAGGGAGGGGTCTGGAAGAATTTTAGGATGGGTGAG
>NW_006159538.1:821461-833453 GCF_000334495.1 Tupaia belangeri chinensis
ACACACACACACACACACACACACACACACACACACACGTGCCGGCATGATTTTCAAGTCAATGGTCTGGAATTTGAACCGTGGTCTAAAGCGTGGTCTGCCATGTGGAAACCAAATGCCTTAACCACCACATCCCCTGCTGGCCCCCACATGGCTCCAGCTTGTTCTCGGCTATAAGTCACTTAGTGGCATACTTTTACAGAAATCCAGATGTATCGTAGTAGCTACTTTTAGCCTGCAAGGATCAGAGGTATCCTCAGGGTACTTGAGTGTGGTAAGGATCGTATTGTACTTTAGCATAAGTAAGGAAACAGTTCATCAAAGAACAGCTGGAAAGTCACGTGGAACACGAGGTGGCTCGAAGACCTGGACGTTCTTAAGCCCTCAGCAGTGGCTCTATTGCCTTTGCCATTAGAACGTTCATGTCGTGGTGACTCGGCTACTCTCCTCTCATTCGTGATGGCTCGGCTGTAGCTTTTCCTTGTGTCAACCTACCTTGTGTCTTTTTCTGCTAGCAACTGTTCCAGCTACCAGTTTGACTAGAGAACTCACTCCCTACAACACTTTCAAGCAGAATTTTCACACTAAACCACTTCACAGGCTGTCATCAGTCTGTGCATTAGCCCACGTGGGGACAAGCTTCCATCCACAGTTCAGTTGGGTATGGCCATAGGAAGCAGGACCACATGGTACCAGCATGGCTGTTGATGAGGAGGAGTGCCCTTCTAAGGGCACTGTGGGAAGAGCAAGCATTTGGAGCAAGCACTGGCTAGTTTAACTGTGTATTCTAATTACTGTATATATTATACTCAAGCCCTGTGCATATTATATTATATTCTATATTCTATATATTATACTCAAGCCCTGTGCATATTATATTATATTCTATATTCTATATATTATACCCAAGCCCCGTATATATTTCCCAAGCCCTTTCCTATCTGTCATCGAGTAACGCTGCTGAAAAAGGAAATGCACTCTTCATGCTGAACTTGCTGTGGTGAGCCAAGGCCAGTTCTGAAAGCTTTCACCTCCTTTTATATATTGTGTACATCCTGGAAATGTATTTGTAGGGTGGCGTTCAAGCTCATGGTGGATTTTATTGTGTAGATGGCAGGGGGTGAAGGGAGGTGTCTGGAAGAATTTTAGGATGTATGAGATACCTGCTTTTTAGTATCCCATTTTACAGACGAGGGAATCGAGGGCCAGAGAGGCAAAGAAATTTGCCCAAGGTCACATGGCCAGGAAGTGGCAGGGCAAAGACTCAAATCCAGGTTTTCTAGTTCTTTCTCAGAGCTCTTTCTACTCTGCACACAGACTGGAGAGACGTGGCCCCCGGCCATGCTCAAATGATTAGAAGTACAAAGAGATTTGAGGAAGGCAAAGTAGCATCAGGGCAGGCCGTGAGAACTGAGAGGAGGCAGCTCTCCTAGGGGCTGAGGTGGCCTGGGAGGGGTCCTCAAGGTGGTCAGTTTTGAACTAGGCCTTGGGTTGGCTGGATTTAGTGTGGTACGGAGAAGAGAGAATGGTGCAAATAAACACAAAGTCGGGCGACACGAGGCATTCTCCGGACAGCAAGAGACTTGTGTGCTTTAAGAGGTTTGTGTAGGAAAGCAGCGAAAGATCCAGTGTAGTAAAAAGCTAGAAGACTTCGAGACTACGACAACGTTTACTTTGGGGATGCTTCAGATTTAGGCTGGGATGGAAAAGACTGAAAAGATGGTAGTGGCTGGAAATCAAGGCAAATCTGAGAACCTCTGAGAACCTCTGAGAAGGCAGAATTACCAGGATCTGGGGACAGACTAAATGTAAGACTAACAGGGAGAAGAGTCCGCTGTCACTGGAGCGTGTGCGTCTCAGTCACGGGGGCACTCTGGAAGCGGTATCAGAAGGGGAGGGGCAGTATGTGTTGTGGGTAAGCCGGGGTGGCCTGGGTTTATAGGCAAAGTGTGACCCAAGAGCAGTGATACAACTCCTTTGAGCAACTTGCTGACAGTCCGAGTGGGGAGACAGACGCCCCTGCTCAGAGCAGCTGTGAGGCCAAGCAGGTAAAGGGGAGAACCATCGTGCTGCGTGGTTGATATTCAGACTCCCGCCAGACTTGAGCTGTCTTCCTCCCCACCCAGCCTCTCCAAGGAGGTAGTATAGCCTAGTTCTAGCCTCCTTTTTCTTGGGCAGATTTTTTTTTTTGAAAACAAAAACAAAAACAAAACAAAAACAAACAAACATGTATTTATCTCTTTGTATTTGTTGTGATTTTCAAGCTGCCAGGTCCAGGATTTGAACTGCTGTCTGCCATGTGGGAATCCGGGACCTTAACCACTATGCCACCTGCTGGCCCCCAGATGTGCCTTTTAAAGAAAGGAACTGGCTTACCCAAAAAGCTGTGTTACTCCAAGCTGGACCTGGAGGTGGACAGATGGGTCCTCTGGGCCTGCAAGCCCCATTTCTGAAGCCCCACGGAGTTAAAAGCTAGGTCCATTAAATGGCCTCTTCCATTTTGGTCTATTTCTGAGCCTAGGGCTAGAACATCATTGGATTGCAGGATTGCAGCTTGCCGTAAAACGTGCCCAGGCACCCAGCCCTGCTTTTGGAACCATTTGGGGATTCTGGTTGTCACCCCAGAGTTCTACACAGATGGTAACTGGGTTTGGTCGGAGCTCCTGCACAGGCGGCCCTGAGGCGACCATTCCCTCACCCTGTGACGTGGGCGGCTCCCCAGCAGCTGGGGCTGCCATTCTGGAGATGCTTCCAGCATGCGTCGGTGCCTGCCAAGGACTCGCTCGCTCGGGGGCCCAGGTGTCCCCCATTGCCCAGCAGACCCATGCCTGCTGGCACCCCCAGCCAGCCTGTCAGGTGCCTCCACACGTGTGGCCTGTTGCCATAGCATCCGCTGAGTCCTGAGCCCATTGAGAGCCAATCAGGAGGCCCCTCCACAGAGCACGCCCTGTCTGGGCCTTGGGCTGCGGCAGAGGGGTACAGGTGACGGCGGTCCCTAGCCCATGATGTGACACTGGCCCCAGCCCCACTAACTCTGCTTTGCGGCCTAGTGCCTCTTCCTCCACGGCCTGGTCTCACCCTGGTGTTTCCCACCTTACGCCGTTTCCTGCCCTGCAATTTCCCCTGTTGAGAGTTGAACATTCCAGCAGCGTTCCCGCATAGGGAAGACAGGGCACAAAACTTTGTACGACCATCCTCTCTAGATATTTATCTCTCTGGAGCAGTTTCTTGATCTATCCAAAGTGGGTGCCCCTAGCCTCAGGCCAGATGTTCTTTGGGCTCTGTAAGTCTAGGGCTCTCCCAGCCTACAGAGGGAGAGCCTAGCGGAGGGTTGCCGGATGTAAGGAACGTGGTGGGTGGCTTATTTCCATCCTGTCTGTGAAAATGAAGGGTTAAAATCTTTGGGAGGGTATGGGACCAGCAGTTAGCATAATAGCTATGTCGCTGGACTCCCATGTAGTTTGACTGTGGTTCGAATCCTGGACCCAGCGGCTTAAACTCACGCCGGGTGCGTGTGCGTGTGTGCACAAGATCCCGAGAGGAGAATGGAGAATGGAGAAGAGGGGATTGCAGCGTGGCCATCCCCCTGGGGGGTGTTTTCTCGCGTTCTGTCTCTTTCTGTCTTTCTGGCGAGCACATGCGCCGTATATCAAAACAAAAAACAAACAAAAAAACCCCACCTCTCAAAAAAAAAAACAAAAACAAAAAAACAAAAAAAAAGAAAATCTTTGGGAATGCAGAAGACACCTCCACTAGCTGTGTGACACAGGGCAAATTGTCTTAGCTCTCAGAACCTTTGTGGCCGGGAACCAGCAGTTAGCGTAATGGCTATGTCGCTGGACTCCCACGTAGTCGAACGCGGTTCGCGTTCTGGACCCGGTGGCTTAAAACTCATGCCGGGCGTGTGTGCATGCGTGCCCAAGATCCCAAGAGGAGAATGGAGGAGAAGGGATTGCGGCATAACCATCTCCCCTGGTGGGGGTGATTTCTCACTTTCTGTCTCTATGTCTCTCTCTCTCTCTCTGTCTGTCTGGCGAGCGCATGTGCCTTATAGGGAAAACCACTCAAAAAAAAAAAAAAGGAAGAAAAAAAGAACCTCTGTGGCCTTGTTCGTAAAGGGGTTGTAATATAATCTTTTAGGTTGAGTAAATTTATTTTTAAATTTTTTTGGAGAGGCTTTTGCTATAGGGTGCATGTGCTCACCAGAAAGACAGAGAGAGACGGAGAGACAGAAAGCGAGAAATCACGCCCCATGGGAGATGGCCATGCCATAATCCTTTCTCCTCCATTCTCCTCTCGGGATCTTGGGCATGCGCGCACACACGCCCAGCGTGAGGCTTAAGCCACTGGGTCCAGGACTCGAACCATGGTTGGCTACATGGGAGTCCAGCGACATAGCCATTACGCCAACTGCTGGTCCTGGTTGAGTAAATTTAAATGAGAGAATACTGGCAAAGCAGTTAGCTGGGTGCCTGGCCATAAGCATTCTGTAAAGATCACTCAGCTGTTTTTGGAAATGGTACAGCTACACTGCTGACAGCTAAAATCATCATATGCAACAGGTGGCAAATAGGTATTTTCACTTTTATCTCTTTTCTGCTTATTCATCCATTTGACCTATTCATGTATATTTACTGGGCATCTGCGATCAGCCAGCTCTTGCCCTAGTCCAGGGCCAGCTGTATTTCCTGAGATCCAGCCCTCAGGGGAATCCTTTCCTCTCACTGTCTACCTAGGCACATCCTTTCAGATTGCTTCCCAAGAAGTGCCGGAGTCTAGCCAGGCAGGTGGGTGGGAGCTCTTGCCCCACTGGCAGCTGGGGGCTTGGAAGTTGTCTTCTGCAGTGCTGACGCCTCAGGCTGAGCTTCCGGAGCAGAGCAGATCTCTGTAGTGTTTGGGCTACTCTGAGACACAACAGCGTTCCACAGCCACCTTTGCTGCCCACCCCTCACCCTTCTCACGAAGGCCCCAACCACCAAGTTGAAGCCTGTTTTCTCCATAGCAGGGCTCTGTTTCCTAGAACTGAGCCCTGTTGTGGTCTGACGGGCTGTGCTAGAGTGATTTGGGTGCTCCTGGAATCTGGACGCTGTTCTTGTAGGTCTAGCCTTCCTGTCCCCACTGGGCATCTCAGGCCCTGTCTCCAGGTGGACTGGAGTGGTCACGCTGCTACTCACACTTGCTTTGGGATCATATACTTCCCCTGGGTTCCTTTCCTTTGTATTCCACCCCTATGCCCAAGCCCCACTTGTCCTGTACTTGGGCTGTGTGGCAGAGACACTGTTGAGGAACAGAGGTGGCTAACACATGCACAGTCTGAATGGACACCATGTGTATGATAAGGGGCATGTTATCTCGTGCTGTGGGAGTAGTCAGGGTAGACCAGCTGACTCTGCCTTCAGATGTCAGAGAAAGCCTTCTTAGAGGGGATTGTTAGAGCAATCTTAAAGGATTTACCTAGGAAGATGGTGAAAGGGAATTATAGTCAAGGAGAGCAGCATGCACAAAGGTCTGAAATTGCATTGTATTTCTTTCTCTTTCAGGTTATTTTTATTTATTCATGATAGTGCATGTGTGCATACAAGAGATAGAGAAGCCCCTCGATGGGGCCTGGTCACACTGCTGTCTCCTTTCCCCAGCCCTCCAGCTCATCAGGATCTTGGCCCTGCAGGCACACAGTGGGCCAGCCTGAGTCTCTGAGCCCGCAGATGGCCATCTGGCTTCCAGCACTGCCACTTCCGAGTTCAGTTTTCCACTGACTGCCACCGGGCAGGGGCTGCATTTCACTTCTTTTATTTATTTATCAATTTTTAAAGAATTATTTTCATTTAGTTTATTATTATTATTATTATTATTTTAATATTTCTAGAGAGAGAGAAATTGAGGAAGCAAGCCTCCAGGTCCAAGAATCAAACCACAGTTAGCCATGTGGGAGTACGGTGACTTTAAGCACCACGCCACCTGCCGACCCCTCCACATTTCATTTCTTAGACTAAATGTAATGTGGTGTGGATGGAACAAAACAGTTTGTTATTTGGGGCTGTGAGTTCCTGAGGCCAGAAACAGGGACCTGCTCATGAGGACTTGCAAGCTATGCTACATAGTTTAAACTTTGCTCTGCCAGTGCCAGGGGCCTGTGAAGGGTTTTATATAGGAGGACGATGTGGTCAGATTTGTATGTAAGGGAGACGGGATGCAGGCTGCAGGGGGATGGATGGGTTCGTTTGTCTCCCAGCAATTCTGTAAGGTGGACAAGACGGACACTTCCGTTTACTTTCTGTACCTGAGAACACCGAGGTCCGCAAGATGAAATACCTTGGCAAAGATCTCAGAGACGAAAAACAGAGGGCCTAGGATTCACCTGGCTTGTTGGCTCTGAGCCTCTTTCACTTGGGCACATTGCCACTGTGAACAGAGTCTTCTAGAAAGCTGCCTGCAGCGGGGCAGTGGGTAGAAGCTGACAGCAGCAATAGAAAGCAAATGGCCATTGATAGGACCTCGGTGAAGGAGTGTAGCGCTGGGATTTTGTGGCCTGTGGCGTTCAGTCTCCTGACCTCTATGCCAGTGCAGAGACAGCAAAAAGCAGTGGGAAGCTTTGTGCTTCCAGCTCGACGTTGGCTTGATAAAACCCATTCATCACTGTCTCACTCATTAATTCAGGGCAGCAACTGCTGCCTGATGCTGGCATTTGTCAGTGGCTTGTTTCTGGAAGCCTCTGGTCCTCAAGGCTGGTCTGCTCTGCAGTGCACAGCCCCGGGGTGAACCCTTGCAGTAGAGGCAGGCCTTTCCTCTCCCTGCAATTTGTAAAATGAAACAACTATTTTTATAAAACAAACGTAAGGTGAGGCAGCAGTAAAGAACACTAGCTTGGAGATTAGGCAGGTGGGGTTTTATTCTGCTGCTGCCGCTTAGCTAGCTACGAAGGTTATTTAGTACGTATAAGCCAGTTTTCTTATTTCTAAATGGGCAAAGTCAAACCTAAAAAGCTCATTGCGATATTAAAGTGTGGCAATGTTTCTGAAGTGCCTTGCCTGACTCCTGAATCTTCCCGTATGAGGCTCTAGTTCCTGCTTCGCCATTGCTGCTGCCACCACAGTGCAAGAGTATTTGGAAAATAGAGACTATAAGAAAAAAATAAATCTTACAATCCTACAACCTTGATATAACTACCTTTAAATTTAATTATATTTCCCAAATCTTTTTTCCTCTTCTACTTCTAAACATACCAGATTTTATGTCATATAAATTTTATGGTCAGGTGTTTTTTTTCTCTCTCCTCTGTGTGGTTGGAACTGTATTGTATTTAGATTTTTTTTGGGGGGGGCTATTTTTAATAGATTTCCCTCTTGACCATAAGAATAGTGCATAAAATCCAGAGCATAAAATAAAAGAAAATGAAAAAAAACCATATTCATAATGCCAATCTCATCTCCAGCCTCAAGGCATTTGTTGCTAACATTTAACGATAAAATGTCATTTAAAGTTGCTTTACCCCAAGTATCTCCAGGTTGTCTAGTTTCTGAGCTCCCTCCGTTTTTTTTTCTTTTAATTTTGCCAGAGGGAGTTTGCATTTGCCAAAGAGAGACAGAGAAAGAGGGGAAGCAGCAGAGAGACAGAGACGGCTAACACACGCACAGTCTGAGTAGACACCTCGTGTGTGATCCCAGAGACTCTGGGCGTGTGTGAAGGGCCCAAGATCCCAAAAGGAGGGAGAAGTGGAGAAGAGATTGTGGTGTGACTGTCCTCCCCCACAGGGAGGAGGGGGACACTTCCTCACTCTCCCTCTTTCTCTGTCTCTCTTTGGCCAATGCAAACTCCCTCTGGCAAAATAAAAAGAAAAAGAGGGAGATCACAAACTAGAGAACCAGGAGCTGCTGGGGTAAAATATGCTCCCAGGTGCAGCTTTGCCGACGCTGACCGGCCCACACAGATTTGGTAGCCTCTTTCCTGTGGCAGCTGGGAACCGGGAAGCCCCACTTTTACACGGGAGAAAGCCTAGGACCCCGTGCTGCCCGTCTCTGATGCGCAGACTGGCCCAGTGCTCACGTGCCTCCGAGCCTGTCACCGTGCTTGTCAGGGGCCTGAGCCGGGAGCCTTTGGAGATTCCTTCCCAGGAGTTTTCTCTAGGAGAGAGAGAATCAGCAAGAGAGGAGCGTTTGGGGAGTTGGGGTGGCTCTAGTTTTTTGCTTTTGTTGTTGGGGCCAGCAGGTAGCATGGTGGTTAAGGCACTGGGCTCTCACATGGCCGACTGCCGTGTGAGTTCCGGATCTAGCAGCTTGAGAACACACACGCATGTGCGCGTGTGCAAAAAAATCCGGGAAGGAAAATGGAAGAGAAGGGGTGGTGGTGTGGCCATACCCTCTGAGGGGCGATTTCTCACTTTCTTTCATTGTCTGTCTGTCTCTCTCTGGCAAGTGCACATACCCTATGGCAAAAACCTAAAAGGGGAAAAAAAAGAAAATTGCAGGTAAAATGATATATATTTATATGTATATTATTAGGTTGTCTGTAAAGTCATGACGTATTTTTCTATGCAAAATGTGTCATGACTTTCCCGATAACCCAATATATGTACATACTATATATACAGTCTCTTAAAATTTCTTTTAGTTTTTGCTCTAGGGCATGTTCATTAACCCGAGAGAGATGGAGATAGAGAGAGAAAGAGAGAAGGAGAAGGAGAGAGGGAGGGAGGGAGAGAGAGAAAGTGAGAAATCACCCCCCAGTGGGGATGGCCATTCCACAATCCCTCCTCCTCCATTCTCTTTCTGGGATTTTAGACACACACACGCACATGCACCCCAGTATGATTTTCAGTCTGCTGGGTCTAGGGCTCGAATTGCAGTCAGCTATCAAGCCAATGAACACAAGTATTACTTCACATAGTTGTCTTTTTATAGTAAGAAAACTTCAAATTTACTTGTCTACCATTTTTTCAAGAGTACAATATATTGTTATTAACCATAGGCATTTGTGACAACATAGATGAACCCGGAGGACAAGATGTTAAGTGAAATAAGCCAGGTACAGGAAAATACCAGTGATCTCACTCATATGTGGAAACATTTATCGGTAGATCAAAAAGGCTGATCTCATAGAGGCAGAGGATAGAATGGTGGCACAAGTCTTAGTTTTGACATAGAATTACTCTGACATCTGAGACAAGTTATTTCTCCCCGCGCCTCAGTTGAGAGCTGGAACCCCAGGGCACACCCACATGAACATCCCAGAAACCTTCCTCTTACCCGGAGCTGAAGTGAGCCGGATTCATTTGCAGGATGCTTCTCCTGAGTCTAGAGTTCTTGCTAATTAGCACGTGAGGAACCATACGTGCTCTCTCTTTTTTTTTTTTCTTAACTTTCTTTCTGTCTTTACTTATTTTAATTTGACCAGAGTGGGACAGAGTGAGAGAGAGAGGGAAAGTAAGAAAGCAAACTGTCAGGTCTGAGACTCAAACTTCAGTTGGCCATGTGGGAGTCCAGTGCCCTTAATCACCATGCCACCTGCTGGCCCCCATGTATGCTTTAAAAAAATTATTTATTATTATGATTATTTTTTAAATTTGCTATAGGGCACGTGAACTTACCAGAAAGAGACAAAGAGAAGGAATATGAGAAAGCATGCTGCCAGGCCCAGGACTCGAACCACAGTCAGCCATGCAGGAGCCCAGTGCCTTAACCACCATGCCACTTGTTTCCCCAGTCAGTCCCTCTTGGTTACAGTTGGGACACGCAGAAACTGAGAGGCAGGAAGTGTTCGCTTTCTGTTTGGAAACACTAGATTGAGAATCCCAAATGACTGTCTTTTACCTATTAGATACGTGTTCTTCTATGTTCTTTGCGCTTTCATTCTCTCTCTCATTTAGCAGAAGTTAACTGAGTCCCCGGCCTTGTACGAGCCATCTGTGCATTAGACAGGTGAATGGGACTCAGCAGTGTTCTCGAGCGGCTCGCAGTCCAGCGAGGAGACAGCAGGACAGCATTGAAAGCACCAAGGTGCTGCTGCCATGGGGCTCAGAGAGGGGCACAGTGCCATGCGGCCCCAAGTCTGCTGAGATGCAGCAGCGACAGAGTTTCAGGAAATCTTTTAAAATTTTAAAGGATGAATAAAT
Source organism: Tupaia belangeri chinensis (assembly GCF_000334495.1). Classification (NCBI taxonomy): domain Eukaryota; kingdom Metazoa; phylum Chordata; class Mammalia; order Scandentia; family Tupaiidae; genus Tupaia; species Tupaia belangeri. The sequence continues at coordinate 831,570 of NW_006159538.1, forward strand.
GTTTTAGGGAGCCAGTAGAAGAGAGGGCATTCTAGGTAGAAAAACAAGCATGTGGGAGACCAGCAGATGGCGTGATGGATGGTTATGTTGCTGGAGTCCCATGTAGTCAACTGTGGTTTGAGTCCCAGACCTGGTGGCTTGAAACTCATGCTGGGCGTGTGTGCACTTGTGCCCCAAATCCTGAGAGGAGCATGGAGGAGATGGGGTTGTGGCATGGCCATCCCCCCGGGCATGTTTTCTGTCTCTCTCTCTCTGTCTCTGGTGAGTGCACATTCCCTGTAGTAGAAACCCTTCTAAAAACAAACAAACAAACAAACATAAGCATGTGACAAGGCTTGGAGTTGTGAGAGACGGTGGTGTGCTCACAGAACTGCAGGTCGTTTGTGTAGCCGGAAGGTGAGAGGGAGAGCAGGCGGAGGAGAAGGCGAGTATTTGTCCTCAGACCAGTCTGTTTCCACTGAATTCTTCTCTCATTTTATCAGTCCAGATGAAAGTGATGGTCTTTTTAGTTCATTTTTCAAAACTGTTATTGTCGTTGCCTTATCTTTCCATTTTTAAAATAACATATGCTCATTTTTTTTTTTAAGAGAGAGATTTTTGCTGTAGGGTGTGTGTGCTTGCCAGAGAGACAGTAAGCGAGAAATCACCCCCCAGGGAAGATGACCACACCACATTCCTTTCTCCTCCATTCTCCTCTCGGGATTTTGGGCATGCAGGCACACACACCCGGCGTGAGTTTAAGCTGCCAGATCCCGGTATAGAACCGCAGTTGACTATGTGGGAATCCAGCAACGTAACCATTACGCCATCTGCTGGTCACAACACATGCTCCTTATTGAAAGTTTGAAAATTACTAAAAAGTAGGAAGAAGAAAAGATAAAATCCCTCCAGGCCTCATACTGAAGATGACTTCTGTAGCATCTTGGCGCACCTCCATTCGGTGTCTTTTTCACCTTCTCTTTTTATGTAGCTCTGAGGTGTTGTAATTATAATCTTAACCTTGTGTGTGGTGCTCCTTTCCACTTCCTTCCTAAAATTTGCCAAAAATGGAGGGTAGCCATTAGACAATAGCTGTGATCACAAAATATACTTTCTGAAATACCTGTATAATTTCTTTCTCTACTAAAACTTATTTTCTCTCTTCTTACAGGTCTCTTGCGGCTCAGAGCATAATTTGGCAATAATCGGTAAGTGTTTTTATACTGATAACTGTGTTTATTCTGCAACTCATGGGGTGGAATTAGAGAAGACTTTGGGTTAACCAAAAGCCAAGGTTCATGTGTGAGTGTGTGTGTTGGTGCAGTCGGGAGACCTGCACCAACTAAAAGCCCTTTCTAAAAATTTCAATCCATATCATTGAGTATCTTTTTTTTTTTTTTTTTTTAAGAGAGATTTTTGTTACAGGGTGTGAGTGCGCACTGGAGACACAGAGACAAAGAGAAAGCAAGAAATATTCTCCAGAGGGAATGACCACAGGGCAATCCCTTCTCCTCCATTCTCCTCTTGAGATTTTGGGCATGCACGTATTTGTTATGTTGTATGAGTTTCAAGCTGCTGAGTCTAAGATTCAAACTGTGGTTGGCCATGTGAGAGTCCAGCACCACAACCACTATGCCACCTGCTGGCCCCATTGAGCATCCTTTTAAGGTACCTGAGTTGGCCTCCCTGCCTCAGGAAGTGGTATTGCAGGATGTTTTGGAACTCATGAGCTGGGGCATTGTGTGCAGAAAAGTCACACATAGAAAGGGGAAGTAGTTTGTACTGCTTCTGGTTCTTTGAGTAAATCCCTCGTGCCACGTTCTCTCCTGTTGGTTTGTCTTTGGTTGGGAATGTGGGGCTCTGCTCACCACCCTTGTTGCCTTGTATTTAGTGACATGCAGGAAT
>NW_006159538.1:833468-847326 GCF_000334495.1 Tupaia belangeri chinensis
GGAATGCCCAGTTGGACTCAAACCTCTGGTTATTTGAGACTTCCTTTTAGTTGACTTTGGACATTTATTGTTTATTGTTTTCATATATAGACCTGTTAGTAATTCATTTAAGGAATGTGCTCTTTACTCCCACAGGCACACTCAGTCTCCCTCTTACAGTACGTTACAGAGACTACCATGGAACCCAGACCACACGAGTTCAATACTGGCTTCTTCTTGCAAGCCTGTGACCTTGGACAGTGTCTAACCCCTCTCTGCCTCATTTTCCTCATTTTTAAAATGGGGAGGGCATAGAGTTGTCATGAGGATTAAGTGAGTGATTATTCACAAAGCACTGGAATGGTGCTCGGCTCTTAGTAAGTCTTCAGGAGTGTTCTGATCACCTGATGCTCAAGTAACTGCCCTCCGTAGGGCTTTAGTTCCCCCATCTGTAAACTGGAGAGTTAAACGTAGATCCAAGTTTCCCTCCAGCTTTGGTATTTTAGGCCCCTTGTCCCAACCCTGTCACTACCTGCCTTGTGTCAGTGATTTCTCTTTCTGTCGACTTTTCTCTTCCAGCCTCACTCTAAACTTCTTTCTTTCCTTTTTTTAAAGAGAGATTTTTGCTATAGGGTACATATACTCTTCGGAGAGGTATAACCTCCCAGAGGGGATGGCCATGCCTCAATCCCCTCTCCTCCATTCTCCCCTTGGGATTTTGGGCATGCATGCACATGCACCATGCATGAGTTTTAAGCCGCTGCGTCTGTGACTCAAAACATGGTCAGCTCTTTGGGAGTCCAGTGACGTAACCATTACACCCTCTTCTGGTCCCACCGACTCTAAACTGAGAGGTAAGACCTTTGTGTCTTCCTCTCGTGCCTATTCACGGCACCCAGAACAACGCCTGGCTCTCAAATGCTCTTTTCTAGTTCAAGATAGACTGGCTCAGCTGCGTTGGTGGTTTGAAGCAGTCCTTTGCAAGTCCAAATGTGACATACAGAAACAGAGCTAAGGGCAGCCGAGGAGGGAAACTGCTAGCCAGCCAAGGGGTCAGGGTGCAAAAGTGGCCAGAAACCGAGAGGGAACTAGAACATGTAACAGCAAACTGCATGCTTTGCAACAGTCCCAGCTCCTCCACACTGGAACTGCTCCAGCCTGGTGTAATTGACCAACTTAATGAATAACCAAAGGCAGTGCCTAGGATGTTCTTAGTGCTGCTGCTGCTGCTGCTGCTGGTACTGGGCTGGGAGAGCTTGCCTTTCTCTGAGACCAGCCCAAGCCGGAAGATGGCAGGGACTCTAAATGCATGAAAGGACAATGGCTAGCTGAAGGAGGGGGCATAGCAGCACAGCAGGCTGCAGTGATAGAGCTTGGGGCTGCAGAGAGCAGCAGCTCTGCAGATTGGCAGCCTGGCTTCAGCCCGCTCTGTGGATGTGCGAGGTTCCGTGTTTCCCTCCATCTCTGCAGTGGGCAGGATTCTACCTTGCAGCCTGTTGTGAACATGAGCGGGGATATGTGCAGTGTGTGTGTGTGCAGTGTGTGTGTGTGCAGTGTTTGTGTGTATTGGATTGTTGGAAAAGTCATGACACATTTCTACATAGAAACAAATACTTCGTGTCTTTTTTGACCTAACAGAGAGTTTGTTTCCCATCTCCCTTGATCAGGGTTGAGGGCAGGGAGAGTGAAGTATTTTCTTTGTTGGGAAAGAGCAATGGTGATATTCTGGAAAGCTGTACCCACCATTACCCAGTCAGGAGGTCATCAGGAGCAGGGAAGACAGGGCGTGCTGGTGAGAGGGTTATTTGGCATTTTGTCCCCAGTGCCTGGCTTATGGAGCCAGGAAAGGTGGCCCAGTTGCCGAGCTCTGGGTATGTCTATGTGCCTTGTGAGCTGAGAGCCAGAGGCTCCCCACCCTGGAAGGATGAGGCCCTCAGTGGTCCTCTGCAGGGTGCACGCTTTGCAATAGGAAGTAACAAGAAGCCTTCTGTTAGCCCTGGCAGGAGGCCAGCAGGAGGGAGCTGAGCTGGAGAGAAGAGCTCCTGCTTCCTTAAAGCAGGTTTCTCAGGGCCGGCTCCTCCCAGCCCTGCTCCACAGCCCACTGTGGATGGATTTCCGCCTTCAGGCTCCTTCCCTGAGCTCTAGCCCACTCATGCTAGGCACAGAGTGGTTAAAGGATACAGAAACACAGTAAATATAAATGCCAGGTATAGTGTGTGTGAAAGAGTAGAGTCTGAGGAAGGACATTTAGAAGAAAAATAGCGAGACAACGCATTAATGGGACAAAGACATGTGGTATTATCTGTTGAAGATAATTTTATAGTTTTATCAACTGGACAACGGAGAAATGTTCACATGTTAAAATATTCAGTTTTTAAGCTAAATGTAATGATTGAATATAAAAGAGAAAATGAAATAAAAAATGTAAAAAAAAAATACAGTTAAGTGGTTTAAAAAAAAAAAAGAATAGGTTGAAACAGAACACGAGAAGCCAAACTGGGGCCAGCAGGTGGCGTAGTGGTTAAGGCACTGGACTCCCACATGGCCAAGTGCAATTCCAGTCCCAGACCCAGTGGGTTAGAACGCAAGCCAGGCTCCTTGCATGTTTGACCAAAGTCCTAAGAGGAGAATGGAGGAGAAAGGATTGCAGTGTGGCCATCTCCCTGGGGGTTGATTTCTCACTTTCCCTCTCTCTGTCTCTCAGACAAATGCATGCCCCCTATGGCAAAAATCTCTCTTTAAAAATAAATAAATAAATAAGCCAAACTTGGCTCAAGGTGTGCAGAAGCAGCCTTAATGTCTAATGAATGTGCGGCAGACAGATCGAACAGGAAAGGGCGCTGAAGTGGAGACGGGCGGAAGGATGTAATGGAGAGCCTGCTCTGTCTTAGGTAATGGACACAGCTCCATAGAGTGTGGTTCTTGTACCTATTTTAAGTAAAGGAAAACTGAGAGTCTGAGGCTAAGTAGGTTAAACAGGTCATCCAGGGATAAGTAGCAGTAAATGGTTGAGCCACCTGCCAGACTGCCAAGCCTGTTCTTTCTGCTCCCCCATCCTGGGGCCTGAAGTGGTATGGGTGGTGGTTTAGAAGAGCACAGGCACTGGAGTCAGGTTGCCTAGATTCCACTCACCCTCCTCTAAGTAAGAGATGTTGTGCGGAACCAGCAGGTGGCATGATGATTAAGGCACTGGACTCCCACATGGCCAACTACAGTTCGAGTCCCAGATCTGGTGGCTTGAAATTTATGCTAGGCTGGTATGCATGCGTGCCCTAATATCCCAGGAGAATGGAAGAGGAGAGATTGCAGTGTGGCCTCGCACGAGGAGGGGTGATTTTTTACTTTCCTTCTCACTGTCTCTCTGGTGAGTGCACACACCTTATGGTAAAAACCTTTTTAAAAAGAAGCTGTTGTTCTAGTCCATTCTGTTGCTCGTAACAGCAGTACCAGGAGGGTATTGGTTTATTTTCCATGAGTTTTGGATGCTGAGACATCCAAGAGCAGAGTGCCGATGTCTGGGAAGGGTCTTCTTCCCTGTGGGGGGCAGGACCACCTGTGCGTGTCTGCTCTGGTCTCACTTCCTCTTCTTATAAACCTACCAGTGGTGAGGTAGCGGTGGCCCACCTTGATAACCCTGTCTAATCCTAATCACCTCGCAAAGGGGCTACCTCCTAATTTTATAGCTGGGTTAAATTTCCTTTAAATAACTTCACGGTTCAGCCAATTTCTAACATATAAACTTTTGGCGGTCACCTCGTGCACATGGCTTAAGCTCTGTGCCTTAGTCAGGGCCTCTGAGATACCAAGTGGTTGACCTCATGGGGTTGTTATGTAAAGTGCTAAGGACCATGCCCGAAGCAAAGGGTCAATTCATGTTAGCTGCGACAATGACGATGATGACTACGACCACGTGGAGGATTTTAAGACCTCAAGGAAGGAAGCAGCTTGTAAGAGGCCTAGGGCTGAGAGGAGGGGATCTCTGGAGCTGGGGGCGGGTGTCTTCTCCACCCTGGGTGTCAGGGTCCAGGGCAAGATGTCAACAGAGCTGCAGGATGGACTTGGAAGCTGGAACCTGGAGCCTTGGTCAGGACTGGACATCCCGACAGCCCTGGAAACTGTGCTGTCCCAGACTGGCTCCAGGTGAGGATCCTGCTGATCATCCCACACAGGGACTCAGGCCCTGTGGGTGCCAGCCTGAGGTGAGCCCCTCGGAAACCTCCTTTTACTTTCCTGTGGGGACGGAAATTCCACTCTGCTACTTCGGATCCTTCAGGTTGTTTTTTTTTAATTTTTTAAAATTTTTTAATTTATTTTTTAAAAGAGGTTTTTGCTATAGGGAATATGCACTCACCAGAAAGACAGAGAGAGGGACCAGCAGTTAGCATAATGGCTATGTCGCTGGACTCCCATGTAGTCAACCGGGGTTCGAGTCGCGGACCTGTTGGCTTAAACTCACGCCGGGCAGGTGTGCGTGCGTGCCCAAGATCCCGAGAGGAGAATGGAGGAGAAGGGATTGCGGCGTGGCCATCCCCCCTGGGGAGTGATTTCTCGCAAGCGCACGTGCCCTATAGCATAAACCTCTCGGAAAAAAAAAAATAAGAAAAGAGAGAGAGAGAGAGACAGAAAGTGAGAAATCAATGTCCAGTGACATGGCCGTTACGCCAACTGCTGGTCCCTCCTTCCGGTTTCTTTTTTTCCTCCTTTTGCAGTTTGGGTAAGTTCTTTCTTAATTCCCTGATTAAGTTTCTGTGGACATGTTTTCATTTGCCACTAGGTGCCCCCATGGCTAGCCAGGATGGTGAGGCTGTGACTTCGTGCTTTAGACAAAGGAAGCTGGCGTAGAGAAACTTGGAGGCCATTGGCCATGGCTGGCGGGGCCACTCTACCCATGTGCCTGTGACGTCCTCTGCCTCAGTGAGCCTGACTCCTCCTCCGTAAAACCAGCATCACGAAACCCACTCCCAGAAGCGGTTCCAAATGGGCCGGTAGCTCTAGTGCCTGATCAGTGCCACTGTATCTTGGTGCTCAGCAGGGGCTTGCTCGTTTGGCTGGTTCGCTAGTTCGCCTCCTTCCTTTCCCCAGGATTTCCCTCCAGGCCTGACAAAGCTTGCTGGGTGACTCCTCTTTGTGGAGGTCAACAAGGACAGCAGAGGTGAGCTGAGGGCATGTGGCCACTGCTTGCTCAGAAGGTCTCTGACTCTCTCGGCTCAGAGGCCCCACAGCCAGCTCTCTTCATGGCCCTCACCTCCATATCTGGTCGGACTGGTTCTGACTGTTTTGCTTCCCCTGGTGCAGTCACTCTGCCCTGAAGGGCAGGGGCAGTCCATTGGCTTCTCCCTGATGCAGTCGTTGAGCTGTCCCTCCCTGCAGAGGAAAAAGTGCTGACCGCCTCTTCTCTCTCCCTGCCCCACACAGACCCTGGGGAAGGTTTTACTGGTGGCCTTTTCCTGGAGCACTCAGGCTTGCCAGGCAGGCGTCGTTACAGGATTGAGTATTGGCAGAAGTGTGGTACCTTCTCTTCCTCCGAGCAACGCTGGTTATTTGACTAAATTGGAATCCGTGCTTGGATCTTTCTTGGTTTTGTTTTTGTTCTTCTGTTTCGGTGATGACTTCCAGTTGTTGAATCTTTGTGCCCTTGTGATATGTATGGCAGAACATCTGACCTTGGCCTGAGGCCCATCACTGCAGTCGTATGAGAATTTAATAGAAAGAAACAGCTCTTTTTTTTTTTTGGCATTGGCAGTTCTTCTGAGAGACAGTACTTCCAAACCCCAGGGCCTGGTAGAAAGCTTGGAGGCAGGTACAGACGTGTGTGTTCCTATAAACAGGGGTGGTAGGTAAACTGGATGCTTTACCTGTATTATTCCAATTAATCCTCATAGCAAATTAGTAAATTGGCACTATTATTAAAGACGTTTTTAAAAAAGAATGATTTTATTTTAACTTTTTAAAATTTATTTATTTAAATTTGACCAGAGTGGGGGAGAGAGGGAGAGAGGGAGAGAGGGAGAGGGAGGGATGGATGGAAGGAGGGAGGGGGAGAGGGAGAGGGAGAGGGGGAGGGGGAGAGGGAGAGAGAGAGAGAGAGAGAGAGAGAGAGAGAGAGAGAGAGAGAGAGAGAGAAGGGCAGGGAAAAACAAATGCCAGGTCTGGGATTTGAACCACAGTTGGCCATGTGGGAGTCCAGTGCCCCTAACCACCACACCACCTGCCAGCCCCTAAAACCATTTTTTTAAAGAGATATTTTTTGCTATGGAGTGTGTGCACTTGCCAAAAGGACAGAGAGACAGAAAGTGAGAAATCACCCCCAAGGGGGTATGGCCACAATGCAGTCCCTTCTTCTCCTACTGGGATATTGGGCATGCACACACATGCACCCAACATGAGTTTCAAGCTGCCAGATCCAGGACTTGAACCATGGTCAGCCATGTGAGAGTCCAGCGACGTAACCATCACAGATGGTGTAAAGCCATTTTCTAGGAAAAGCAAATCTTTGGGTGCACAATTTGCCATACCCAGGTCATGTGTAGAGGAGGAATCTGTGGACCAGCTCTTTCCCCCAGACCTCTAACTTCACAGCCCATGGACTACTGCCCGACACTGCCTTCCTGCAGAGTGGGGACAGTCTGGCCTGATTCTAAGGCCACCACGCAAGAATACCTCATCTCTTCATTTCAATATTTAGTTCCTCTTCATGTTGGCAGGTTCTTTTGATATCCGGCCTAAATCTCTTCTGCTCCAGATTAAACGGTTCTCTGCATAACAGCCAGATAGAACTGTGAGATCAGTGACATTGTGTTGGAAAGCTACCCTTTTTAGGTGCTTCTTCCCCCTTCCAACGTCCCTTTCCACTTAGATAACTAATTTACTTACTTAGTTTCTGAATGATGAATATATATTCATAGTTAAAAACTGAAAAAGCATGAAAAGAAGTCTCTCTCCCTTTCTATCCCCTGTCTGTCCAGTTTCCAAAAGCCCGTCTACCATACGTGCAACTAATGCTTATGAGCTTCCTCTGTACCCTCCTAGTTTCTTTTTGCATATGTAAGCAATAAATACTAAAATATGTTTTTATCCCCCTTCTCGATAAATGGTGACATACTAGGTATGCTTTCCAGTGTCAACTTTTTCAGTAATTTTCTGGAAGATCTTTACATATCAAGTATACACGTCTCCCTGGTTCTTTTTTCATTAGCTACATAATATTCTAGCGTTCCTTTGTACCGTAATTCGTTTGACTCATGCCCTGCTCATGGACAGTGAGGTCATTTCTTTGTTACTATAAGCAGCGCTGTAGTAAATAACCCATGAAATACAACATTTCATGTGTGAGAAAGGGTGGTTGTAGGCTATGTTTTTAGAAATTAAATTATCGTATCAAAGAGTAAACGTGACCCAGTTGTGGTAGTGTGTGCTGGTTGACGCCGCTACTCTGCAGGCTAAGGCCACATGGGAGGCCTGGGTTCAATTCCTGGCCTACCCGAAAAGCCAAATGTGGAGGTGCCTGCCTTAGACCCAGCTACTTAGGAGGCAAGGCAGGAGGATCATGACACAGAGTCTATATTTGAAAAAAAAAAAAAGAAAAAGAGTAAATATACTTGTAAATTTGCACAATATTGCAAAATTAACCTCCATAATGGTTGTGCCTTTTTTGTTTTTTAAACTCATAGTGGCCATGTATAAGGGTCTGTTTCTTGCAGTTTCTCTAATAAAATATGTTAGGAAACCTCTGAGTTTTTGCCAATCTGTAAGTAGAGAACTACTCAAGGTAGTTTTTATTTGTCTTGCTTTCTGAATTGAAATATAGCATATGTATATGCACTCACACATATGTACATATACATACATACACACACTCCATCCATACTACAGTATATATAGTGTATGTATGTTTACTATATTCATATGTATATATAGTGAAGTGCACAGATATTAGAGTTCACATTGGTGGATTTTATACATGCATATACCTAAGAAACCACCACCCAGAACAAGATGTAGAACGTTTCCATCACCCCATAAGGCCACCCCATTCCCTGTCTCACTCAGTAACTCCACCTGCAGAAGTAACCCACTCTTCTGACTTCTGTGTCTAAAGATGGGATTGGACTGTGTGAACTTTATACAAATAGTGTCGTATAGCATGCACTCTTGTTTGGCTTCTTGGGTCAATACATTCTATCTATGAGAATCATTTGTGTTGTGTGTTGCAGTAGTCTTTCTTATTGCTCATTCATTGTTGTGGTTTGAATGTGTTCTCCCAAATTTGTGGGCTGGAATTTGGTTGCACCGTAAAAGGTAGTAGAGGAGACTTTATCTGATTACAATACTAAAAGGTGGGGCCTCTGGGAAGCATGGAGGCATCAGAGTGGATTCCCATGATTGAGTCCTGGTGGGTTTATAAAGAGAGGGAATGAGACAGAGAGACACACGGATGTGGAGACATGCTCTGCTCTGTGTGTGCCCCTGCCTTCCACCATGTCATCCATGAACAAGAAGACCCTTTCCAGATGCGGCCCCGGACCCTTGGGCTTTCGATCATGAACCAAATAAACCTCTGTTTTCTTACATTACCCAGACCCATGTATTTCTGTTATTAGCAACAGAACAGACTAAGATGGTCTCTACCATTGTATAATATATTTATCCACTTAACTGTTGATGAACTTGTGGGTTGTTTTCAGTTTGGGGACTGTGGGTAAAGCTGCTATGGACATTCTTACACATGCCTTATTGTAGGTGTATACATTTATTTCTCTGGGGTGCATAACTGAGGGTGCAGGGTTTCTAGGTCCTATGTTTAGCATTAGTAGATACTGCGCTGCAGTTTTCCGAAGCAGCTGTACTAATTTACACCCCCCACCAGCAATCTGTGAGAGTGCCATTGATGCACATCCTTACATCTTACAGATTTAGGCCATTCTGGTAAGTGTGCAGTGTGGAATTTCACTGATTTTAATTTACTTTTCTATCATAAGGAATTACGACGTGAAGCACTTTTTAAATGTATTCCAGACAACTTGGATGGCTTCTTTTGTCAAGTCTAAAGGCTTTAAGTCTCTGCCACTTAAAAAAATTATTTAATTCCATTTGTTATTATTGTTTAATTTGATCAGAGAGAGAGAGGGAGAGAGAGAGAGAGGAAGTGAGAAAGTAAGCCATCAGGTCCAGGACTTGAACTGCGGTCGGCCATGTGGCAGTCCTTAACTAGCACACCAACTGCCAACCCCTAGTCTCTGCCATTTTAAAAAATTTCTTTCTTTCTTTAATGAGAGAGAGAGAGAAAAAAAAGAGAGAACGAGAGACCCTCAACAGGGTCTATACTGAGATCACCCTATAGCCCTGTTAGCCAGCCAAGATCCTGGGCACTCATGGGAGTGCCTGGTGTATCTAGGTTGACCTGGGAACTGAACCCTGATCTTCCATATGGCTTCCAGCATTGCCAAACATTGTGTAACAGCTGGATTACTCTGACTGGTCTGTCGTTGCCCATTGTTTTAGAGTGGGCTTTGTCTATGTTTTTCTTAATGACTTGTTAGGCATCCTTTGTGTCATAGATTACATTTCCGTTGTTGAACACACATTGGGTAATCAGAAAAGTCATGACATATTTTTCTATTTTTCTGTGCAAAAGTGTGTCATGATTTTTCTGATGACCCAATATACCCCAGCATCTTCTCCCAGTCAGTGGCTCACTCTTGAGCACAGTTAAGGTTTTTGTTTGTTTGTTTGTTTTAGTGAACAAGGGTTCTTAATTTTAATGAAGTCTAGCTTATCAGTCTTTCCATTAATGGCTTGAGGTGTTTGTATCCTAGGTATGACATTTTCATCTATTCCAAGGTCATGAAAATACATTCCTATTGTTTACTTTTTTATTCATTCTTTTATCCTGAAGCTTTATTATTTTGCCTATTACAGTTTGGCCTAAAATCCACCTTAAATGAGTATCTTTTTTTTTTTTTTTTAAAGAAAAGAAATATTGTTCTAGAATCGTTTATTGAAAAGTTCAGGATCAACAAGGTAGTGTAATGGTTAAGGCGGCTGGATTCCACATGGCTGATTGCACTGTATGAGTCTGGACCTGGCAGCTTGAAAAATCACACCTGGTATGTGTGTATGCGGACCCAAAATCCCAAGAGGAGAATGAAGGAGAAGAGATTGCAGCATGGCCATTCCCCTTAGGGGTGCTTTCTTTCTCTTTCTTTCTGCCTCCCTCTGGCAAGAGCATGTTCTGTATCACTAAATAAATCTATAAAGTTCATCTTTCCCCCATTGAATTATAAGGGCATCTTTGTTATAAATCAAGAGATTGTGTCTATGTCTTGATATAGATACGATATAGATACTTTACTTTTGGATTCTTCTTTTTCATTAGTTTGTTTTTTTCTATTTTTTAAATTTTTATTTATCTCTTCAGAGAGAGAGAGAGAGAGAAATAGATGGGGATACACACTCAGAGGAGTTTTCATGCTGTGATCCACCCACAGCTCCAGCCAGCCCAGGTCATGGACGTGTGCACACACATGCACGTGGTGTGTGCAGGAGGGTCTAAGGACATCAAACCCAGGGCCTTCTGATGTGGGTTCAGCTTTGCAGAGTGTGTTACCACTGCACCACAGCCTGGCCGCTTGTTTCTCTACTTGTACTCTAGTACCATGCCATCTTGATCATTGTGGTTTCCAATAAATCATATCTGGTATTCTCAGTGCTCATACTTTGTTCTTTAAGATTATGGTGGCCTTCCTGATCTCTGTCTAGTTTTAATTATTGTAAGTGAAAGTGAGCATCTTTTCCTATGCTCAAGACCCATTTGTATTTTCTTCTTTATGAAGGGTTTTCATTAAACCTGTTAGTTTGTTTGTTGGTGCTCCAATTACCCCCAAATCAGCGCCTTAAAACAATAGAGTTTTGAGTTCAAGGTCAGCAGTATGAAATTGGTCTCTCTGGGCTACTGTGTTGGCAGATTTACTTCCTTTCTGGAGGCTCTAGAGAGACTTTGTTTTCTTGCCTTTCCAGCTCTTTAGAGGATGCCTGCATCCCTTGATGTGAGGCCCCTTGCATCTTCAAAGCTAGAGATGGTTCCTTGCGTCTTTCTCCTGCTGTGTTACTCTGACACTGACTCTCCTGCCTCCCCCTTCCATACCAAGGGGCACTTGTGCTTACATTAGGCCCGTCTGGATAATCCAGCACAATCTCCCCATCTTAATGTCAGTTTATTAACAGCCTAAATTTCACCAACAAACCCAGTTCACCTTTGCAATGTAATGTCACGTACTCACAGGCTCCAGGAGGAAGGACTTGGGTATCTTTAGAGGCCATTCTTCCTACTGTAATATTCTTTGTCTTAGCTGTTTGAACTAATGTTTGCATTCTCCCAAAATCTATATGTTGAAACTTAATCCAAATGTTATAGTTTCAAAAGGTGGGGCTTTTGAGAGGTGGTTAGGGCATGAGGGCTCTGTCCACATGAATGGGGTTAGTGCCCTCATAAAAAGAGGCCCAAGGGAGCGTGTTTACCTCTTTTGCCATGTGAAGACACATAGAAGGCGTCATCCATAAGGAGTGGACCCTCACCAGATACTAAATCTACTGGTTCCTTGGACTTTCCAGCCTCCAGAACAGTGAGCAATACATTGCCATTGTTTATGAATTATTCAGTCTAAGGTATTTCGTTATAGCAGCCTAGATGGACTAAGGTACCCCCTTTTTACAATTGGATTGTTGGTCTTTTTCTAATACATTTCTAGGAGTTCTTAGGGAGAATTGGCCTTTTTCTGCGGTTTGAATTGCTAATGTATTTCTTTAGTTTATTGTCTCTTATTCTGGCTTTTGGTGTTTTTGGTTATTTTGTCCTCATTGTTTTAGCCATGTAACTTTTTCTGTTAGTGTAGATTAAATTTGTCACTCTTGGGACCAGCAGATAGCATAATGGCTATGCCGCTGGACTCCCATGTAGTCTACTGTGGTTCAAGTCCCAGACCCAGTGGCTTAAACTTATGCTGGGCTCATGTGCGGGCGTGCCCAAGATACCGAGAGGAGAATGGAGGAGAAGGGATTGTGGTGTGGCCATCCCCCTGGGGGGTGATTTCTCGCTTTCTGTCTCTCTGTTTCTCTCTGTCTTTCTGGCAAGCACATGCGCCCTATAGCAAAAACCTCTTCAAAAAAAAAAAAAAAAGTCACTCTTTTCCTGCATGGCTTCTGAATTTTGAATTAGAGAAGGCCTCCCTACTCCAGGGTATAAAAATCTTTCCTCATATTTTTATTCTAGTACTTTAATAGCTTTGTTTTCTACATGTAAATTTTTGATCCATTTGGAATTTATCCTGGTATGCAGTGTCAGGTGTGGATTCAACTTCATTATTTTTCCAGATGGCTGCTCAGTTATCTCAATATTTGTTGTATTCTTTGGCTGCCTTCCTGGGTCTTGTTGCTACGAGAGCAGTCCTAAGGCACAGTGAGCGACAGTGACTTGCCTGAAATTGCACAGTAGTCAGCAGCAGAGCTGAGATTAGAACCAAGTCCAGCTCATGTTGCTGAGGCAGGAGTCGGCGGCTGGTTCTCAAGGAGCTTTCTCAAGTGATAGCCTGGCCTGACTGCCAGGTAGAGAGGAGTGGCTGAGGCAAAGCCACCTCTTCTAGTTCTCCTGGTTCTCTGTGCTCTGTCCCTGGTCCTTCCTCGCTTAGTTCTGGAACTGGTATATTCATTGCCACTACCACATCTGGCCGCTTGGGGTACCATATTTTCTTCTCCATCCAGAAATGTGATGAAAGCCGTTTGCTTTTTGGGAGAGCTGTTTCACAATAAATAACATAGATGCTTTTACAGAAACTTGGTTACTATTCAAATCACATTTCTGTTGAGTCATGTGTTTTTCAAGGCATAACCTCACATCCAAAAGTAAATCTTTTTAGCTTCCAATAAAAGTGGATGTTTTTTCACGATTATTCTAAAGGTTTCCTGAAGGTGCGCGGTTCATATCGTTCCTCAGGAGTCACCTTATATGAGCAGGACATGCGGGTGCTGGCTGTTGAGGAGGCTCCCACACTCGCTGACTTACACACTCTCTCATGCTGGTCTTTTGAAGCACAGGACTGACTGCCCCTTGTTCCGGGTCTTTGTTAGATCTCATTTTACAGGAGCAGAGACTGCAGTGGGACCCGCTGTACTTGATTACAAATATTGAAGCAGCTTGGGGTTTGGCTAAAGCAACTCTAAAGTGACCTCATGGTGAAAAATAGAGGGTTAGAGTAGATTAGAAACAGCCTGCTGCAGTGGAAAGGCTGAATGCTGGTTCCATGTCTACCTGCCACTAACTCTCTGTGTGATCCTAGGTGGTCACTCTCCCTCTCTGGGCCTTAGAATCCCCGTCCAGGAAATGTGGGTATTGGACTAAACCATTTTTAAAGTCTTTTGCCTCTGTCAAAATCTGTTCTCATAGTCCCAAACTGTATGGTGCATATCTTTAAAAGTTTATTTATTTATTTCATGAGAGAGAGAAAAAGAGAGAGGAGACAAGTACTTCAACAGAGTATTCCTACCACGATTCATACCCAGCTCAGCCAGCCTGACATGTACAGGGAGACCTCAGGATGTGAACCTGGGACCTGCCCATGTCGGTTCAATATCGTAGAGCACTGCATTACCATTGTCCAACATGGCTGGCCTTGTGTTGTATGTAATATAACTGTCTATTAGTGCCTTGCATGCCCTAGATTCTTCTCATGTTTCTTAAATACCAAATGATTATTGCATACAGTTTCCCTCAGTCCCTCCCTTCAGCCTACTGGTGACCAGTAATGTTCCATGCAGCATTCTGAATGTTGTGGAGGAGTCTGATGGATGGTCATAATGTCATGGAGCCCACATGTCAAGGGAAAGA
>NW_006159538.1:847357-897124 GCF_000334495.1 Tupaia belangeri chinensis
TTAAGTCTGGGACACACCATGTACTTAGATACCGAATGAATGAATGAGGGAATGAATGAATACAAAGCAGACAGTGATAAGAATTAGTGGAGAAGATGAGTGAGAGCTGAGTTAAATGTAAATGTAACCTCCTTATTTGAACCTTGAGCTCTGAAGAATTGTTTTGCATTTCATCTAAAATTGCAATATAGTTGAATGATAAGTTTTAATTCTGGCCCTTTAAGATTTTAGTACATCTCTCTTAAGTTGTTCTAAGCTATGAATCAAAATACTTTAGTACCCCCCCAAAAAAAATAATTAGTAGAATGAGTGAAAAGGAAGCAGTAGCAAATGTTGGCAGCCATCATGGAAGGGTGGTTTGTGTGTGGAGGAAGGTAATGAGCAGCTTTCTGTGCTAATGGATCGCTGTGAGTGAAGGCAAGGAAGCCTCTGAAGTGTGAATCATGGTCGAGGGACAGGGAAGGCAGCCCAGGGGCAGGGAGAGCCATGTCTCCAATAGCATGTTGAAGGACATTGGCTTTATTGTTTGGACAGTGTGGTGCCATTATGGGTTATGCAGGAAGACACTTCAGAAGCGGGCAATTACAGCAGAAGGTAAAACGTTTTTTTCTTAAAGGCTAATGTCTTTCTGTAGAGTAAAAATGCAGTGACAGTAGATGAGTACCTACTAAGTGTCGGCACCATTCTGAGCATTCTGTACGACATCTCATTTAGTTATCACCATGCAAGGTAGAAAGTAGATAGGTGAGGATTGTCCTCACTCTCCAGATGGGAGAATGGATACTCGAAGAGATGGAGCTGAGGATTCACACCGATGCCTGCTGACGCCAAGGTCTGCATTTCCCCCTTGCATGCTGCTCCCTGCTGACCTCAGATGCGGGCCAATTAGCATGTCAAGGCCGCTGAGCTTTTAACAGCCCATAGTACTTGTCTGGACGGACAGTGGTCAGCCCCTTTTCCTGACTGTTCTCAGAGTACATCTTCCAGGGGACTGAACGTGTGTGGCACTGGGTAGTCTAGAATATGGTGAGCAGTCAGGCTCATGAGCCTGCTCAGTCCTTTCATAGACAGAAGCAAGCTTCCAGCACCAGGTGGAAGTTCGAGTATCTCCTCGAACCCCTAGTCCCACAGTGTTGCCTCAGCACCCACAGACCTCAGCTTGCACTGGTGCCCCTCCATACCTTCTTCCTCGCGGATGCTGTTTCTGTTGCCTCTGTGGGATCCCCCATTCTTCCTGGGTGCACTTAAATGCAGAACAGCTGTGACTTCATTCAGACACGCTCTCTCTGGTCAGGACTTTGACGATTCTGTGTGGGCATTCATGGATTTATTCATTTGTTAAGAGGGCATGGGCCTTTTAACTGTAGGTGAGTGGTTAAAGAAGGCAAATCCCACATGGCCGACTATGGTTTGAATCTCAGCCTCGGCAGCTTGAAAAACACAGGGCGTACTTGCATGGCCCAAATCCTGACAGACAGAGAAAGGGAGAAAGGATTGCAGTGTGACCATGGCCCATCAAGTGGTGCTTTCTCCCTTCCTCTCTCTGAGAAGTGCACACACCCTCTGGCAATTAAAAAGAAAGAAAGAAAAATAGAGAGGGGTCGTACCATGTGGTAGAAAGAGCACTGGGCCAAGAGATCTGAATAGCAAAGAAGCTACCATCACCTTGGGCAGGCCACTTCACCTTCTCTGGGCCTTCTTTTCTTTGTGGATAAAGTGAAGGGATTGTTCACAGTAATCTTCAAGGTCTCCTCCAACTCACACTTTCTGAGACTGTGTTCTGTTCATTCATCAATTCATATCTTCACCCTGGGGTCAGGGAATTCTTCTCAAGAAGAGATGATGTTTGAGGTGGGTCTTAAAGGAAGAAGAGAAAGGCGCTACAGGGGGTGGGCTCAGTCTCCATCGTGCACAGAGAAAGCGGCACGTGGGGGAAATGAGAGTAGGGTGGAGGGGGGGGAGCAGAGTAGTGGGACATGGGCTGCAGGGTGTCCTGAGCCAGGTCATAAAGGCCACCAATGTCAGACTGAGTTGCTGGGACTCTGTCCTGTGGGGTAACGATGCAAGAGAGGATTAAAGCAGAAGACTGACTTGCTTTGATTGATCTTCAGAAGCTAGTGGCTGTATGGCAGAGGAATCCGGGAGGAATGGCAGTAGTTTTGATCTTGTGGCTTTGCACAATATTAATTTGGGAATTTAGTGCTTTTCAATGAGGTGGGAAAGATGCTGGTGACCTTTTGGCCCTCAGTGCACTGGATGTCATGATTTAAAATCCGACTGTGGCTCCAGAATCCCCATCAGACTCCTTGGCCTACATTTTGCCATCCTAGTTGCAACCCCAGGCCCTCCCTCATCCCTTGGCGGCTGAGCCAAGTGCTGACTTGGTCAGGAAGCACCAGTGTAGCCCTCAAGCATGCACACGCGTGTCAGTGCCCTCGTGTGGGCTCACTGCTTCACAGTGTAGAGGGCACTTCAGCTCATTGTCCCCTTTATTCTCATAGTAACTCCGAAGTTCACAGGAAGGTACAGTCTGATTGCAGAAGTTCAGATGGGTTGTATGATTTACCCCCAGCAGGAAAATACAGTGTATGGGGCATGAGGCCTTGGTGCCTGGGTTCCATTTTCAGCTCTCTGCTTAATGTCCCTGTGACAGTGGGCAAGGTGGCTACCTCTCTGCACAGTGGGTTTCTTCATCTCTGAAGAATGAGATAATAGTGGTTTCTGTACATGCTTGTCATGTGAGCAGATTGCGTGGTTTATGGAAAAGCTCTTGGCCCAGAGTAGGCGCTCAGCATGTCTGTGTCTCCGTCTTCTGGCTTAGTCAGTGCTCCTCCTAGTGTTTCGTCTCACTCCCATCTGGCTCTCTGTCATCTCGCTTGCTCCTCTATTCCTTTTTTTTGTTGTTGTTTTATAACTTTATTTGAAAATCAGCAGTTAGTTCTCATCCACATTGACTGTAGATTTTTGAAAGTGGTAACAGGTACACAGCTCACCAGAATGTAGAACTTGTTGGGTGAGTCTTCATCCTCGTTTTGTTTTCTGGACAACCGCACATGGATTCGATATGGGACATTCCTTATTCCTTTGACACAGACAGCTCTGTTGAGCCTGGTATCAATGCGCACATCTGGAGTCCCCATCTCCTTCATGGCAAATTTCCAGATTTCTTCGAGTGCCCAAGGGGCATTTTTCTTGAAGCCCACTCCATGCACACGCTTGTGAATGTTGACAGTGTATGCCCGGGTCACCACCTCGTTGAGGGCAGAACGGCCTTTCTTCTTCTTGCCACCCTTCTTTGGGGGAGCCATTTTTCCAAGTATAAGCTGGAAAGACGCTCGTCTATTCTTAAGTCATTGCTGCAGTCGTGTGTTCATGAAAATAGTCACACAGCTAGGTCCACGGGTGGGGTGAGGGGACATAGGAAAGGCCCTTGCTTTGCCAGGTGTCTGACCACTGTGTGTGTTGAATGGGGAGTGTGTGTTGATCTACCGTTCACTCTTTTTTATTTTTTTTTTTAACATTTTGCCAGAAGGTACAATTAGTCACTAGAAAGAGAGAGAGGAAGAGAGAAAGAGAAAATGAGAAAGTACCCCCCTACCCCCGCATAGGGAATGGTCACTCTGCAATCCTTTCTCTTCCATTTCTCCCTCTTTTTGGGTTTTGGGCATGCATGCACATGTGCTTGGTGTGATTCTCAAGCTGTGTGTCTGGGACTCCAACCACACGGTTGGCCACCTGGGACCCAGCTGCCTTAACAACCAGGCCACGGTTGACCCTTGCCTCAAGATCTTACAATTAATATTTGATGGGATTTGAACTCTGATTCTGGAACACATACTTTTTTTACTAGATTACTTCTTATATATTACAGAAGAGTGTATGTATATAGTTAAAAAGTGAAAGAAAATTCTGAAGAGCTTAATAATGGTAGTTTATGTCTCACTATTTTCCACCCTTTGGTCTCATTCTCAGAGCCAGCCATTTTCAATTGTTTAAGATGTCTACCTGTATATTTTTAAACAAATGTTTATTTAAGATGTATACCTATTTTAAATACATTTTCTCTGTTGATTTTTAATGTAAACATTTAATTACTTTATCACCTCTGTTTCCTTTCCTCTCCTGCATCCTCCCAACTCTAGTTAAATCATTAGTCCATTATTATAACCAGTGTAAGTTGTGTTCTCACTCTTGAGCACCTAATGTGTCATGATATGGTTCTTATGTTGTACCTTTTCATTTCCTAGAGTTAAAATTGTCTGTCTCCCTCTCCCTGACTCCTCGACTGATTTTCTTTTTTCTTTTCTCTTTTCTTTTCCTTTCTTTTCTTTTCTTTCCTTCCTTTCTTTCCCTTCCTTCCTCCCTCCCTCCCTCCCTTCTGTCTCTCTCTCTCTCTCTTTCTTTTTGTACTTTTGCTATAGAGTGCATGTGCTCCCTGCCAGAAAGAGCCAGAAAGAGGGAAAGTGAGAAAGCACCCCCAGGGGGATGGCCACATTACATTCCCTTCTGTTCTCCTCTCAGGATTTTGAGCACATGCACACATGTGTCTGGCATATTTTTAAGCCACAGGGTCTGAGACTCAAACCTCACACTCGCCCATGTGGGATCCAACCGCCTTAACCACCATGTCACAAACTGCCCCAGACTGATTTTCTATGGACTAATCATGAATCATTTCTACATGCTCCTCAGATAGCTATAAAACATCTCTTACTTTTTGTTCACACCCCAGACACACCCTTCACCCTTTTCAACCCTGCTATGTGCCCCTGGGTGGCTGGTCCCTCTCTGGAGGCAACTTCTGGTTCCGCTAAGGAGAGGCAGAGTGAGAGAGCTGAGGTCTGGAAAAGAGAGAGTCAGGGTATCCCTCCCCCCTTTCCTCCCTGGCTGCATTCTTCTGCTAAGGATGTTTCTGTACTCTGCTTTCTAGTTCTGGTAACTGCTTCCTCCCTTTACTTCTTCAAGCTTCGAGGTAGAAAAGCTCTAACTCTGTCTGGTAGCTTGGGGATATTCAGCATCGTTCAGACATTGTTCAGTGATTCCTTTATTAAACTCTCCCCTCTACCCACTCTGAGGGTGCTCTCTTCTGCTCAGATCCTGATGATAGAGGTTGATATTGAAAATGAGACCCTGAGTGAGACCTTGTGTGCCCGGAGAGCACATTGGCGGGTGGACTTCCTTGTTTGGACAAGGAGTGAGGGAAGCTTTTTCATTGGTAGAGCTCTTGAAATCCATATTTATGGGTGTTTCCCCTAATCTCTTGCCAGAGTGTATATGCCTAGTTGTAAAGACTTTCTGGAACAGGATGCGGAGAGGGTCCAGGTGCAGGGGATGCTCATTACTCAGTAAATAGATTGTCATCCTCCTCCTCCAATGAGTCTGCCTTTTCTGCCAAGACCTCTCTGAATCAGATACTAAATGGCTAGGGTCCCCATAGGAAGGACAGGAGGTGGGCTGGTTGTGTGTTGGGAAGAGCCTGGGCATCCGTGCAGCTAACTCCCCTGATCTCAGTCCTGTCCTTACCTGACTTTCAGAGACACTTGGTTCCCCCAGTCCCAGGCATTTCCAGAGTCCTGCAAGAAAATGGGTTTTCTCCCCACTGGCCTGCAGCCTCCTCCACCTGCAAGCCAGTTACCTCCTCCAGCTCTCACTCCTTTGAGCTGTGCTGAGCTGTCTCGTCTGCGGTTGCCCTCCCCTCCCCTTCTTCTTTTCTTGGTAGGTTCATACGTTGTTTATTCCTTTCCCGTTTGTGTCGTAGAGTTTTGGAAGGGAGTAGAAAGGAAGGCCTAGGCTCCACCTGCCCCGATTAGTGGGAAATTCCTAGCGGCTCTTGTAGCTCGCAGATGACGACAGAGGAAGGGAGTTGCAAAGTGGCCCAGAGACCGCTAGGCAGGCTGTGCAGTGTGACAGCAGGGAAGCTTGCCACCCAGAGCTGAAGCCTTGGCTTTGTGGCCTCTGTGTTGGCGGGTTTTGTGAGTCTGTTCATTTTAGTCAGGCATCACCACTGAGATAAATCCTGCATGTGAAGGGAGTTTACTATGATTTGAGAACAAATTTGCAGGTTTCTTTTTTTTTTTGCCAAATAGTATTACATAGCAAGCAAGAAAAAAATATGAGGAGCTCTTAGAAAGATGCTTTTTAAAATTTTAATTTTTCCAAATGGAGAGGATGACCAATGAGGGTTTATGTGGAGCATGACGCCTTCCTGAAGGAGAGCAGCAGAATCCTAGCCGATGTCATGGGAGAAGAGGCCGGAGATCGTAGAATCACAAACTCTGAACAATGGAGGAGACTTTAGAAACAGCCTAATGCCCACAAAAGAAGGAACTGGGACCTAAATGAGGCAATTATTTGCTCACAGGCATACAGCAGGTCAGAGGTTAAGTCCACTAACCCTGACTCCACCAGGCACGTCACATCGCTCTGGAGATGAACTTCAGCAACTTCAAGGTCGTTCCAAAGGCTCCCCACCCTCGTCACTGAGACCTTAGCAATCCATGGCATCAGAAACCCTCGACTTGGGTGATTTCTGCCACACACCCACACTAGAAATATCATCTCTCAGGTCTCTCTGCTGTAGCATTGCGTAGATTTTGGTACATTACAGCCCAGTACTATCCAGAAGTTTAGACCTATTTTCTTTTGTCTCTAATTGTTTTTTTTGTTTTGTTTGTTTTTTTTTAAGAGACGTTTTTGCTGTAGGGTGTGTGTGCTCGCCGGAGAGACAGAGAAAGACAGAGAGACAGAAAGTGAGAAATCACCCCCCAGGGGGGATGGCCACGTCACAATCCTTTCTCCATTCTCCTCTCGGCATCTTGGGCACACACGCACACGCACCCAGCGTGAGTTTAAGCCACCGGGTCTGGGACTCGAACCATAGTCGGCTACATGGGAGTCCAGTGACATTGCCATTACACTAACTGCTGGTCGCTGTCTCTGATTGTTTGAGACTCCCCTCAGGATTGCTATAGAACTCAATTTCAGCTTAAAAAATTAGTGATTTTAATATCTTGGCTTTGGGGGATGGTAAGGAGAAAAAGAGCCCAGGAAGCCAACCCAGTAGATTACGAATTCTCAAATACTTACTGAACCATAATAACAGTAATAACAATAGACATTATTGGTCCCTGTGTGGTTTCACACATTTTATGTGCATTATTCACCACGCCTTTATATCAGCAGTGAGGTAGATAGTATTACCCATTTCACAGATGGGGAAACTGAGGCACAGAGCCGGTACATGACCTGCTCAAGGAGAAGAACATTGTCTTGGGTACTCTACGGTGCAAGAGTTCTAGTCCAAAGAGCTGGATCCATGGTTAGTGAGTGATATTCGTCCACATTAGTAACAGATTGATAAGAGTTGCAGAGAAGCCTCTTGTGGCTGCCAATAGGCTCCTGCCTCAGCCTTTCCTCATGAAGGCACCACTTTTTCTTTCTTTCTTTTCTTTTTTTTTTAAGGGAGATTTTTTTTGCTATAGGGTGCGTGCACTCACCAGAGAGACAGAAAGTGAAAAATCATCCCCCCCAGCAGGGATGGTCATGCCGTAATCCCATCATCTCCATTCTTCTCTTGGGATTTTGGACACGCACGCACACATACCCGGCGTGAGTTTTACGCCACTGGGTCTGGGACTTGAATCACAGTCGACTATGTGGGAATCCAGCAATGTAACCATTACGTAATCTGCTGGTCCTGGGATCCACTCTTTCTGATATCAGAAATCTGGGCTGATTTCTATACACAAAGGATAATAAAATCAGAATCTAAATGGGCGAAAATGTGAACTGAGTCAATAAAATAATGTTTAATTGGTAGTAAACTTAACAGAGGGCCTAGTGGCAGAAATGGCTTCTGATATGACTGTCAGCTCGCATTAGGAGGCCGGAGCAGAGCGGGCGCTCATTCTCTGCGCTCCCCATTTCTAACCCTGGACCTCCTCTCAACAGGCTTGTGATACCAGATGAGATTTGGTGTCCTTTCACGGATGGGTGAAGGGGAAGGAAGGAGACTGAATATTCATTGAGCACTTTCTATTTGCCAAGCAGTGTTCTGGGGTACCTTCGTAAAAATAATGATGAAAATGCCATGTAACACCCAGTGTTTGCCTTGGCGCCAGACACTGGGCATGTGCGGTATTTTGGCTTATTTGTTTCTATTTAATCATCACAACTGTAGCCATATTTTACAAGGGAGGAGATCAAGGCAGAGAGGTTAAGTGACTTGCCTATGGTCACAGAATTAGTAGATATCTAAGTTGAGATTTGATAAAAGTGCTGATTTCCAAGCCCGCAGTTCCAGACCCTGCTGTTTCTCTCTGATGCTGTCACAGCCATTTCCCCCTCCCTTGTCCTGTCTTGAAGGAGAGTAGGACTACAGGGTTCTTCCTCTTTATCTAGTGAGTGGGTTTGGGGGAGCACTGGGTGGGAATTAGGCAGTTTAGGGATTTATCCTGGCCTCTGTCTGACCTTGGACCTCAGACCTTAACCTTTCTGACTCTCACATTCTTCATCTATAAAATGCAAATCCTGACTCTAGCTCCAAAGGTATTAGAGGATCCCATGAAGAAGTTGCTAGGAAAGTGTTTTGGTAAACTCTGGAGTTATTCTATTTCATCTGCACCTATTTCTCTGCTTTGCAGAGTAACCTCTCTCCTGTTATCTTTCCTGACCCTGACCTTTTCACTCTGTGTTATGGTTTGTGACATTTTTATCACTTAAAAGTGTGTAATAGTCATGCCTTGAGGCAGGAGGCTACTGAAATTCTTACATAAATAATTCCACCTCTCTGAGCCAGCTGGAACGGGTGGGGTGGTGTGGAGCAGATGCAGCAGCTGCTGAAACTATAACCAAGAGAAGTCTTCTGTCAGTCACAGGGATGAATCATTCAAATGCTGCATTCCTGGGTCCTTCCCAGAGCCATAAGGTAAATTGGATAGCAGTATTGCTTTCATTGCTCACTAAGCTGAAAATGAAGCTCAGCTTCTTACTTTGAAAGGTAGCAGCCATGAGTATTTGAAAGAGCCTGGCTTCTGGGGTCAGACTCGCCTGAGTTCATTCAGTTCCTGGCATTGGCACTTATGAGTTGAGTGGCTGGGCAGGACTTCTTCCCTAACTGGGCCTCAGTTTCCTCATCTGGAAAACGCCTCCTAGGGTTGTTGTGCAACTCAGATGAGATCATGGCTGTTAAGGACCCAGCATGGGACCAAGTGCTCATTAGACTCAGAATTTCTGACTTGCCTGTGTCTCTAAGCTGTGGGGATGAGCACCTTGGGGAAGGAGATTTGATGAGGGGTGAAACAGCCTGGTTTCCCAAGTGCAATGCAGAGAACTCAGTAATAGACATTTGAATCACAGTTCTATTTTTAGTTCAATCCACCCTAAGGTTTGGAAAAACATGGTTTCTTCCTCATGTCCCTTCATCCTTTCTGTGTCAGCAGCAGGGGACGAGGGTAGGGTACAGGGGATGGGCTGGGGTGTTGTCCAGCTTCTCTGAGGATGAGCACGCCTGCCTTCAGTCACGTCCTTTTCTCATCAGTGCCCAGCACAGGCACCTTGGTACCAGCAGCTTCAAGGGAATCCATGATAATGTACTTTAGTCTTTAGCAAGGTTCTCTCACTGCCAAACCAGTCTTTAACTCTCCAACTTTTTAAACTCTGGGAGAATTTAATTTATAACACCCACTCCTGTTCATAGTATGGCTGACTTCATGAGTTTGGGAAGCACAGAAGTAAATATTTTTCTACCAGGTCCTATCTCCCCCCCAGCTCCCTTTTGCAGATGCACACATACCACACAGGGGCCCTGCAGCCACCTGGCACCCTGTGTGCACGGGCTCAGTAGAGCATCCTTGTGCTCATGTGTCTTACTCATGGACCTTAGACAGGAGGGTTACAGACTTCTAGGCACTCAGGTAGCACAGACTAATAAATATTATTTTATGTCATCCTTACAATAACTCTCTGGTAAAAAGGATTAAGGTTTAATAGTTAAGACCACAGGATTTCAAATTAGAAAGACCAGGTTTTGAATCCTGACCCTGTACCTTAACAGCTGCATGACCTGGAACAAACTGCTAAACTCTTTTGAGTAGAGGTTTCCTTGCTGATCTACTGCTCATCTCACAGGACCAAAAGGATGTGGAAAGAATGTATGCGAAGCCCTCAGCACAGGGTAGCACCAGCAAGTACATGTGCACCGCAGTTCTGGCTTCGGTTTCACAGCAGGGGAAATACTGGTGTCAGGAGGCTGATTTGTCCGAAGGTAGATATTAGCCCTACTTTATGTGAATACAAACAGACTGCGAGGTCGAGCACCTGGCCCAATGTCCATCCCGCAAGTAACAGGTTCTGTAACCCAAGTCTCCTGACATTTCTCCAGAAGCCTCTGGAATACTGGGATAAATGCTCAAACTAATTTATAACTGCCCCCTCTGGTGGTGGAATCCAAGTCCAACCTCCCTTCTGCTGAGCCTGCTTTCTATAAACAGGCTGCTAGTGAAAAACGTATGTGCACATGTGCACATGCATGTGTAAGTGTATGTCCAAACGTGTATTTTTAAGGAATGGGGCAGGAAACTATCCTGAGGAACTATAATTCCCCAGAGTGCTCCAGGAATGTATTATTTTGGTTAATGGGTGTCCTCAGAGTATTAACCCCTCCTTTCAGGTTTTGTCGAAAGTTATTATGAAACACATTGTAGTCCTTCATTTCTGATACTAGAAGGGGCTTCTAGTGAGCCTACTTAAGTCTTCTGTAAATGACAGAGGATGTTGGTAGTGAGTTCAATCATTATCACAATGATCAGTTTTAATGTTTAGGATTCTAATAGCAACCCATATGTCTGTTCAGATCTTTTACACCCATTCTTTATTTGATCATGACAACGATCCTGTGTGTGTGTTGAGAGAGAGAGAGAGAGAGTGAGTGAGAGGGGAGGGGCAAGATGGGAAGATAATTATCCCCATCTCACGATTAAGGAGGTGAGGCTTTAGAGATTGTGAATGTCCGATTGGGGATCATATGCCTTGATAGTAGCAGAACTAGAATTGAAATGACATTTGCCAAAAGACAGTATAGTAAAACAGAATGAAATGCAGATTTTCAAATAAGACATACTTGAACTTAAATCCTAATTTTGCCCCAATGATACTACTAGAAGAAAACATTGGGAAATACTACATGACCTTGGGCTGGGCAAGATTTTGCAAATATAGATAAATGGGATTATCAGACTAAAAAGCTTTTGCACAGCAAAGGCAACAATCAACAGAGTAAAGAAACAACTTATAAAATGGGAGAAACTGTTCACAAACTATACATCTAACAAGGAGTTAATATCCAGAATATATAATGCACTCAAGAACAAAACAAAACGAAATCCAATTTAAAAAAATGGGCAAACTATAAACTTATAGACATTTTTCAAAAGAAGACATACAAAAGGCCAACAAGTACATGAAAATATCATAGGGGAAATGCAGATCTGAACCACAGTGGTATGCCATCTCACTCCACTTAGAACAGCCATTAACAACAACAACAAGACTAGGATTTCCTGCAGGAGTGCAGGTAAGTGCTATGCAGAGGAAGGTGGATCCTGTGTGGCTGACCGGGGATTGAGTCCTACATGGTAGGACTGGTAACCTACATGCCAGGCATGTATGCTGGTTCCCAGGATCCTGATGGAATGGAAATCGGAGGGAAAAGAATTGGATATGATCAGGTCCCCACTATGGGGGTGCTTTCTCTCTGAAATGCACACACACGTACACTTTGGCGTAAGAAAAAGAAAGAAAAAAACAAATGTTGAGGATGTGAAATCCTTGCATGTTGTTAGTGGGGATGTAAAGTAGTAAAGCCATAATAGAAAACAGCATGGAGGTTGCTCAAGAATATTAAAGACTGAACCACCACATGGTCCAGCAAGCTCACTATGGAGTATCTATCCAAAGGAAATGAAATCAGTATTTCAAAGGATATCTGCACTCCTGTGTTCATTGCAGCACAGTACACAATAGTAAACACTTGGAATTGGCCTAAATGCCCAATAGTGGGTGAATGGATAAAGAAAATGCGGTACATCTACACAATGGAATTTTGTGTAAAATTTGTGACAAAACTGAGGCAACGTGGATAAACCTGGAGGACATTATGTTAAATGAAATAAGCCAGACACAGAAAGACAAACACTACATGATCTTACTCATAAGTGAACTCGAAAAAAAAGTTGATCTCCAAGAAGTAGAAAGTAGAGCAGTGGTTACCAGAGACTGAGAAGGGGTAGGAGGGGAAAGGATGGTGAGAGAGCAGTCAAGTTACAATTAGACAGGAATAAGTTCTGGTGTACTATTGCATTGTAGGGTAACTATAGTTAACCATAAGGTGTTGTGTGTGTATATGTATGTGTGTGTATGTTTATACATATATATATAAATATATATATATTTGTAATTTTGCTATAGAACATGTGTGTTCTCCACAGAGGAGGAGAAAGAGTGAGACCATCCCACAGGAAGGATAGCCATGCCACAATCCCTTTTCCTCCATTCTCCTCTTGGGATTTTAGGCATGCACATACATGCACCTGGCGTGTTTTTTAAGCCACCACGTCTGGCATTCAAACTGTACCATTGACCATATAGAATCCAGCCTCCTTAACCACTGATGCCTCCAGCTGGTCCAGCGTTGTGTATTATAAAATAGCTAGGACATTCAAGCTTTTCTTAAGAAAGATTTTTGTTATAAAGTACATGCACTTGCCACAGAGATAGAGAAAGACAGAGAGACTGAAAGTGAAAAATCACCCACCCCCACCCCCCAGCAGGGATGACCATGCTGTCATCCCTTCTCCTCTATTCTTCTCTTGGGATTTTGGGCATGTATGCGCACACACCCGGTATGAATTTTAAGCCACCAGGTCCGAGACTCGAACTGGGATTGACTATGTGAGAGCCCAGTGACATAACCATTATGCCATCTGCTGGTCCCCATTGAAACATTTTTTTAATGTTTTCACCACAAAGATATAAATGCATGAGGTGATGGATATGCTAACATCCTGATTTGTTTATCAGATAGTGTATACATGTCTCAAAGCATCAAGTTGTAGCCCATAAATATATACAATTATAAAATGTCAATTAAAAATAAATAAATAAATAAATAAATAAATAAATAAATAAATACTATAACCACACCTCTCCTCCCCCAAATAAATCCTGGTTTTGCCTTTAGCTGATGGCATTGACTTTGAGCAAATTACTCAATCTGTCAGGTTCCATTCCTCACCTGTAAAATGAGGGTAATATTTCCCTTGCTGGGTTATTTTAGGGATCCTAAGTAATATATATAAACAAACACTGTGCCTCTTCGTGGTAGGTCCTCAGCACATGGGCACTGCGATTATCCTAGCCCAGCACTCTTCACAGTCTACCAAGATGCCTGAGACTGCAGACAGAGAAGGTACAGGGACTGGTCTGATCGCCCTTGAGCTCATCGAACTCTGGAAGACCTTTCTGAAGTAAATCTATTCTCATTAGCTTTGGGGTTGTGGGGACATGGTGGGTAAGGGATTTGTTTTATCCCTTTCTAATAACAGAAGCCAGAGAAAGCTTTTAGTCTATAGGTAAAACTTAAATCATTTTACATTAACGTAAGAGGTGCTGCAGAACTATAAAGTATCATATATGGATGTTGTTCATAGTAAATGCCCATAATTTGAAAATGCCTTTTGGATCAAGTAGGTCAGTGTTTTTAAAATATGCATAGAGTTTGAGTAGGACGGGAGACAGTTCACGTAAGATCAAGGGTGTGGAGGTAAGACCGTGTAAGGTATACTTGGCTTGGCTAGCACAGAATTGTCATTCAGACTGGAGCATACATGACAAGGATGGGAAAATAGACTCACCTATACAGCCTCACATGTTCCTGTAAACACACGCATATTACTCTCATCTCCTACCCATGCACATTGCTAATCTAAAGATACCTAGAGGTGATCAGAGGCCCTGGCTGAACAGATTTTGTTCCATCGTTTCTTCTGATCTGTAGGAAGGTGGTATGGTTCAGAAGAAGGAGCACTGGCTGGGAGTCAGGAGACCCATTTGTTATTGTTGGTTCCACCCCTACTCAATGGTGTCATTTGGACAAGACATTAATATCTTTAGACCTTACCTCTTCATTAGTAAAAATAGTTGGGCCACTTTGGAAAAACTCTGGTCTATTATCAAAAGTTTTAAAGAATATCTATCTATCTATCTATCCACTTTCATTTATTAACTAATTTTCTGGAATTCTTTTATAAGGAAAAATATTAAATATGAAAAACATTATGTTAACAGTGTTCATTATAGTGCTTAAAAATTTAGGAAAAGTAGGAGCTACCTAAATGTCTAGTATTTGGGACTGGATAAATTATGGCTCATCTGCCCTGCTAATTTATAGTGTTTTCTAAGGAATAACAGCATTGCTCATACAAAAACTAGAACAAAAATGTCATGTGTGAAAAAGCATTGGGAAGAATTATACCTTCCAGTGTAGGTAGCATTGCTGACGCTCTCCAGATGCTTCACGGTCTGGCCCCAGCCATTCATTCATCTGTTTACAGTGTAAATGGTGATTTTAGGACATTGTCCTAACACACACTTTCCACCCCATCTTAGTTCATTTATACTGCTCTAACAAATACCTGAGACTGGGTAACTTACAATGAGCAGAGATTTACTAGGCTCACAATTCTGGAGGCTGGGACATCTAAGACCAAGAGGCCATATCTGATGAGAACCTTCTTACAAAAGGCGTATGTGGAGAGAGACCGTCAGACAGAGAGAAGGGATTAAATTCTTCCTTTTCCCTCCACTCCTGCGATGATAATGGGTTGTTGGGAAAGTCATGCCAAATTTTTGCACAGAAAAACATTGAAAAATGCCTCATGATTTTCCAGGCAACCTAATAGGATTAATCCATCCATACCTAATCACCTCTTAAAGGTGATTTCAAGTCTGCGGCTTTCGGGGTTAAGTGTCTAACACATGAACCCTAGGGGACACATTTAAGCCAAAGCCAGGCCTGTAAACTCTTGTATGTCCTGTTCATTCTTCCTGCAATGCCCTTCCCTCCCTTGCTCAGTGAGTGAACACCTACTGTTTTCCGCTTCCACTCCATAGATCTTCCTGACTTCCTCGGTAGAATCAATTGCTATCTCGTCACTCCTGTTCCTGTACTTTTGGGAACTTGACTCTAACACGTATGTTTTGTGTTTCTGTCTTTGCGTATAGATTGGGTGCTCCTTTGGGTTCTGAACTGTGTTACTGACAGCTCCTCGGTGCTTAGCCAAGGGCCTGATATTTAATGAACACTCAACATATATTGAATTTCCTTTTTACTTTAATTTTTTTTGCTTTTCTATGAAGCATTTTATAATGACCAAGCATTATACTTACAATGAAAGAAAAACTAACAGTAATTCATTCACCCACCTATTTTAATGAGGTGACTGGCCCAGCTTAAAGGTCTCCAAACCTGGCAGTACCTCAAAATCACTTGGTGAGCTTATTAAAGTGCAGATGTCCTACCCCTACAACAGACTTCTTGAATTCTAATCTCCGTGGTGAAGACCTGGAATCAGTATTGTTAATAAGCCACCATGGTTATTAGGGTGCTCAGCCATGCCTGAGCATTTCTTACCTAAATATCTCTAAGTCCATTGCAGCTTATAATCTTTCTACTTCTTGACTTGGTCTCCTGTCCCTTGCTGTCCCAGCTGTGAGAGGCTTCAGCATGGGGGCATCATGGGGCAACAGGCCAGTCGTTGGCTCATAGTGGTACTAGCCTCGTTCCTGAGCACTTCTTCAGTTCCAAGGACTGCTTTATAGACAGCAGTTTTCCTCCATGCAGTACTTTAAGGTCAGTTTAATTATCTCCATTTTCTAGAAAATCGAAGCAAAGAAAAATCTCGGCTTTCTCAAGGTCAAATAACAAGAATGCAGTGGAGCCCCTATTTTAGAATTCAGTTCTATTAGAGTTCAAAGCTGGAACTAGAAACTCCCTCACTGTCCCTCCTTGTCCCCCGAAACTAAGGCCTCCCAGCAGGGCCAGGTAAGCCATGCTGTGTGTAGACACGCTCTGTTCTCTGCTCAGGCATGTGGGATTAGCATCCTTGATGGGCAGCAATGCACTACGCAGGCAGAGGCTCTGGCTCACCAAATGTGCTTTGGCGCCCACCCACCTGCTTACAGGGTGCAGTGAAGCAGTGGAATTCAATTTGCGGCAGTGACCTAAGAAGGGCTATTTTTAGTAAGAAAGTAGGTCAGGGGCTGCAGCGGTGCTGCCTGAGAGATGAACAGCCTCCCCTCTCACCAGGAAGCTTGCTCCCTTCTTCTCATGCAGCCAGTGTGGAGGTGAGGAAGGCAGACCTGACATCCCACATGACTGCAGTTGTAATCATCACCGGGGAGCCACTGAGGGGAAGCACACGTAGCTGTGACACAGAGGCGCCTCTCTGGGTTTGCCTAGGGTCTTGGCCTCAGTCTTCCTCAAGAGATTAGAATCCTTTCAGAAAACATCTCTAGTGCTAGGAGGCTCATGTTTTGTATGCCTGCTACATGCTGCACATTCTTCTGGGGGTCACTTAGTCCTTGCAGTACCTCTACAGGATAGGTATTATTAACTCGGTTTTACTAGGTAGAAATAGAGTTGTAGAGAAATTCAGAGACTTAAGATCACACAGTGTGAACCCTGTATGAGACTCCAGTGCTCATGATCAGATGGCCAATCTATCTGGTGGTGGTGCTATTGAGATAGTTTTGCTATACGGTGCTATGCTCACGAGAGAGAGAGACAGACAGACAGACAAAAAGTGAGGAATCACCCCCCAGGGATATGGCCACACTGCCGTCCTTTCTCTTTCATCCTCCTTTGGGGCACACAGGCACACACACATAAGCAGCCGGGTCAGGGACTTGAACCATTGTCAACCAAGGAGTTCAACACCACCCATTGAGGCCAGTGGTTACCCTGGGCCTGGAGTGGTTCAAAATCATCTCCTTCACTTGCTCTGCTATATTTTGGCTGTAGATCTGTGACAAATTGCAGGGCACCCATTGGTGGTGCACAGGTGGACACGAGCTTGTTAACAGGATGCGTCATGGACACCCCATGACTCACTGTGCACAGCAGAAAGGGCTCCAGTAGAAGCCCACTTTGTGGCCAAATGCCTCTGGCACTCCCAGCCTTGAGAATGTGTTTCTGGCTCTGTCCTGACTCTCTGGCTGGAGAGCGTTGGCCCTTCAGGGGCCAGAAGCAGCCTTCAGCTTCTGTCTTACCTGCTCCCTCCGTCCAGGCAAAGAGAGAATGTATTCCTCCCGCCCCCAGGCTGTGTGACTTTGGGGAGAGATTATTCGTTCATTCATTCACTCAACAGACGTTTTTGAAAATGTCCCCACAGTGGGGACAGGTAGATCCTGCCCTCACAGACCTCACAGTTCCTCTCTAGAATTTAGTTCTCTTAGGAAATAAATAAGAAAGGAAGAACTGGCTCCAAGATTTCAGAATCTATGGTTCTTGATTATAAACATTTATTATTGAGTCATAGTATCAATCTTAGTCATTTGTATCCAATGCCAAAAATAAAAAAATGAAAATCTCACATTTCAGTATCTGGATGGAGCCTCGGGCAGGAGCCAATTTGATTCCTTCACTTACAAATGGGGAAAATGAGACTGAGAGAGAGGTGTGACTCGCCCAGTCTGTCAGTTTTAGACAGGGTAAAGAGGCAGTCGGCCAAAGCCCAGGTGAGGCTCATGCCCCACCCATGGTCCCGTGAGGTGCTCCCCCACTCAGCACTCTCCCTCCATAGAGCCCTGTCTGCATTTGGCTTCTCTAACCATGAAATCTCTGAGTCTTCTCTACTTGCATCTCTCACCACTGCATCGGGGCTCCCTTTCCAGTTATAGAACCTATGGCCTGAGAGTGGAAGAGGAAGGAACGGGTTCTCATAGCTGAGTCCCAGATAATGAACTCCATTGTCCCAGCCCTGCCAAGAGGATGAACGTGAAGAAATTGAAGCAGAGCTTGCAGATTTGCTGGCAGAGTTCTCCAACAGACAGGCAGACTCAAAGGCACACCACAGTGAAAGCGAGAAGGGGACCTGGAGGAGGTGGCAGGGAGAACCTGTCAGTGACCCACCAAGGCTGTGCAGAAGGGCCTTCCTCCCTCCATTGGCTCAGAGCCCCCCAGTATTTCCAGTTCTTGCCTGCCTTTGACAGGTAGCCAATGGAAGGAATCTAGAGCTGGAAGAACAGAGACCTTTTTGATGTTCTTATGAGACAAGGGGGTTGGGTTCACTGCAAAGAAGTTGGCAGCAAGAGACACATTCCTTTTTCAGTGGCCGGGACATCTCCACTCTGGGTGGAGGAAGTTACTGTGGACGCAGCGAGGCCTTAGTGAATACTGAAGTGCTTATTTGTTGCTTTTCCCTTCCTCCATCACAGTCTGGGATCCGACACTGCGGACATTGTCTTTGATAAGTTAATAAAGCTTTCTGCCTCTATTGTGGTCATCTAGGGTGAAAAATATTGTCTTTTGATTATGGAAACCTGTGTCCATTCGGTGTATCCATGTAAACTTTTAGTCTTAAAAATTAATTTATTTCATATGCTTTACTTTTCTAAAAAAATAATTTTTCATTAAAAATTTCATTGTCTTTAAATGAGCCATCTAATCCATGTATTTAAAAATGTCATATGTGCACTTATAAGTGTATATACAAGAATGTGTAAAATAAGTCATTCTATTTTTTTTTTTGAGCGGTTTTTGCTATAGGGCGCGTGCGCTCGCCAGACAGACAGAGAGATAGAAAGCAAGAAATCCCCCCCAGGGGGGATGGCCATGCCACAGTCCCTTTTCCATTCTCCTCTCAGGATCTTGGGCACACATGCCTGGCATGAGTTTTAAACCACCAGGTCCGGGACGAAAACCGCAGTCGACTACATGGGAGTCCAGTGACATAGCCATTACACTAACTGCTGGTCCCAAGTCATTCTAATTTTTAAAAAAATTGCCAGAGGGCATATCTTGCTGGAGAGAGACATAAAGAGAGAGAGAGAGAGAGAGAGAGAAGTGAGACAGCATCCCCCATGGGGGTACAGTCTCACTGTAATCCCTTCTCCTCCATCTTGACCTCCTTTCAGGATTTCAAGCACACACGCATACATGCCCAGTATGTTTTTTAAGCCACTGGGTCCGAGACTCAAACCACATGATCGGCCATGTGGGATCCAGCCGCCTTAACCACTACACCATGCACTGGCTTCAGATCATTCTAA
Organism: Tupaia belangeri chinensis; assembly: GCF_000334495.1. Lineage (NCBI taxonomy): Eukaryota > Metazoa > Chordata > Mammalia > Scandentia > Tupaiidae > Tupaia > Tupaia belangeri. The sequence continues at coordinate 866,684 of NW_006159538.1, forward strand.
GTTTAAAGAAAAATAAATGATTTCAAGGTGTTTGACTGTGAGCTGGTGTCTGAGTCAGAGGCATGGACTTTGCACGTGTCCCTGGGCTCTTGGCTTCCTTTTCTGCCACATCCACTCTCATACCCGCACAATGAAGGGGCTAGGCCAGGGGTTTTAATTACCTGGCTTGTGACTCAGTTCTGTAGAATGACTGGGATGATGGTTAAATGTGCAGATTCCTGAGCCCACCTCCAGTTCTGTAGAATTGGGAATTGGGTGCTTGGAAATTTTTAGTTCTGATCATCCTCCAGGCTACATAGCCAGGTTTTGAGGATTTTCTTCCAAGAACCTCTCTGGTGCTTATGTCCTAAGATCCTCTACTCTCTCTCCCTCTTTCTCTTTAATAATTTTTTCACCAAAGGGTGTGTATGCTTGCCAGAGAAAGGGAGACAGAGAGAGAGAGAGAAAGCATTCCTCAAAGGGGTACGGTCACAGTTCAGTCCTTTTAGAACAGGATTTTAAACACGCGCTCACACGTGCCTGCAGTGTTTGTTTGCAAGCTGCTGGGCTTGTATTCAAACCCCGTGTGGTGCAGTCAGCTCTGAGGACTCCATCGTCCTTAACCACTGTGCTCCGTACCCAGCCCCTTGCCTTTCCCTGATGTGCTCTTGTCCTTTCTTTCTCTCTAGAGAGCTCTCCTCTCCAGACTGTGAGCAGGGCCCATATCTTCTCCATCTCTGTATCCTTGGCATTCGTCACAATGTCTCGCACACTGCAAGTGCTCGGTTAGCAGGGAGTTGGGACAGCAGCCGACAGAGGGAATGTGGGAATGAATGAATGGGCTTCCATGGCTTTCCTGCCTCTTGAGGATCTCCAAGTAATTTCTGTACTTTTTCCTATGGGCTCAGTCATTATAAACCTCATCTAGTACCATAAACGGAAAGAGCACAGATTTGGGAGCCTAACAAAACTGGATTTGAATCTCACTCTACCTCCTACTGTGTAGTGCTTTATTCTAAGTCTTTGAACTGCTCTCTTTTTTTTATTGTAGAATAAAAATAATAGCACTTGCTGCTCATGACTGTCGTTAGGATTGACTGACTGCGTGAGACTATGGATGTAAAAGTGCTTGACATGTACTAGGAGCTCCAGTAGTTTAGCTTTCTTTCCTCTACCTACCCAATGGTGAGTGACAGGAATCGGAGGGAAGAAGACGCACAAGGATGGATCGTCCCCAAGTTAGGCCCCAGCGGGTGACAGTACGGTCCATTGTCATCTCCTGGCTTCCTGAGATGGTGAAGCTCTGACTGAGGCCCGGGCACCTTGGGGACTCCTCACTTGCTCAGGCCTATGCCCTTCCCAGTTCAGACTTAGAATCTCCCAATCTCCCGGCTCCAGCTGCAGCATGATCTCCTCGTTACTGTGTGCTACATGGGGAGTAGAAAGAGAACTCGCAAAAGAAATTCCAGGAACCATTACAAGTTTGGCTTCCCCACGCAGGCCTAACATCTGGACTTGCTGTGAGAAACCCAAGTTCATTCTACATTGTTAATCCCTGGGGCTGGAGATCTTTTTGTTGGTTTTGTTAGTGTATCAACTACTCTCTCCATGTACTTTTTGTTTGAACTGCTACAGCAAGCTGCTTTTTGTAAAAGTCTCCTTTTCAAACCTAGTCCAGCTGTCTCAGCCCCAGAAGGGCTGCCAGATTGGTTCTCTTCTGGGAAAAATGTAAATGGCTATCCCTACCCACAGTGTCTCCAGCACCACAATAATAACAACAGCGCCCATGGCCAGAGGGTGGCTACAGTGCCTGCATCTTCAGGATATCATGCGCCACCAGGTTCGGGACGCAAACCGCAGTCAACTACATGGGAGTCCAGTGACATAGCCATTACACTAACTGCTGGTCCCAAGTCATTCTAATTTTTAAAAAAATTGCCAGAGGGCATATCTTGCTGGAGAGAGACATAAAGAGAGAGAGAGAGAGAGAGAGAGAAGTGAGACAGCATCCCCCATGGGGGTACAGTCTCACTGTAATCCCTTCTCCTCCATCTTGACCTCCTTTCAGGATTTCAAGCACACACGCATACATGCCCAGTATGTTTTTTAAGCCACTGGGTCCGAGACTCAAACCACATGATCGGCCATGTGGGATCCAGCCGCCTTAACCACTACACCATGCACTGGCTTCAGATCATTCTAAGTTTAAAGAAAAATAAATGATTTCAAGGTGTTTGACTGTGAGCTGGTGTCTGAGTCAGAGGCATGGACTTTGCACGTGTCCCTGGGCTCTTGGCTTCCTTTTCTGCCACATCCACTCTCATACCCGCACAATGAAGGGGCTAGGCCAGGGGTTTTAATTACCTGGCTTGTGACTCAGTTCTGTAGAATGACTGGGATGATGGTTAAATGTGCAGATTCCTGAGCCCACCTCCAGTTCTGTAGAATTGGGAATTGGGTGCTTGGAAATTTTTAGTTCTGATCATCCTCCAGGCTACATAGCCAGGTTTTGAGGATTTTCTTCCAAGAACCTCTCTGGTGCTTATGTCCTAAGATCCTCTACTCTCTCTCCCTCTTTCTCTTTAATAATTTTTTCACCAAAGGGTGTGTATGCTTGCCAGAGAAAGGGAGACAGAGAGAGAGAGAGAAAGCATTCCTCAAAGGGGTACGGTCACAGTTCAGTCCTTTTAGAACAGGATTTTAAACACGCGCTCACACGTGCCTGCAGTGTTTGTTTGCAAGCTGCTGGGCTTGTATTCAAACCCCGTGTGGTGCAGTCAGCTCTGAGGACTCCATCGTCCTTAACCACTGTGCTCCGTACCCAGCCCCTTGCCTTTCCCTGATGTGCTCTTGTCCTTTCTTTCTCTCTAGAGAGCTCTCCTCTCCAGACTGTGAGCAGGGCCCATATCTTCTCCATCTCTGTATCCTTGGCATTCGTCACAATGTCTCGCACACTGCAAGTGCTCGGTTAGCAGGGAGTTGGGACAGCAGCCGACAGAGGGAATGTGGGAATGAATGAATGGGCTTCCATGGCTTTCCTGCCTCTTGAGGATCTCCAAGTAATTTCTGTACTTTTTCCTATGGGCTCAGTCATTATAAACCTCATCTAGTACCATAAACGGAAAGAGCACAGATTTGGGAGCCTAACAAAACTGGATTTGAATCTCACTCTACCTCCTACTGTGTAGTGCTTTATTCTAAGTCTTTGAACTGCTCTCTTTTTTTTATTGTAGAATAAAAATAATAGCACTTGCTGCTCATGACTGTCGTTAGGATTGACTGACTGCGTGAGACTATGGATGTAAAAGTGCTTGACATGTACTAGGAGCTCCAGTAGTTTAGCTTTCTTTCCTCTACCTACCCAATGGTGAGTGACAGGAATCGGAGGGAAGAAGACGCACAAGGATGGATCGTCCCCAAGTTAGGCCCCAGCGGGTGACAGTACGGTCCATTGTCATCTCCTGGCTTCCTGAGATGGTGAAGCTCTGACTGAGGCCCGGGCACCTTGGGGACTCCTCACTTGCTCAGGCCTATGCCCTTCCCAGTTCAGACTTAGAATCTCCCAATCTCCCGGCTCCAGCTGCAGCATGATCTCCTCGTTACTGTGTGCTACATGGGGAGTAGAAAGAGAACTCGCAAAAGAAATTCCAGGAACCATTACAAGTTTGGCTTCCCCACGCAGGCCTAACATCTGGACTTGCTGTGAGAAACCCAAGTTCATTCTACATTGTTAATCCCTGGGGCTGGAGATCTTTTTGTTGGTTTTGTTAGTGTATCAACTACTCTCTCCATGTACTTTTTGTTTGAACTGCTACAGCAAGCTGCTTTTTGTAAAAGTCTCCTTTTCAAACCTAGTCCAGCTGTCTCAGCCCCAGAAGGGCTGCCAGATTGGTTCTCTTCTGGGAAAAATGTAAATGGCTATCCCTACCCACAGTGTCTCCAGCACCACAATAATAACAACAGCGCCCATGGCCAGAGGGTGGCTACAGTGCCTGCATCTTCAGGATATCATGCGAGGAGGTACTGTTAGCCCGTCTTATAGGACAGGGTTAGGGTTAGTACTATAGACTTCAGAGTTTAACCCAGGCTCAAATCCTGGCCCCACTGTGAGTTAGAAAATCCTCCCTGAGTCTTTGTCTTTCATCAGCAAAATGGGGTTAGTGATGTCTACCTCCGAGGACAGTGAGGATTCATGAATGCACATGGGTAGTCTGACACAGTGCCTGCTACGTGGTAAGTAAATCTTCATGTGTTGTGATTGTGGTAACAACGATGGCAGTGGCTTGATCTCTGATAATCCTCCAGTTGATACAGCCAGGTTTTGAGAAGTTGTCTTCCAAGAACCTCTACAAACTGCTGGAGCATGTATTCAAACCCCGTGTGGTGCAGTCAGCTGTGAGGGATCCATCTTTTTACATGGCCGACCACATGCTTTGAGTACTCGACCCCGTGGCTTAAAAAACACACTGGGCATGTGTGCACGTGTGCTCAAAATCCTGAAAGGAAGGAGAAAAGGAGGAGAAGGGATTGTGGCGTGACTGGTCCCCCATGAGAGGTACCATCTCACTTCTCTCTCTCTTTCGAGGTAAGATCATTTGTAGAAGATAGGCCACTATCGTGGATACTGGGGCGATAAGTGGTTAAAAAAAAAAAGCTTCTGTTAGTCTAAGGCAGATTCCAAAGAACCTCAGGCTTGGTATTAAGAATGGACCTGATGGGCCAGCAGTTGGTGTGGTGGTTAAGGCATTGGACTCCCATATGACCAACTACAGTTCGAGTCCTGGACCTGGTGACTTGCTTTCTCACTTTCTCTCTCTCTGTCTCTCTCTGGTGAGTGGACATGCCCTACAACTTTAAAATAATAATGGTAATAAATAAAATTAAATAAATAATTCTTTTTTAAAAAGAATGAATCTAGTGGGCCAGCAGATGGCATGGTGATTGGGGTACCAGACTCCCACATGGCTGACCATGGTTTGAGTCCTGGACCTGGTGACTTGCTTTCTCACTTTCTCTCTCTCTATGTCTCTCCCTAGTGAGTGAATGTACCCAATAGCAAATTTTTAAAAAAGATAATAATGAATAAAATTGAATGAATAATTCTTTTTTTTTCTTTCTTTCTTTTTTTTTTTTGGTAGAGGTTTTTGCCATAGGGTGCATGCGCTCACCAGAAAGACAGAGAACAACAGAGAGACAGAAAGCGAGAAATCACCCCCTGGGGGGATGGCCACTCCACAATCTCTTCTGCTCCATTCTCCTCTCAGGATCTTGGGCACGCATGCACATGCACCCAGCGTGAGTTTAAGCCACTGAGTCCAGGACTCGAATCGCGGTCGACTACATGGGAGTCGAGCGACATAGCCATTATGCTAACTGCTGGTCCCTAATGAATAATTCTTAAAAAAAAAGAAAAAATTGGACCTGGTCTGATTAATTGGAATAAACTCAGAGAAGAGCTGCATTTTGTTTATTTGTTCAACAGTTGTTGTTGTTGTTGTTTTCTTTTTCTTTTTCCTCTTCTTTTTCTTTTCCTTCTTTCTCTTTCTCTTTCTCTTTCTCTTTCTTTTTCTTTTTAATTAACTGCCTAACTATGAACCAGGTCTTATGCTAAAAGCTGGTGTTACATGACTAGGAGCTTACAGTCTTATGGGAGAGTCAGATGCTACTCAGTAATTGCACCAGTCAGGTTACAAACTAGGATAAAGGTATGAAAGGAGGGTCAAGGTACCACGTGACTGTGTAATAGGGATCTTGACCTACTTCTGGTGACCAAAGGTGGCCTTGCTGAGGCAGTGACATCAGAGCTGAGACGGAAGGGTCATTAGGTATTAATTAGATGAAGGGAAGAGGGTACAGCAGGAAAAGCTTTATAGGCACATGGACCAATATGGCCCCCTGGTGGGAGGCAGCTTAGTGCTCTCAAAGAACAGAGAAGGTCAGTATGACGTGAGTGCAGACAAGAGGCTGGAGAGAGAGGTCAGGGCTTGGTAGGCCATGCTGGGACTCTTTTTTTTTTAATTAATTTATTTTCTTTTTATTTCTAAGGTCATGGGGCCACTGAAAGAGTTAGAGCAGAGGTGGGTGTGTATGTGTGTTACACATGTGGGGAGCACTGTGCTCAAGTTGGCCTTTGCAAAAGAGTTCTCCAACAGTGACCTTAAGAATGGATGGAAGGTGCAAGAGTGGGTGGGAAACCAGTTCAGAGGAGGCTTTTGCATCAGTCCCAGGTAGAAATAATGCTAGCTAGGGCTAGAGTAGTGAGGGCAGAGATGAGCAGGGAAATGCAATTTGATGCATTTGGGAGATACAGTGGGAAGGACCCGACAATGCTTTGGCTGTGAGGAAGGAGGAAGTGAAGGATTCTGCATACCTGACCGAACGGCCCTGCCGTCCACCAGCCAACAGAACACACACTGGAAGATGATGGGTTTGAGGTAGAAGGAGCTTGATCTGAATTAGAACACACTGCATGCACTTTGAGGTGACTTTTAGACCTGCAGGTGTAGATATCCCATGCCCAAGGTCACCAAGGGTAGGGTACCATGGTCTAGGAATGCCTTGGGGCACTCTGACCAAGATCCAGCCTCTCTGGGATCAGGCTCATGTGGTCCAATTGGTTTGACAGCTCATGGTTTGCTTCCCATCCTCACCACTTCCTTACCAAAATATCCTGAAAAGGGAAGCCATGGAGAATCCAACCTCTGGAGGAAGGAACCGTCTGGAGACAGAGTTCTGCTTCTTTAGGGGAGACAGTTCAGGTATCAATGCAAGTTGTTGAAATATTTTTTTCCAAACCCAAAGATGAGATATTTGTGTTTGAAGTGTATGCTATTACTCATTTCTTTATTCATTCCTTAATTAAAATATTTGCTACTAATATATGCTGACTATGTGCCAGGCGCAATGTTAAGTCAGAAAGGACCCCTTGAACTTTAAGGAGAGATAGGCCCAGAACTCATCTGGCCTTACCTCTCATATACTAGACAAACCAAGCAGGACGCTGCCCTTTCTCTGAATACGAAGTCTCCAGGATACCCCACTGGGGACTCTTATCAAGGGGACTAATCCTTGAGATCAGAGGGTGGGATTGTCAGGGGCTCCCTCTGCAGCTGCGACTCCTCAGTTTTTCTCTGGGTCCTAACCTGAACAGCATCTATGGGAGGGCCAGCGCTCCACTTCACACAGGGCTCAGTGGGGCAGCCTGAGTCCCCCTCCCGCACACCACGGGTTCTGGTGTGTGGCCCAAAAGCTTCTCTTTGCATCCAGGTGAACAGGTGAGGGTGCGACAAGTGTCAGAACAAACTTTGTGTCCTCCAGTAGAACAGCTGAGGAGAGGGGACTGGCAGGCAGGAAGGGGGCGGCAGAGTAGTGACTCATCCAGCCTGGTGCCACGTGATAGGATCTGAGAAGGCCCGTGTGGAGTAGATACGTGCAGTAAGAACACTTGCCTGGGGAAATCCAGACTCAGGAGCCATGAATTTAGAACGACGGTTACCGTCACCGTCACGAAAGGGAGCGTGGTATGTTTAAGACCCTCTAGTACAATGTCTTTTAAGTGCAGTGCAGTGAAGTGGGCAATATTTATATCAGTTAGGCACTCAGGAGACCCCCGTGTCTGTGGAACAAAGAACCAGAGCAGATGGCAAGCCCCTGTTAGGGCAGGTGTCCCTGCAGAGGCTGACAGCCATGTGTCGGGTGGGACCAAAGGACTCCTTCCCGGGGTGGAATGGCAGACTGAGAATCAGAAATCTGAAGATCCTCTGATTTTTGGCTTTGCTTTACATCTGGAAAAGTAAGTCTGCTTTAGGCAGATCTGCCAAGGACTGGTGTGTCCTTGAAGTCAGAAGGACCCGGGCTCCAGCCCAGCCCTTCCTCTTTGGGCTGTGTGACTGGGACAAGTTACTCTCTGAACCTCCTTCTGACAGTCTGTAAAAGCGGGATCATAATGTGTAGGGTTTTATGTGTATGAGGGTCAGATGAGTTAAGCCTGGCAGCCAGCACCCTAGGACGGAAGGAGGGGTGAAGCCTGTGGCAACTCTGATCAGCTGCCTCTGATCAGCTGGCAGATCTGCGGCGTGTGCCTGGCTTGGCTTCCGCGTGCTCTGTGCAGGGAGAACATTCATTGCTCCCCAGAGCACAAATGCAGGACATGTGTCAGCCCCTTGGCAACCTGGGGTGGGACACACTGTCCTGCTTCTGCCTGAGGACTGACACCTGCTCAGCAAACAGCCCACCCGGCTTAAGTTTCCCCAAAGAACTCAGTCCTCATTACAGAGAAATCCTTTCAGGTACTGAGGGTGGCATGCTGCTTGCAATCTGAGCCCCAGAAGAATTCTGGCTATGTCCCCTTCCCATGCCAGCTCGTTCCTAAAGCTGATTTTATGAGGAATTATTTTTCTACAGTGTTGGATAAAATCCCAAAGCTTGTTTCTGATGGCGTATGAGGAGGTTCACGCTGTTTATATTTTCCAGGGGAGCATTAATAGGATACAGATTGGCCTTTTGTGGGGGCTGGCACAGTCCCTGTAAACCAGAGGCCACTTGCCACCTACAAAATCCAGGACACTCCAGGCAGGGCACTGGCCTCGTGTGTCACCCTCACGATCTAGCACACCTGAATCTGCTAACCCGAGGACCCCGTCCCTGTTCAGGATAGTCGTCACAGTTGTCACAGTTCCCGTCTACGCACAATGCACACTCGTGTTCCCAGTTCTTTTGTCCTCTCAGAATCACTGCAGACTCTGGAGGGTAGGAGTTCGGGACCCTGTGTTGGGATGAAGAGAGCGTGGCTCTGCGAGGTGCAGAAATCTGAGGTCACGGGGCTGATTATTGGCAGAACTGTGCTCCACATCTTGGTTTTTCTTATTTTTTTTTTAAATTTATTTTTGAGAGTTTTTCTTTTGCTTTGGGCATGTGTGTTTACCAGAGAGCCAGAGAGACAGAAAGTGAGCAACCACCCCTCAGGGGAGATGACCACCCTGCAATCCCTTCTCCTCCACTCTCTTCTCAGGATTTTGGGCCTGCCATGCACACACACCTGGCATGAGTTTCAAGCTTCTGGGCCAGAGACTCAAACCATGGCCAGCCACATGGGAGTCTAGCATTTCAACCACCACACCACCAGGACAGCCCCCATATCTTGATCTTCTTAGGGGCAGCCTGACGTCGTGAAAACACCATCCAGCATTCGCATCCCACCTATGGCATCCGTGAACTGCATGGCCAGGTGCAAGCTAATTACTAATATTACAAGTGGTTATTATTTTTTTGATAGGTTTTTGCTATAGAGCGCGTGTGCTTGCCAGAAAGACAGAGACAGAGAGACAGAAAGTGAGAAGTCACCCCCCAGGGGGGATGGCCATGCCCAATCCCTTCTCCTCCATTCTCCTCTCAGGATCTTGGGCACGCATGCACACACATCTGGCATGAGTTTAAGCCGCTAGGTCCGGGACTCGAACCATGGTTGGCTACATGGGAGTCCAGCGATGTAGCCATTACGCCATCTGCTGGTCCCAGATATTAATGTGAATAGCAACATTGGAAGGTATAAAGCACCTGGTGTGTTGATAGGGTACTCTATCTGAATCTCACCGCATTCTCACACCAGACCTCTGAGAGGCATTTATTATTACCCGTTTCACAGGTAAATGTCCTGAAATTCAGAGCGCTAAAGCAACTTGCCCTGTCTGGGCCCCGACTTCCCTATAAAATGAGAATATTACAGTCTCCCCTGGGAGGGCGCTGGTAAGGGCTGAAGGAGAGAATGTCTGTGACCTGCTCAGTGTAGAGGCTGGAAGAGGGGAGATGCCCAGTCCCGGTGTGTTTCCTTTGTCTAGTTCCCTCTGACTCCTAATCTAGTGATCTTTTCACTGTATGCCAGTTCATTTAGAAGCTGAGGTCACTCTTAATTCTCCTCCGTAGTTTTCTCCATCACACCCTTCCCCATCCCCCAGAGGCCGCTTCAAGTCTCTGATCTGAGCTCTCTGTTAGATACGGCCTGTTTAGTCTTTTGCCAATTCAAGAAACATCATCCTTTCCTGGCATGCTGCATCACACCCTGACATTTGCCCCAGGGCTGTGTTCTGGAACGCTAAAGCCTGCCCTGACCTCTCCAGCCACAGGGCTCTCTCGATTCCTGACTTTCTCTAAGGCAAATACAGTTCGTTTCTCTTATTTTGGCATTTTTATCTGTACTCTTCATGAGGAGCTACATCTGGAAGGGACCTGAAACCCAGTCTTCTACTCCTGTCACGCTCCGAGCTTGCTTTTTGTTGTTGTTATTCTAGAGAGATTTTTGCTCTAGGGCACATTTGCTCACCAGAGTGACAGAGAAGGAGAGACAGAAAGCAAGAAACCACCCCCTAGGGCAATCTCTTCCCCTCCATTCTACTCTTGAGGTTTTGGGTACCCATACACACACATGCCCAGTGTGAGTTTTAAACCACCAGGTCTGGGACTTGAACCATAGTCGACCAGATGGCAGTCCAGTGACATGACCATGATGCCATCTGTTGGTCCCTGAGCATTACTGTTATTTAATGTTATTAATGTTATTTAATTAAGAAGTATATGGTAGATCATGAGGGGAAATAAGAGCCCTGTGTTTAGTGGAGCTTCTGTAATTTATTTATTTGGCCTTCAGTAAATGGGTATCTACCATCTAACACGTACTCTCTGCCATTCCCTGTGTTAAACACTGGATTTGAATGGAAGGGGACAGATAGGTCTATCTTTCATGGAGATTTTCTGGATGCACATTCTAGTGTGAGAGGTAGATGACGAAAACATAAACAAGTAAATCAATAAGATAATTTCGGATTCTAAGTGCCGTAAAAGAAATACGTAGGGCTCTGGAATAGAGAGTGAAAGGGAGATGCTTTGTACACTTTGGACAGGATGGTCAGGGGAGGAATCCTCAAGGAGCTGACATTTTGAGCTGTGATCTTGTCTTGGCCCATTTTGTGTTGCTCCAAGAGAATACCAGTGACTGGATAATTGAACAGGAGCTTATTTTCCTACAGTTTCGAAGGCTGGGCAGTCCAAGATGAAGGGGCTGGTATCCGGTACCGGCCTGCATGCTTGTGTCATCCCAATGCTAAAGGTCCAGGAAAGGAGGGGAGAGCGTGAACCGGAGATCTGACGCAGATTGAGCTCCCAGCCTCAAGCCTGTTTATAATTGGCATTTTCCATTCTCGAGGGTGGAGCCCTCATGACCTAATACCGCCTCTCGGGTACCACCTCCCAATCCTGTTGCATAGGGGATTCAATTTCCAACATGTGTTTTTTAGGACATACTCAAACCGTCACAACCTCCAATGAAAAGCTAGGGCATAGCATTCCAAGCAGAGGGAGCAATGAGAACAAAGACCCAGAGGTCGAAAGGGTTTGGCTTTCAAGGAGTGAAACGGAGACTCTGTGGCTAGAACACTGTGCCAGAGAGACAAAAGTGATAAAGTCAGAGATAAGCATGAGCCCGATATATATTGGACCCTGGAGGCCACAGAGGAGTTCGGAGTTTTTGCTAAAATCAGTGGGAAATAGTGGATTGACATGTAAACAGTGGGTTGACATGATCTTAAAAAAACCAAGGCAGCTAAGTGAAAAATGAATTGGAAGCTATAAAAAGGGTATCAGAGACAGCAGTCAGCAGGCTGTTGTATCAGTCTGGAAGAGTTGGCAATGACCCGGACTAGGTTATGTCGGTGGAAACACAGAAGAAATATTTATGATTATGTTGAACCTGAGACAGCAGGGCTTGTTGAAAGATTAAGTGAATCCATTCAGGGGGCCCCAGGCTCTGTTCTTGGACCAACCTAAACAGGCCATGGTGGAGCACACTTGTGATCCTAGCTACCTGGAGGTTAGGGCAGGAGAGTTGTGACATGGTAAGATATACTCTCTCTTTAAAAAAAATAAATAAATAAAGGACTAAAGGTTCCATTCTGCTCAATCTAGTCAGTACCCAATTAGTGTAGATGTAAATGACACCTAGTTTCAGAACCTAAACTGGGGAGTGGTGGGTAGGGGTTGGAGAGGCACAGGGCATCTCCTGGCTGAGGGTGAACTTGAAAGGTCACAGACTTGACTGCAAGGGGAGACTGTAGATAGAGGCTAGTTCTTGCACCTCCCAAAGACAGCTTGGGGAAGTGGAAAGGGGAGAGATTTTTCAAAGAATTTATTTATTCAACAGTCCTTTAGCAAGTGCCTTACCTATGGCTGACGTTCTGCTGGTGGTGAATAAGATCGAGCTCGGACCAGCAGATGGCGTAATGGTTATGTCACTGGGTCCAGGATCATGGTTTGAGTCCTGGGCCTGGCAGCTTAAAACTCATGCTGGGCGTGTGTGTGTGTGTGTGTGTGTGTGTGTGTGTGTGTGCCCAAGATCCCTGGAGGATAACAGAGGAGAAGGGATTGTGGCATGACCATCCTCCCTGGGGTGTGATTTCTCACTTCTGTCTCTCTGTCTCTCTGGCAAGTGTATGTGCTCTATAGCAAAATCTCTCTTAAAAAAAAAAAAAAAAGTAAAAACGTTGAGCTCTTCTCTTCCAGGCCTCCTGTTGCTTGGGGGAAATATTCGTGTAGATGGAGGACTCTTGATGAGTTACTATAATGGCAACCCAGAGCACAACGAGGTGGGAACTTGAAGGAGAAGACTAACTTTTCATAGGGAAGTAGGAGACATCTTCGTGGGAGAGCCTCCAGAGGGGGCTAGGTGAGAGAACATTCTAAGAAAAAGGAAATAGCAAAGGCCTAAGATTCTGAAAGAAAGAAGTATGTTCAAGAACTAGAAAGCACTGCATTGTGGGTACGGAGAGTGTGGAGGGAAGACATGACTGGTGTGTAAGGTTGCTGACTGCGTTGTGAAGGGCCTTGTATGGCATGTTGAGGGTGCTGGACTTAACTCTTGATACATCCCAGAACCCATAGGCGTCTTAAAGCCAAAGTATGGTGAATGGAAAGCACATAACTGCCCCATAGCATGCTAACCCCATAACCAGATTCTGCGTTACACTGAGACTGGATGTGGCCTCAGGAAAACTGTCAACATAGTGCTCTAGTGGCCACTTCCAGTCAGCCAGAATGGACAGGGGATAAGCCTGTTTGGCATTTTCAAAAGGAGAATCTGTGGATAAATTGAAAGAAAGAAGGGTTCTAGGACAAACCTTCCCTAGGATTATCTCATTAGCCACAACTCTCTACCCTGCTACATTGTGTAAGACATGGCAGAAAGCAGTGAGAAGGAATCTCGTATCCCTGTCATTGAAGGGACGGTGATCCTTGGGATGAAAGGAGAAAGAAGAGATCTCTCCGTGGGGACATATTTTTGAGTGTGGTCATGGTCATATGAATTTGAAAGGGGCAATACTGCCATAGACTATATGAATCTTTTGAGGAAGCCCTGTCCAGTGGTTCCCTGGATGGATGTCCTCGAGCCATAGGGAAGTGGGTTGTTTCAGTAAAAGCAAGGCCTTCTTGTGCAATGACATTGGCCCCTTTCCCTAGGAAGTTGTTTTGAAGAGGTAGTTTAATTCCTTTGAAGAAAGTAAAATGATGGGCTGAGGAATCAGGATGCAACCGCTAGTCTGCGAACTCGCTAATGGCTGTGATCATCTTTGCCAGCTCCATGTCCCTGGCACCCAGCACAAGACTTGGCACATGGCGTGTACTCAGTGGTATCTGTTGAATAAATGGCAAGGAAAAGAAATTAATCAACTATTTAGCCAAGCAGTTAACCATCCAACCTGGGTTTTCATCCCAGCTCTTAAATTTCAGTTTTCTCAGCCTTGTGACAACCTCGTTGGTCGCTAAAGCCCTTCACACTGCACTCCTAGGATTTGAGGGTGGTGACTAGAATAGTTCAGAGCAAGCCAAGTCATCGCTCACATTTCTGATTTGCCTCAGTCATCACTCATATTGCTGAGACGTTCACATTTAATCAGAACAAAATATCAAAATCAAGCACTACTTTACAACATCTCAGATATGCCTTCTAAAAACAGAACCTGCGTCTGCCTCTGAGTTGTGAAGAAAATGTATTAGGTTATATTAAACTGCAAGATTGTCCTTTTTGTAGGAAAAAAATGAATTAAATCTTGTCTTCCCGACTGAGGATTTTAATTGGGATTTGAGTTAATTTGATCTAAATTTGAGCATCCATCCAGAGAAAATTTATTGACATCTGCTATAAGCAGGGCTTTGTGCTAGGCATGAGGGAGCTAGAAAGATGAGCAAGATCGAGATCCTTCCAGGCAGGAACTGACGGTCTGTCAGGGAGATAACACATGCGCATACTCGAGGGTGACCCAGGTGGGTGGTGCAGATCCAGGGCTGAGAGTGGTCTAAGGAGGAAATCCTGCCCAGATACACCTCCAGGTGGACCCTCTGCCCTCACCACAGCTGTAGGGTTCTAAATTCAGACTGAGCCATCATGGCCACAGGGATATGTCTGTGGCCACTTAGAAATCCCAGTCACCCTGAAGCCACCAACTAGAGCATCTCAGCCCAAGCTGTTATTGACAATAAAAGTCACCTCAGTCCTTTGTGAGTGATATGCACGCTGCACTGCCATGCTTGGTGGCATGTTCTTATGGCTTGCATCCTCGGGGTTGATTTCAAGAAAAAGTTGTTCACTGCAACAGGAATTTGTGTTCCTTATTTTGTCAGACTGGAAACTATTTGTCCAACATGTGATCCTCTTTGTCTTGGCTGCCACTGAAATTCAGGCCCAAACTAAACTGAGATAAAGGCCAGCAGGTGGTATTGTGACTAAGGTGCTGAGCTCTCACATGGTTAACTGTGGTTCGAGTCCCAAACCCAATGGCTTGAATCTCATGCCAGCCGCGTGTTCATGCATCCCCAACATCCCAAGAAGAGAATGGAGGAGAAAGGATTGTGGTGTGGCCATCCCCCTGGGCGTTATTTCCCACTTTCTGTCTCTCTGGCAAGCACACATGCACTATAGCAAAAATCTCTCAAAATAAACATAAAAAGAAAAAAGAAAAGAAAATGCGATCGTCTGCTTTCAGATGTTTGCCCAACAATTGCTTGTCAAGCCTTTCTCAGTGCAGGGCCTGATGCTGAGTGGGTAGGAGACACACACTGGCCCTGCCCTTAGGGGCTGACAGAAGGATGTGCAAACCAGGCCCAGGGGAACCGTGATGTCAGCTGTGAGAAGTACTAGAGGGATCAGAGGGAAAAGAGTTTGTTTTTAGGCTAGGGACACAAAGGGAAAACCTAATGGAGAGCTATGTGAGTGAACCTCAAAAATGTGAGAAGCACACACATTAAAATACGTTTTCTGAGATAAAGTAATGGCAAAAGCATTGAAGATACAGGCATGTTTAGGGAACTTGGAATACTTCAGTTTGACTATAGGAATAGTGCTTTTAAAAACTGGGGCCAGATCATCACAGAGGTTCCAGGGTAAGGTATTTATTAATTTAATTGTATAAGCAACAAGATGTCACTAGTAGTTTTAAGCAGGGATGTAACATAAGGTGCTAGGATTGGAAAGGACTTTGGCTATGAACCAGTCCAGCCACTTCATTTCCCACGTAAAGACTGAATCCCAGAAAGGATTCAGACAGCTAGTAAGTGATGTCGCTACAGCCAGGGCTGGAACCTCTCTTCAGGTTCCAGTATGATGGTTCTAGAGCTCATGTGGGATGAGCTCTAGGCTGTGGAAAGATGAAGCAGGCTTTCCAGGGGAGGTTGTTGAGTGGAGGAAGAGGTGAGGCAAGAGTCAGGGAGAGCCCGGGACGCTTTGATCATTCGGATGGAAGGTCTTTAAGACACCTTGCAGTGTTCTGACCAGGAAGGGGCTGATGGGAGGGATCCAGTTGGGCGGGGCTGGGTGTGGAAAGCAGATGAGAGGGCGAAGTCTACTTGTACCATCTCTAGTTACTGTTCTTTACTCAGTTATTTCCTTGGGTTCCATTTGGATGCCTGGGTAGAGAAGTGGTACAAATTTAAAGGAAATATCTCAGAAACCGTCCGTATTTCCCAAGTTGAATCTCTGTTATTTTTTGCTGTTCCTCTTGCCTAGAAGGCCTGATCATTTCCCAGAAATCTGGTCCTCCAGGCCCCAAGTCCTTAGAAATGTGATCCTTTTGCTGGGCACCATCGTGGCTTCATGGTTTTATGCATGGGATCTTGGAACTGCCATCATCGTCTGAGAATTTCTGGTGTTGAGTTTCCTACCAGGTCCTGGGAAGGTCCTGCGCTGTGACGTGCCTTCTGTTCCGTGACTCTAGGCCTGGAACCAAACCTCTGAAGTGACCTTCTACCATGCTGAGTGCCAGGCTGGGGACCCAGCCCGAGAGGGGGCACAGGCTGGTCTTCAATTGCATGAGGGTCTTGCCCCAGGTCTGTAGCCGGCCTGCCTCAGAATCAGAAGGTGGAGGTGGGCAGGAATCTTTATTTTTGACAGGTGCTCCAATCCATTCTCACTTATGTAACATTTGAGACTTGTTTTAGGTCGCTTGTTTTTTTTTTTTTTTTTTTTTCCCCAGATCTCAGCTTCCTTGTTTGAAAATGGGGGAATTATATATTTAATTATTGTAAAAATAGAAAATCACTTTGGAAAAACACTGTTTATATATTTATACACACATATATAATTATCATTATTATTATATTAAGTTTACATCTTGGGATCATGTTTGAAACATTTCTCAGACTAAAATACTTGAAAACTGATTAAAAATAAAAGTGCGCACATTTGGAAAATATGTCTACCAAGCATTATGGTTTGAATGTTTATCCCCTCCAAAACTCACATTAAAATGTAGTTGTCATTGGAGCCAGCAGGTGGTGCGGTGGTTAACACAGTGGACTTCCACATGGCCAACCACTGTTCAAACCTTGGACCCAGTGGCTTGAAAATCACACCAGGCGCATGTGCGTACATGGCCAAAATCCAGAGGGGAATGGAGAAGGGATTGTGGCACGGCCAACCCCCCTACATTTCTGTTCATTAAAAACTCCCCATTCAGTAGTATTCTGTGATAGCAGCACAAAATAGACCAAGACACCAAGTGAATAAATACATGAATGAACACCTCCAAGAAAGGTAGACTCTGAAAAGGCCATTAAGCTTTCCCTTCAATATCCTCCGGCTCGTGCATTCAGTCAGCATCACTCACTGAGCACCACATGTGTGCCAGGGCACCGTGCCAGGCAGAGAATATGGAGATAAGTAAGATATAGGCCTGACCTCAAGGGATTGGAGATCAATATGAATGTTCGATACCGTGTGATCAGCACCAGCTCCACACAGGTTGAGGGAAGAGGGCTGGACATCAGTTAGTGCTTTGGCAGCAGGAGGAGGAACCAGCTCTGCCCAGAGCTGTCAGGAAAGGTGTCAGGAAAGAGGTGGCTCTGGAACACAGGGTTGTTCTAGGAGGGAAAGCCCCTTTCACCGGCTTCCTTCTAGCCCATTACATTCCGTCCTCAATTTCCTCCCTGTCAGTGCTTCTGCCTTTTTCTTCTGCAGCCTACCAAAGCCTTTTTTCACACTCTTGAGTCAACTCTTAAGTTTAGTCAGAAGCACTTGGGTTTAAAACAGTGCCTTTTTTGGGGGGGGTGGGGGAGATTTTTGCTATAGGGTACATATGCTCACCAGAGAGATGGCGAGAAGGTGAGAAATCGCTCCCCAGGGAGATGGCATGTCATAGTCCCTTTTCCTTCATTCTCCACTTGGGATCCTGAGCACACATTCACATGCACCAACGTAAGTTTCAAGCTGCCAGGTATTGAACATGGCCATATGTTGGCCATGTGAGAGCCCACCCTAACCACTGCACTACCTGTTCTTTTGAGGAAGGATGTAGTTACAGCATTAGCCCCAAAGTTCTATTCTGAAGTGGCTTTAGGCTCTATAGGAGCTTTCGTTAATTTGCTTGAGGTGTTGCGCTTTGTTGGCTAGTTGTCTTTTTAAGTTCTCTAGGCCTTATTATCTTCTTAGACAATTATTATTTTGCTGACCTATAAGAAATGATTGGGCTGGCTCTGTAGCATAGTGGTTAAGGGAACTGGATTCCACATGGCCAACCCCATGGGATCCAGTGGAACCCAGTGGGTTTGAATCCCAACCCTGGTGCCTGGAAAAAACACACTGAGCACATGCGCAGGTATGCTGCCTCAAACCCCAGCAGGATGGAGAAATGGAGGAGAGAGAAAGTGCTTTCTCCCTCTCCCTCACTTTCTGTCTCTCTCTGGTGAGTGAGTGCATCTAGCGAATGGATGGATGAATGAATGAATGCCAGCCTCACGGCCCTGTGATTAAGGGGGCTGGATCTCATATGTATCTGACCAGGAGGTTTTGAATCATGGACCCAGTGGCTTGAAAAACACTTCATGTGGGCATGTATGTGTCCAAAATCCTGACAGGATGGAGAAACGGAGGAGAAGGAATTGGGGCAGGACCGTACTCCATTGGGAGTGCTTTCTTCCTCTCCTCCTCTCTCTGAGTGCAGGTGTCTCCTGGCAGATTGGGGGTCGGGGAAGGGGAGGAAAGAATCCTGAATTAATACATGGTCTAAGTTGAGTTTGTAGAAGAATGGTCTTCTTTGTGTTTTAAGGTAGAATGACATAGCCCTTCTCAATTTACAAGCGTGCCTTGACCATCCATGTCCTTTCTACTCAAAAAGACAGCCAGTGACCTTAAAGGTGTTAATTAGAATAGAACCTGCAGAACCACACTGGAGACCTGCCACTGAGTCAGAATCTACATTTTAACAGCAGTCCCTGGCAATGCACATGCACAGTAAAGTTTGAGAGAGACAATGAAGTTAGTCCTTTATCCTTATTTGTTGATTAGGGCACTGCAGAGAGATTAAGGTTCTCACCTGAGATCACATCACAACTTGCAGAGCCAGGATTCAAGCCCTGGTCTGTCTGAGTCCATGTTCAGTGCTCTTTATCCACTGTGCTGTGGTTACTTTCGTGGCATATTAATTAGAGAACACTTCTTTAGTGGTTCATGGTTGGGAAGAAAGCACACTTTCAAGGTGCAAATGCGCCCTCATGAGAACAGCAAGGGACAAGAAGTGTCAAAGGGAGCTCACATACAGAGCGCTGGCTCTGTGCCCGACACTTAGAGAAGTATCACGACTAGCCTCATCCCATCTTACAGACCCCTCCACATTTTACTGAGCATAGCTGTCTGGAGGAAATCTCAGGAAGGTAGGGATTGGTTGGAGTGGTGAAAGCTCAGATTCTAGGACTTCTCAGTCAGAGGTCAAGGAATCACCAAGCTATGGTCAACATCATCCTCCTTGAAGTAAGATCCCCCTCCTGTACAAGGCCAGCATCTCTGACTGGTCCTGTCCGGCAGCTGCCCACTTCTTCAGAAACTGGGGACTTGGGCTTTGGTCTTGATTTATGAACAATTCTGTCTTGTAGAGTAAAAACGGTTTTCCCAAAGAGGGAAAGATAGCTTAAAAGAAGGCCTTGAAGAATCAAGATGACAAAATGTATTATTTATAAGGGCCTAAAATAAGTGCCGGATCCTCCACTCTAAGTGAGCAGGTGACAGCCAAGCACTGGGTGCAGCGGAGCCCCGCCGACTCCAGCTGGATTCTCAGGCAGGGCTGGTTAACCACAGCTTGGGACACAGCCACAGTGTCCCAAGGGCCCTCCGTGGGAAGCGGCTCCTGCAGCCGATACTGGGCAGCCGTGTAGCTCATACAGATAGGTCTGGGTTACAGGCTTACGAAGGCAATTCTTAAGAAAAATAGGGGAAATGCACTGAGAATCTGTGGACTGGTAGAAAGAGACTGCAACACACACACACCCTTTGTAAGATTACATCAGCTTCCTAACTTAGTTTAAGCTCAGGAATACTGCACTGGTGGGGAGCAAACAGTCCAGGCAGAAGAGGAGTAGACCCGGGTATCTCTGCTCTGCCTTCACTGGCCCCTGATTCCATTCTGGAGCACGCAACACTGTTTGTGTGAGTGAAATCTTGCTTCATCTAGGAGTCAGTCTTTACTGCATCATGGGTCTTTTTCACTCAAGGCTTAGACCATCAGAACTTATAACAATTTGTGTGTTTTGTTTTTATTTTTAGAGGGAGATTTTTGCTATAGGGCATATACACTTGCTGGAGAAACAGAGAGAGAAAGCAAGAGCTCACCCTCCCAGGAGCATGGCCATGCCACAATCCCTTCTCTTCCATTCTCCTCTTGGGATTTTGGGCACACACACATGTGTCCAGTGTGAGTTTTAAGCCACCAGGTCCAAGACTCGAACTGTGGTTGATTACATGGGAGTCCAGTGATGTAACCATTACACTATCTGCTGGTCCCCATTTGTATGTTTTCTTTTAAGAGAAAGTTTATAAACTTCTCTCCTATAAAAAGCTCCTCTGCTTTTTGAAGCAAAATCATGGTTAACAAGTCTGTATCTTTGTCCAGTGGGGAAGAAGAGTCAATGTTTAGGGAGGGGGTCTCTGGTTGATACCAACCTTGTGGAAAACCCATTTCCCTGCCACCCATCCCTTGACCCTGGCCTAATACCTTTTTATGTGGGTGCTTTTGATACTGAATAGAGCTGAAGATGTATTTGGGGGCTAGATTCAGTGAGGGGAGGAGGTCACCGAACAGTAGAAGGTGACGCCAACGGACTCCTGAAGGCACCCAAGGCAGCCATGAAGTCACGCTCCAGCATCAGACTGGTTACAGATCTGCTCTTACCAACAAAGCTCTGGGCTGGGATTTGAACAGAGACTGTGGACTTCAGGACCTTCTCCCTCATCCCTATTCATTCTTCTGCATCATCTTCTTTAGCTTTCAAATTTCATTTCTGGGATTCTGCGGGCAGAACAACTCTCAGTAGCACTCGCTGTGTTTGGAGCTTGCTACACGTTCTCTGTTGGCTGGTGGTTTCCTCCCTAGCCATGGGCACCCGTTGTGGTCCTGATGCAGTCCCCTGGCAACATTAGCTAGGTGTGGCCTCTGGTTCTGATCTCAAAGGACTTCCATTTTCCTCTTGTCATCCCAGAGGGCAGGATGCCTATTCGTTAGGTTCAGGTTTACCTATGCTCCCTGGTAGAGCAGGGATCCTTCAAGAAGAGTGGCCCTTCCTAACCTCCACATCCCAATTCAGAATAGTAAAGTCTTAGACTTGAAGGAAACTTCGGCAGTTTTCATCCAGGCGTCTACTCCATATGGGCATGAGAGGCAGCCTGGTGTAGGAGGAAGGGCATTAGTACCACTTTGTGGCTAGGTAAGCCCAGGCTAGCCACTGATCCCTTTAAACAAGAAATACCTTGCAGGGCTCTTGTGGAAAATAAAGACAATGTTGGTTAAGTGAGTAATATTTATCTGCAGAATACCTGAGTTCTTTCACATATTCTCCAACATATATGGTTTTTAGACCCCTCACCATCCTGTTACTATATTTATTATTATTATTATGACTATTGTTATTTTTACTGTAAAGTACAAATAAAGTTTACCATTGTAACCACTGTAAGCATACAGTTCAGAGGCATCGAATGCGTGTACATTGTTGTGCACCCGGACCTTCTCCATTTTCCACGCTGAGACTCTATAACCATGGCACTCAGCTCCCCAGTCTTCCTCCTCACCACCTAGTCACTGTCTTTAATAGCATGCTCCAAATTCTTCAGTGTTTTCCTGCCACAAATGGGGATTGGAAACAGCCTTTTGGAAGGGTTTTAAGTTCTTCAGACTTCCTTTGGGGAGCCCCAGAATGCAAGGTCTGTACCAGTTGCAGCAAACTTTCAGGATCGCAGATGGTTACGAAATGGATGTCAACACAGCTGCTTTGCATGGGTTGGCTCTGGCAAAGAGCCTTCCAAGGACTGGTACATTCTTTCTAAAAATACTGAAGGACATGGCTTGGCATAGCTTTGGGGAGAAACCAAACAGTTTTTGAATCCTTCAATAGCATCTAACTTGTAGTGAGTATTAAGTGATAAAAACCATGTGAAGTTTAGGGACCAGCAGTTAGCATGATGGCTATGTCGCTGGACTCCCACATAGTCAACCGCAGTTCATGTCCCGGACCTGGTGGCTTAAAACTCACGCCGGGTGTGTGTGCGTGCATGCCCAAGATCCCGAGAGGAGAATGGAGGAGAAGGGGTTGCGGCGTGGCCATCCCCCCTAGGGGGTGATTTCTCGCTTTCTGTCTCTTTGTCTCTCTCTGTCTATCTGGCGAGTGCACGCGCCCTATAGCAAAAACCTCTCCAGAAAAAAAAAAAACAAAAACAAAACATGTGAAGTTTATAATGCAGTGCCTGGCATTGATGACACCTTTATATGCAGGCTTTTGTTACTATCAGTGCATCATGGCAGACATTGTATACGTTTTGGTAGTTAATTCCTGCAATAAGTAGATATTCTGGGTTGCTACAGGCCTTACTATTACAGAGCTAGTAAACAAAAGAGTAGCAGAGCTGGTATTCAAACTCCTATTCCTTCTCTCACAAGAT
This sequence comes from Tupaia belangeri chinensis, assembly GCF_000334495.1. Taxonomy (NCBI): domain Eukaryota; kingdom Metazoa; phylum Chordata; class Mammalia; order Scandentia; family Tupaiidae; genus Tupaia; species Tupaia belangeri. The sequence goes on from NW_006159538.1 coordinate 889,122, forward strand.
GCTCTTGGTTGTGATATACCAAGAAAGGAACTCTAGGGTGAGTCCTACTGATTTTATTCTTGGTGTTTCATCTTTCTGTCTATCCTGTCCTTTCTTTAGGGTCCTATTTTCTTGCTGTATCTTCTTCTCAAGGCCATGCACCTAACATCCAAACGTCAGAGCTTTCTGGGTCTACCAGGCCTCCTTCTCTATTCCATTTTGAAGTGGTCACTCAGTCTTGCATGAGCTCTGTACTCTAGAAGAGGAAGCCTAAACACGTGCGCAAATCATGGCATTGTCTGATTTTATTGGATGGGTATCTAAGAGCTGTGAATTAAATGTAGAGCCATCATTGGTTGGAATTTGGTCAGAAGTTGGTGCTTTCTAGGATGTTTAGAGCACCCAGAAGCACTCGGAGTTTGTTGAGAAAGGAAAATGCTTACATTTGACTTCCATCAGTGATCGGAATTCACTCTCCTTGAAAACAAGAACTAAGTCACCTTCTTTTGCTCTTTTTCATGGCTGCTAGGACACTCAGAGTGAAGTTGGATGCTCAGTTACAGCGTGTGTCTAAATGCCCAGGGCTGGCGTTGTATGCTGCTCCTTCCTGTGGTTTTGAGTTTTCATTTCTATCTTATTTATTGTATTATAGGAATGCCCATTGGAAAGAGATGAGCTTAGAGTAAATAAACCAATAGACTGTAGGTGCCCAGAGGTCAAGGACCATGTTTATTGATTGTGTGTCCTCACTCAGTATCTGGCATGTATTAGGTACTCAGTAAATGTCTGCCAGTTGAATGAATGAAAGATATTAATAAATCAACATTCATAACTACTTAAAGGGTGGCGTATTTGGTCCTTTCTTTTGGGCTTTCAGCTCACAGGTTCATCAAGCGGACCTTTAGAAGGTGTTCCTCGGACTTTGGAAGTCTGTCATTAAGGAATCGTGTGCCCAGACTAGTAACAGACACCAGAACAGTGATGGCTTAAACAAGAGACTCATGTTTTCTCTTAGTGTTATGGAATGAATTGTGTCCTTTCCAAATTCATAGGTTTAAGGTTATATTTGGAGATGGAGCCTATAAGGAAGTGATAGCATGAAGCGAGGTCACAGGGGCAGGACCTTAACCCGATAGGACAGGTGTTCTCATAAGAAGAGGAAGAGACACCAGGAATGGCTCTCCTGGTCACAGAGAAAAGGCTCTGTGAGGACACAGCAAGAAGGCAGCAGCCATCTACAAGCCAGGGAGAGAGGCCTCACCAACCCCGCTGGCCCCTGGATTGTGGACTCCCAGCCTCTAGAACTGTGAGCACTTTCCTTTCTCTGTTTGAGCCATACGTCTGTGCTGCTTCCCTCACACACCGGGGGGTCCAATGGCGTTCTGCCTGGGGCTAGTGTGCCAGTTCTGCGGAGTTCAAGGTCCCCACCTGTTTCTGACCCTGCTTTGCTGTCCTTAACGTGGGCTTTTATCTTGGAGATTGTTTTTGTAGTCCTTTAGCCATCCTGTCATACTCAGACAGGTAGAGGGAGAAAGGATAAGAGGTCCTCGTAGGCGCGTTTCCTGAAGTAGTACCCAGCAATGTCCACTTAGACCTTCGTGGCCAGACCCTCGTTACTTAGCCCCACCTAAGTTTAATACAGTCTGGGAAACTAGTCTTTTAGCTGGCACATGGCTACCCTGAGTAAAGCCGGTCTGTTACCAGAACAGAAAGGGAGAACGGACCTTCCATTCCCTGCGGCACAGACTGCTAGCTACCTCGCAGAGAGCGTGAACGCTCTGGGGGATGAGGATGCCGATGTCAGCTTTTCACTTAGGAGGACAGTCCCCCTTCTCAGAGCCTGAGCATGACAGTGAGAAGAGGTGAGGAGTAGTCCACGTCCCCTGTGTGGCTGTGGGGCACTGCCCAGGTTGGCTTTCGCCACCTTCCCATCCTTCTCTTCCCCTATTTGCCCATACCTTGGCCCAGTCCTGTTCCCTCAAAACGCCTGCACTCACTCACCTGCCTTCCAGGCTCCTTTACCTGGAATGTCCTTTGATTCCTTTATATCCTACCTATCCTTCTAGGCCCAGTCCCAACTCTTCTTCCTGGAAACAGTTAACTTGCTTTTTTTTTCCCCTTGCCGTACGGTACGTGTGCTCACTAGAGAGAGACCCGGGGAAGGTGAGAAAATACCCCCTCAAGGGAGATGGCCATGCCACAGCCCTTTCTTCTGTATTCCCCTCTTGGGATTTTGGGCACGCATGCACACAGACCCAGCATAATTTTCGAGCTGTTGGGTCCGGGATTAAAACCATGATTGGCCATGTGGGAGTCTAGCACCTTAACCACTACGCCACCTGCTGGCCCCCTAACTTGCTTTGAAAGAGTAGAGTGTGGAAGGAAATGGGGTGGGGTGGAGTGGGAGATAGCTTTACAGTGGAAAAATCTGGCATTTGCTACCCTGGCCAGATGACCAAAGTTAACATGATTGGTGATAAATCGTGTTGACTGTATGTATCTTTGAAATGAGAACTTCCTCCCCAAATCTATAGTCCCCATTTAATCATGAGTAAAATATCAGAAAAACACAAGTTGAGGGTCAGCCTAGAAAAGACCTGCTAGTGCTCAAAACTGTCAAGGTCATAAAAAATGAAGAAAGTTGGAGAAGTCGTAACAGACCAGGAAAGCCTAAGACACATCCTGACTAAATATAATGCGGTAACCGGGAGGGGATTCTAGAGCAGGAAGAGGACATCAGGAAAAACTAGTGGAATCTAAATCCAGCGTGACTTTCAGTTAACAGTAACGTACCTGTGCCGGCCCCTTGGTTGTGACAGATTTGTCACGGTACTGTAAGATGTGAACTGGGGAGGCATATTTGGGGACTCGGTACACCTTCAAACTTTTCTGCAACTTGAAAACTGTTCAGAAATGAAGAGTGTGTTCACATACATCTCTCTCTCTCCTGCTCACTGCTGGTGCAGCCTGGGCGAGTCACCTGCCCTCTGTGAGCTCAGGTCCTTAACTGTGGAACAGGAGTGACAGCCTTCACTGTGGGATTGAGGGAAGGCTCTGGCGACACAGAGAGCCTCGGCCCCCAGGGTGGCTGGCTTTCGGTGTTTCCCATGTCATTGCTCAGTGCAGATCCCACTCCTGCCCATCTGAAGAGACACACGGGGCGGCGTCCCGCTCCGGAGGTTCCCAAGGGGCTGCGGCTGCTGGTAGCTCGCAGGACTCTGCCCCCTCCCCACCTGGCATTCCTTCACAGCCTGCATTCGGTGCAGCAAGCGTCCCCCTCACCTCTCTTGACAGCTTGTTCTTATGGACTGAGATTCCATTTTTATTTTCATAGTTCACTTCATTTTTTCCTCCCCTTGAATTTAGTTTTTCTCTTTAGGAATCAGCATATGACTCAAAGTGCCAGTTCTAAATTTAGCATTGCCTGTGATACGGAGAATGCATTCAGTGCTGCCTGGGACATGCATTTGGAAATAATGGTTTTATTTATCCACATCCAGTAATTCTGACTGCCTGCTGGGCTCTTTCAGGAAAGAGTTTGTCATCTCCTTTCCTCCTCATGATGAAACGCTGCCTGCTCAGGTCCCAGAGGCCCAGCCCAAGCCAGATGCCAGTGACTTGAGTCTCTGTTTAATTAAACAATATCATCCCAGGATTCTGCAGTTGCAGGGTTCTCTCCAAGGCTTCTGTTTAGAGGGAGTTTGCAGACAGGTCTAGAAAGGGCTCATGGACTCTTGGAGCTTGTAGGCATATCTCTGGGCCCCAGTTTTATAAGGCTACCCCTCTCCTTGGAGAGTCGCACCTCCGTGCTGGGACACATGGAAGGAGGGAAGTTCTCCTTCCTTTAGTTGTGCTGAAGACAGAGAAGAATGAAGTCACGGACAGCTCTGCCTGCCGAGAGCCTCCGTGTGTTAGAGCAGTGTTCGAGGGATAGAATCAGTGTAGACGTGTGAGAGGTGAACCCGCGTGGTGAGCAGAGGGGTGCAGCAGGGAGGTGACGTCTGAGTATTGTTTTGAAGGATAGTAGGTGTTTGTGAGGGATGAACTAGGAGGGCATTCGCGGCCCAGAGAGCCACATGTGCAGACACGAGGCACGACACGTGTTTGAAGAATACACATCGGCCCTGAGCCCCTACCACATACTGGCCTAATGCTGGTCATTAGGGTCTAGCAGTGACCAAGTCAGACAAGCAGCCACCATCCCTAAGCTGGCATTCTTGTCCGAGCTCGTGCACGGCTCTGCATCAGCAGGAGACCGGGGGCATGCAGAGATGGTCAGTGTGCGAGGTTTCCCAGGGCTGCCAGGATGCCCCAGCACCGGGTGGCTAGCAGCAGATGTGTGTTCTCTCATCCTGTGCTCACTCCTGAAGGCCGCAAGTCTGAAACCGAGGCGTCGGCAGTGTTTTTCTCCCTGCGATCCGGTCTCTGCCTCTGTTCACGTGGTCTTCTCCGTGTGTCTGTCTTTTCTGCCATTTCTTGTGAGGCACGTGCCGTTAGGCTGGGCTCACCTGGATAACCCAGATTGGGCTCATCCCAAAGTCCTTAGTGTAGTGACAAGCGTAGACTCTCTGGAGGTTGTAGAGGGATCCCTCCTTTGCCTCTTCCAGCTTCTGGTGGCTCTTGGCCTTCCTTGACTTGTGGCCATCTCACTCCAGTCCTGGCCTGCATGGCCACATTGCCTCCTCTTCAGTGTGTCAAATCTTCCTATGCGTTTTTCTTTTTTAAAAAGATTTTTGCTATGGGGAGCATGCGCTTGTGGGAAAGACAGAGAGAGAGAAAGCGAGAAATCACTCCCCAGGAGGATGGCCATGCCGCAGTCTCTTTTCCATTCTCCTCTCAGGGTTTTGGGCACACACTTACATGCACCTAGCATAAGATTTTTAAGCCTCCAGGTCTGGGACTCGAACCACGGTTGACTATGTGGGAGTCCAGTGATATAAAACCATTCTGCCATTTGCTGGTCCTGCCTTTTTCTTAAAAGGACACTTGTGATAGCATTTAGGGCCACTCTGATAATCCAGAACAATCTTCTCATCTCAAATCCTTGATTTAGTTATGTCTGTAAGGACCTTTCAAATCCATTCATGTTCACAGATTCTGTGGTTGAGATGTCAAGGTGTCTTTTGGAGGGCCACCATTTATTCCTATATGGGGCAAGCCTGTGCGCTTTGTACAGTCACCATGTGAGGTAGGTTTTATTATCATTGTTTTTCAGCTGGGGACAGTGAGGCTCAGAAAAATTAAGTGATTTAAGTCATTCAAAAGAAGCCAATAGGGGCCAGCTCTGTGGTCTGGCAGTTAAAGATCTCACACAGCCAACTGTGTGTGCAGTTTGAGTCCCAGACCTGGAAGCTTGAGAAACACACCATGTGTGTGTGTGTGTGTACGCGCGTGGGCACGCTTGCACTCGTAACCAATATCCCAAAGGGTGGGAGAGATGGAGAGGGGATTGAGGCATAACCATTCCCCATGGCAGGATGCTTGCTCTTCTCCTGTTCTCTCCGTTTCTCTGTCTCTCTCTGGTGAGCACATGCAAAAAAATAAATAAACAAAAAGTAGCAGAACCAGAGATTGAAACCTGGATGTGTTTGACTTTGAAGTTCTTCTCTTTTTCCTGTGACATACCAGTCATAAAATTCTGGTCATGGAGTCTTGAGAAGTTTCTCTTATGGTTTACAACACAGACACCCTGGGGATGGGAGAGTGTATGTGTGTGTGTGGAGGGGGGACTGTGCAACCGTGCCCAGCTGTTGCCAGATGTAAAGAGTTTAGTGGGGCAGTAGTCCTCCCCTATCCATGGGGTACATTCCAGTGGGTGCCTGAAACCACCTGTCATGCTGAATCCGGTAGGTGGTATGTCTTTTCCTGTTCAGATATGCCTGTGATAAAGCCTGCTTTATAGATTAGGTATGTGGGAAATGAACAGCAACTGATAATACAACAATTATAACAATAAGCCGTAATAAAGGCTGTGTGAATTTGTCTCTGTCACACCTACTGTATCGTACTCACCTGCCCAGACTGCCGTTGACTATGGGGAACTCAAATCACAGAAGCCACAAGGCTGCTGTAGACCGGAACCTGTCAGAGGGGAGCAGGCTGCCTTGAGTATGGACAGGAAGTTGGGGAGAAGGAGGGAGGTTTGGCAAGGGACTGGTGATGAATAGTGGGGTTTCGAGGCCAGGAGCAGGGCGGGAATACCTGGTAGAGGGGAGCTAGTATGTGAGGGAGGAGTGCCATGCTTTGCCATCTCAGAGTGCTGTCCAGTGCTCTCTGGTTCTCTTCAATAGGAGGGGCCTCTGTGCCTGCAGCTGGCATGGTCGCTGGCTGGGCTGAGTATGGGCTGGAGGGCCGGAGGAGGGCTCCTGAGCACTGCCAAGACTGGAAACTCAGAGATGAAGGGTGCAGGCCCTGCTCTGGAGACAGAGTAGAGAAACATCAAGAACCAAACCCCTACTCTGCCTCTGCCTCTCATTCACTGCGTGACCTCTGACGAGCCATGTTAGCTTTTGAAACCTCTGAGTTTTCAATCCAGAAAATACAGATTTTTTTATTTTTTGGATATAGAGGGGATAAAAATGAAAAGTGACTGGTGCCACCCTGCAGTATAATAGGGTCAATGACTGTTACTTCCATTTCATCAAAGCCGCACTGGCTAGGCCTGGGCAGTGGTTTCCAAACGGAGGCTCTGCAGCCCCTGCGTCCATGGGGTATTTACAAGACCCTCAAATCCCCGTGCACAGCCACATGCAGCTTGTTGTCAGATATGTGTCGATAGCGTGGTGCTGACTAACGCAGCTGCACTCATATGCTTGACTGAATTTGTGGTGACGTTCTGTCATTAAGTGTTGCTTTGATCGGTGCGTGTGGAAAGATCCGGAAATTCTCAGATAATAAAAAGGATCCTCAGACTCAGATATGTTGGCAACCAGCGGTGCAGTGTGAGAAACAGAGACACAAGCTGACAAATCGGATTGTGGGGAACAGCTATGACAGAGGCATGGAGGAAAGCTGGGCACGCTGCCTGGAGAAATCCAGGGGAGGAGGTGACATTTTGGCCTTTCAAAGGTGAATAGGAGTTTGCCTCTTTTGGAGAGAGGGCATTGCAGGTGTAGGCAGCAGCGGGTTAAAAGTCCAGGTGGCTAGGACCTCATTTTGAGTGGGGGTTGGGGTGGGAGGCTGGAGAAGACATAGGAGCTGGGTCAGAGCCAGGCCTTGAATGCCATACTGGAGAGTTTAAGGCCCTCAGAGCAGGAGCAGGAACCATCACTCCTCTGTGTTAAGTGGAGGATTAACAGTATTTGGTTGGCCATTTAGAGACAGCACCGCCTTCGCAGCCTGGAGAGCAGAGCAGGAGAGACCTGTGAGGAGGAGGTGGGTGCGGGAGGGAGGATGAGGCTTACGGCGGAGAACTAAAGGGCAAGGCCTCGGAAGCTACACAGTCCTCCTCCGGACCAGCTGAGCGACTCGGCGACTTGGTCTCTTGGTTCCTCAATTTCCTTTTCGTGCAGAGTGGATGGAATAATGAAACTAGCTACTTCATGGGGTTTTATGAAATATAGGTGAGACACATACAGCTGGGGCCTGGCACACTCTAGGCACTTAGTAAATGCTCCTTTCTCTGCCATCTTTTTCTTACAACCATTTGGAAAGGAAAGGTTGTTGGTTTTAAGGAAGTCGTGACCCTTAGAGAGTAAGAAACTTCTCTGCACAGGTAATGGATGGTCCGTCCAAACCCCACCGAGGCCTCTGCCCTTAATACGAGGAGGTGCTGCTTCCTGCCTCTTCCTCAGTCCCGCTGACAAGCAGGTTCACGTGTGAGACCACCTGCAGCATAGCGCCTGGCCAGAGTGGACACCCACAAAGCCACAGCCATAGACTGTCCACACACCTGAATAAAAAGTGTGTGCCTGGCCTCAGGAAGCTGGCTTTCCCGGGCCCCAAAACTGTCCATCTTAAGGAGAGAAGGGATTGTACATAAAGTGCTCTGAGAACCTCACCCATGCAAAGTCACCTATCGGAAG
>NW_006159538.1:897314-930553 GCF_000334495.1 Tupaia belangeri chinensis
GAAGAGCATTCCTGGTGGTTGTGCTGTGGACATCCGTGCCGGGTCTGTGGTCTTTCACCCAGAGGACCGGTGAACCCAGCCTCCCTGCATTCACCTGGAGTGGCTGTAACAATCCCTACCAGGGAGCGCTTGAGAAAGGATGCTGCAGTCTTAATTGGCCTGTATTAGCTGCATGATCTTAGCTGAGTGCTCAAATCTTAGCTTCCCCAATCATTAAAATAAGGATAATAATATGAACTTTGCAGAGTTGTGTTTTAGGTTAACAATATGGAGCCATAATATCTAGGTCTGAAGCCCAGCTCTGCCACTCAGTATGTAATATTGGACAGGTAATCTAATTTCTCTGTGTCTTGATTTTCTATCTATGAAGTGGGTATAATGATAGGTCCTAGCTCTATAGGTTGTAGTGAGGGTTAATGAGTTAATCCATATAATTCACTTAGAGTGGTGTCTGTTTCATTGTATGTTCTCACTAAATGTTAGTTGCATTTCTGTATGTATGTATGTTTTGGCCATAGGGAGTGTATGCTTGCCAGAAAGAGACAGAGAGAGGGAAAATGAGAAATCATCTCCCAGAGGGATGGCCTTGTCACAATCCCTTCTCCTCCATTCTCCTCTCAGGATTTTGGGCATGCATACACTTATGCCTGGTGTGATTTTCAAGTCCAGGACTTGAACTATGGTCGGCCATGTGGGAATCCAGCACCTAAACCTCACATCACCTGTGACACTTGCTGTTTTTATTAGTAGTAGCTTTTTCTTGTCACTGGAGTGCTGGCCAATGGTGATCACAGACAAAGGCAGCTGGCTAAGCATTGCAGGTGACTCTGGCACAATAACACTAATAGCAGAGAAGGGAAGGGTCCCTGGTCTCTCAGCAGAAACAGCCAGTGTGCCTGTCCCAGCAAACTTTGCTGGGGAGGTCGCAGTTTCCCTGGTCCATATTATGTCAGGCTGCTTCCCTGCTCAGTGGGGCAAGATCTTATCTGAAGGTAAAGTCGTTTTTCTGTCACCGCATTCTGTTTTTTTCTTTTTTGGAGAGGTTTTTGCTATAGGACACATGCGCTCACCAGAAAGAGAGACAGAAAACGAGAAGTCACGCTCCAGGGGGGATGGCCATGCCGGAATCCCTTCTCCTCCATTCTCCTCTTGGGATCTTTGGCACGCATGCTCATACACCCTGCGTGAGTTTAAGCTACCAGGTCTGGGACTCGAACTGAGGTCAACTACATGAAAGTCCAGCAACATAGCCATTGTGTCATCTGCTGGTCCCAATTAAATAATTATTTTAAAAATTTTATTTGCTCTTATTATTGTTATTTAAATTTGCTATAGAGCATGTGTACTCACCAGAGAGAAAGAGAGAGAAAAAAAGCTAGCCATCAGATGCAGAACTCAAATCACATTCGGCCATGTAGGAGTCCAGCACCTTAACCACCATGCCACCTGTTGGCCCCACTGTCACCACATTCTAACCCGTGACCCTTATAACCCAGAACCTAGAAATGAAGTCTTGGCCCAGAAGGGAAGCAAAATTAATTCTGGATCTCTCGTCTCAGGCCATATGTGGGACAGAGTTCTTCAGGACAGATTTCCCAGCCAGGGTGCCAAGACAGTGGTTCCCCTCAGCACTCTGGGATATCTGGCCTGGCCTGAGCTAGCAGGAGCCTGTCAGCAGCCAGCACACCTCTCTCCATCTCCCCATGTGCCAAACACTGTCATCTGTGTGTGCCTTAATATGTTGAGAAGTTCTGCTCTGGAAGGCCATGCCTTTGAGGCAAGAAGTGAGGTACAACCAAGCGGAAACTGCTGAAAGTTCGGATGGCAGGACGCTGAGCAAAGGCAGCTGCAAACGTGTGTTACAGCTTTGCAGGGAGAGGCGCTCCGAGAGTCAGAAACCTCATCTTGGCAACCCTGCTTGCTCATGGGCGTGTTTGGGTTGCTGTGGTTATTTCCTTTTCAGTGCCCCCTGACATTTAGTGAACTTCCTCCAGTCTCAGCTGCACTCCTGGGAACCAAGGAAAGACAGTTGCACCCATCCTTAGGCTGGAGTCTTGAGGGGAACAAGGTCTCCGTTCTCCAGGAGACACCATGGTGGGAGGGACTCTGGTTGGAGAAAGGGGGGCTGGAGGAGACAAAGCAAAGGCTGCGTGCTCAGTCACCCTTGCCCAGAGCAGCCCTTTTACGGCTCATTATTTGAGCAAAGAGCATCATCTTCCCACTGCTGGCAGGAGCCAAGTGGAAGCCATCTGGAGCCTGGGTTTGAGTTCAGGAGAAAGGCCACTCACTGACTTCCAAAAGCACCATCTTCCACGGACTATTCAGGGTCAGATTTAGAAGTGATGAAGCCTTGAAAAATTGATACAAACCAGAATCCTTAAGTCCACAGACAAATCCCAGGGAAGAATGAGATCCTATATATTTTATGAAAGCAAGTCATTGAGTAAGCCAAACTATTCATACCCCTATTTCCTTCTGGTCGTAACTGCATCCCCGCGTGGAACTAAGAGGAATCAGCAACACTATTTGCTTGACCAGGAATCCTGACCCAGTGTTCTTCAGAAAAATTCTTTTGGGACCAGCAATTAGCGTAATGGCTATGTCGCTGGACTCCTGTGTAGTCAACTGTGGTTCGAGTCCCGGACCCGGTGGCTTAAACTCAACGCTGGGTGCATGTGCATGTGTGCCCAAGATCCCGAGAGGAGAATGGAGGAGAGGGGATTGCAGCGTGGCCATCCCTCCTGGGGGGTGATTTCTTGCTTTCTGTCTCTCTGTCTCTCTTTCTGGCGAGCACATGTGCCCTATAGCAAAAACCTCCCCCCTCCCCCCACACAATTCTTTCTTTCTTTCCTTTATTATTATTTTAGTTTGTTTATTTTGAGGAAGAGAAATGGCCCCAGCAGAGTCTCGCACCTCAGCCTCCCAGCCCTCCCAGCCAGCTGGGATCATGGGCACATGTGCCTGGCATGTACAGGTTGGCGGGGAACTGAACCACGGTTCTTTCATAGAATCCAGCACCACTTGAGCAGCGTGTCACTGCTGTGCCACCGAGCCAGCCTGAGACACTCTGCTTCTTCCTGGGCCTGAGGTGAAACTGGAACACGGGCTTTGGAGTCACATTTACTGTATGACTTGACTCTCTGAACCTTCCTCATCTGTAAACAAACATGAGAATAGCAAAGCCTACCTCCCAGGGTCATTTGGAGGATTAAATTAGGTGAGTTAGAAGAAAGCTTCCAACCCCACCTGTTGTATTCATCAGCGTTTTCAGAGAAGCAGAACCAATGGGTTATGGCTCTGTCTACTGAGGAAAAGACGGAGGGAAAAGAGAAGGAGGGAGATATAGATTGCTTTGAAGAAATTGGCTCACACATAGAGGGGGCTGGCCAGTCCAGAATCACAGGGCAAGCTGCAGAGATTCCAGAAAGAGTTCACGTTGTATTGAGTCTAAAGATGGGAAACTGAGGCAAAGGGTCTTCATCATCATGTGGAGTCAGACGGCCTTCCTCTTAGGTAACCTCAGTCTTTGCTGAAGCCTCAACTGCTTGGATAAAGCCCACACCCTTATGAAAGGTAATCTGCTTCACTTAAAGTCAATTGGTTGTAAATGTTACTCACAGCTAAAAAATACCTTTACAGAAACATCTACATTAGTGTGTGTTCAAACAGCTGACCTTCATAGGTCAAGTTGACACGTGATGAGTCATCATACCATTCAGGGAGGAGCCTCTTGTCAAAGACATCTCCCTTGTTCCATGCCTCTCTGGCGTGTGCGCCGGCAGCGTGCCCATGAGTCGCTGTTTCTGCTGACTTCACGTTACAGGGAAGCAGTATCCCTACTTCCTCAGTCAAGTCCTAGGGCAGCCTTAGTGGTTTTCCAGCGAAGCCTGTGTTCCAGGCCACACCAGTTTTCCTCTGTAGCCTATCCAAGTTCTCTAATACTTGGATTCATTATTTTTGTTTCTGACGTGAGATCAGAGGCCTGGGCTCTGCTACAGCCAGGATGCCTTCCTGGCATGGGCTGGTTAGCAGTGCCTGAGAGACTAGAGGGAGAGGTTTGGTCAGGGAGTAAGAGTTAACTCCCTGCCTAGCATGTTGCAGGTGGCACTTTGCCTCTAGAGCTGGACTCCACTCCACTGTGGAGATTTATACTCCACAGGAGACCCAGGATGCTTCTCGCTTTAATGGAATGTCGAATTGCTTTGGCCAAAGATGAAAAATGTCCTAGGTCCCATGTAAGGTTGTCAAAAAGAGCCCTGGGCCAATCAATAATGAGAGGACCTGAACTACTCTTCTCTGCTGCCATCACCCCATGTGATCATGGGCAGGTCACTTCACGAGCTTTGGCCTCATCTCCCTCTTTTATAAGATCTTGGAAACAAAACTCCACCCACCATTGCACAGACGCCATTGACAGACTTCAGAGCCCTTTCACCATTCACAGCTCTGGTCCTCAGGTCAGCCCCAGGAGGAAGGCAAATTTGAGGTAAGGAAATGGGCTACTTCCATTTTCCAAGCAAGGACACTAAGCTGCAAAGGGACTGACTTGCCTTAATTCAGTGATACAGCTAGATTGAACCCAGACCCTTAGTCCAGCTTGCTTGGGGGTACCCTTCTGAATATGATGATGTCTGTGGAACTGTTGGCAGAGGAGGTAGGGAGTGGATCTGGTGTGGGAGAGGAGGCGACGGTGCCTTCACACTCTCAAAGCTCCTAGGCTGTGGAGGGAAACAGTGGTCTGAGTGGACTCCCATGAGCTGATGGAGGCTGGTCTCCAGCCACTCAAATGAAAACGTTTTCTGTGCTACTGACTCAATTCAGAAAACATTTACTGAGGCTTACCATATACAAGGTTCTCTACCAGGGAGCAGAATAAGTAAGCAGAAGCATAATAAAAGTAGTTTTATCCATATTATGCACGAGGTCTAGATGTATTTGAAATGTAAACAAGTTCCTCTTGAAATGTAAATAGAGGGCTTTGGCTTCGCAGTCAGAGGTGCTTTTACATCATCCTTTGGAGTGAAGGCAAACACAGCTGAGCCCTGAAGGATGAAGCAGGATTTGAACATTAGAAAGTGGGAAGAGGTGGTCTCTGCCCTGCTCTCCTTTCTTGGCCCTCAAACCACAGCCTCTGTGCTTTGGGCTGCCTTGCTCACTTGAAGCCTGCTGCAGGCAGCCCGTTTGCTGTAGGATCCAGCCAGAGCCAGCCCTGATGGAGCCTCTGCCACTGCCTATCAGATTTGATGCCACGCCTGGAATCGTTCTGCAAGGCAGGAGAAATTCTGTCTGGCAGCTCTCAGAAGAGTATGCCGTGGGAAGGGAGGCGGGCACAGGGGGCCCTCGGCAGAGGAATGGGCAGGTGAGAAGGAGGTCCTTTTCTTAGTGGTTGTGCCTTCCCCTCCTAAGGGGCTGAGAGGCAGGAGCGATTGCTCTGCATGTGTGATTTTAGGCTAAGAATGTTTTGTGTCTTTATTTAAAAGCTGACTTCTCCATCTCCTTGCAGTTTTCTGTCAGCTTGTTGCCATGGAGAAGTGGGTTGGGGCTGGAAGCTCTGTCCCTGTCTGTCAGCATTTCTGGACTCACTAGCTGCCTCCTGCTCCTTCTACGAATGGGGGGACAGGACCCCCACTTGGGGCGGACCCTTCCCCCGCACGCACTAGAACTGCATGTCACTTCCCTTTGGGACTCTGGTTTCGTTTGTCCATGCACCAACTCCACCACTCTGTATTGAGCGTCTTTCCCGTGCCAGGCGCTGTGCCGCTCTCTGCAAGTTCAAAGGTGACGGTGGCTGGTGCACCTCCTTCTGAAGGTGGGACCCTGCCAGCCTAATCTATTCAATCATCTCTTTCTTGCAATGTTCCTCAACCCTTTCAGAATTCAAAGGACCAAGTTTGTTTCTCTTCTAGCCTTGGTGACCGCTCATTTGAATCTCCCTGGAAGTTACCTACTGGGTCCTGTACTCCTGGGTCTCATTTCCCCTTCCTCTCCCCAGCCCTCTTGGAGGAAGCGTGTCCAATGGACTCCCTTATCAGCCCTCTCAGTATGTCTGTCTGTCCTGTCTTCTCTTCATCTTCTCTGAGCCCAGAGGCAGCATGTGGGCAGCATGAACCAATGGGGAAAGGATGGACTTGGGAACCAGGTGGATCTGGGTTGAGTCCTGGCTCTGTCTTTCTGGGACGTGGCCTCCGGTGAGTGCATCTGCACTTGTGTCTTGGCCGAACCTGGTGCTTTCCTCTAAACCTGCATCACCAGTCTATCAGCAACTGAATTTTGACAGTTAAAAAAAAAGAAATAGAAAAGTTGGTGGCCATTTAATCCTACAAGGTGCTCTTCTGGCTACATCCATGTGGGATCCCGGTGAAGAAAATTGTCCTGTAGGGAGTCTTGGGTTGGATTGAAAGACTTGGAACTGGGTCCTGGCTGTGATCTTACTTTTTGTGACTTCAATCAATTCTCTTTCCTTAACAAGACCTCAGTTTCCCTATTTGAAACATTCAGGAATTAGACTAGGTCATCCTCGAGGGTTCTTTTACCTCCCGAGATTTGAAGATTCAACTTTAATCTGCTCTCAGCTGCTCTTCACCACCATCACCAATGCCCCTTGGCTGGAGGCTGACCTCAGCATGACCCCTTCTGTCTGCTGCTGCTCTCCCAGGAGGCCCTGGCCTAGAACACTGGTATTGGATGCAGAAATCTCTTTCGGATATAAAAGTCTCCTTAGAATGCATCATTTCTCTTCCCGTCCCCAGTCCAGTAGCTAGGCTTGGCTTGCATCCCAGAACAGTGGAGAGTGGTTGGAAGGAGGTTGGCCAGTTTTTTGGTTTGTTTCTTGCCCCTCCTCTTTCACCTGTGTCCTGCTTTTCCTCAGGACCTGTTGCCTTCCTGAGCTTTGGCTATTAAGGATTCTGTTTCCTGCACCAACTGCAATCCAGGGCTCTGTGCTGGGCACTGCAGATGATATGAAGATGTAGAAGTCATTGTCCCCAGTCTCACCATCTGTGACATGTACAGGCAAAAATAAAGCAGAGCTGTAAAGTTCATGGGAGGCTTGTCAAGGGAATGCCACTGACTTGGTCCCAGTCACCGTCCTTCCCTCTTCTGTCTTCTCCAGCACCCAGCATCATTCTTCTGTTACGTTTCCAGGGTTAGGCCAATGGTTTCTAATTTTCCTTGCTGCTCTGAGACTTTGAGGTTGCCCAGGGAGGGAGTGATTATTGAATTTTTAGAGGGAGGAGGACTTGAGCTTCGCCTTGAAGGTTAGACCAGGATGTGCACTGACCCAAGAGAAATGGGGGTATTCCTGATTACAGGGAGGGACGTGCCTAAGCACAGGTAGAGGCCTGTGGGAAGCTCCTGACTACAGCACAGGATATGTGTGGAGCACAGGGAGCAAGAATAACTACAGAGTAGGCAGCCCTTGCCTTCCATCTAAGGGTCCTGGTCCCCAGGAGTTTGGGACCCTTCTCAGTGGTACCTGTAGGATAGAAAGACAAACAAGGCAGGTTGGAACTAGCACTCCCTCCTATTTGGGGCCTGAGTCTGATGTATATCATGATGGAAAGACCTCTACCAAGAAGGTACTGAGGCCAAAACAAGGAGAGGCCACCCACTTCCAGGTCCTTTCACTCCAGTTCGTAGGCTCTAGGTTGGGAGGGCTAGAGTGTGGGGAGTAAGTTTTCCTGGGATAGCTGCCCTCGTTTCGTGGTCTGTGCCTCCCCAAATATTGTCCTGACTCGAAGTGACCAATGATTCAAAGAATTGCATATCCTAGGCCTAGTTGTGACCTCCAATCTCCCAGTCTCCTGACGGAGGTTGAGTCTTCTCGCCCTTTCATACTTCACAGATGTTAAGTCCTCTTGGTCCTGCCTTTTTGCTTTCTCTTTGTCCATCCCTCTTTTGCATCCAGCTGCCACTGAGAGAACTCAGGCTTCATTCATCTTCCTTCTCCTGGAAAGAAGGCTTTCTGCCTCTTTCTACAGGGATATCCCTGTAGACCCTCTTCCCATTCAGTCCGAAGAGTTAAAGTGCCTGGCATGGCGTAGGTGCTCCGTAAGAGCTGTCTATCATGATGACAGCAACAACGATGTTATTATGCTGGGTTTTGCTTCTGCAGCACAGCTCTGATTCTGCTACTTTCTTGCCTGAAAGCCTTTAGTGGCTTCCAATTGGCTGCCAAATAAAGCCCAAAATCTTTAGTCAGGCTTTTTGAGGATTCTATTTCATGAGCCATCTGCAGGGATGTGCCCCCTGCTTATCATCTCACATTTATTTCCTTCTACTATTTTTTACACTGCTTCCACCAAATGGAGCTACCACCATCAACTCTGCAGACCCCTACTCTCCCCCAGCTAGGGCTTTGTTCACACTCTTCTCCCTACTTGGGATGTTCTTCCTCCCCTCCCCTATAACTTGTCTTTCTCCATTAGGACATCTCTTGTGATCCCCTAGACCGTACATTCCTTCATGGCAGATGCCATGAACAGTTCACTTTATAATCCCTTGTGGGATCTACAGAGGAAGATTCTGTAGATGTTTTTATGAATGCCTGGAAAGACCTGATTTAGCCCTGTTTTCAAGCAAGGTGGAGTATGAATAGGGGAACCTCAGTCATCAAGGCCTGTCCAGCCAAGCCTCAGTGGAGGGATGTGGAAGTTCTCCAGTGGAGAAGTAGTCAGTTCACTAGCTCTACATGGTCCTGACCTCTGTGTGCTGCATATGGGCAAATTGGCTCCTGTCACAGCAAACTAGCAGGAGAGGGTAGAAATCCAGGGCCCTGCTGGCTATGAGATAGGGAGCAACCATCTGAAGTATAGGGGTTCATATGGCCCTGGGAATATCACCACGCTGCAAGGCCCAGTTGGGGTTAGGAGTCTAACAGCAGGAGTGTTAAGGTCATCTTATCTTCAGGAATTCAAATTTCAAGGGGCTCCATCTAGACAAGAAGTTGGGGGACGGATAAGAGGCTCAGGCCCTCAGGTAGTGGGATGGCAAAAGAGTCTAGGCAGAGTGCTAGGATTCTGCTCAGCCAGCTGGTTTGAGGCAGGCCCATAGTCCAGGAACACCCAGTTTCGGGTGCACTTGTGCCATGGCTGTGCGTCCTGCATGTGGGTCAGCAGGGAGGCTGTCGAGGGGAAATGGACTCCCTTTCTGGGTCAGGATCAGCTTGGACAGAGGCATGGCCTCAATTTGGAAACACCGTCTGGTCTTTGGTTCCCTTGGATGGACAGGACTGGGAGAGGCAATGGCTGGCTGACCTATGGCCAAGCCCACAGGTGAGTCCTGCCTCCCCTCCTGTTGCACAATCTGGCTTACCAGGCCGTTGCTTCCATTTCAAACTCAAGCCATGATCACGCCACCCTCTGGGCCACCGTTTGGAAAAACCAGTCTCAGGCTGACACTCGCTGCCTGTGAATGGCGTGGAATTAGGCTAATCAGTGGCTCTTAATTTCCCAACAAATGCGGGTGCTGTGCTAATTGCCAGGGTCCATGCCGGCAGATCCCTGGTTGGCGGCATCTAACAAGAGAAGTGGTAATTTGGGGGCTGGAGTGGGGAGGGCCTATGTTTTTGGCTGAGCCAGTGAAAAACCGTATTATCCCCTGAGCGAGCCACAGTGCAGAGAGCCAGGGCCTGGCCTCCTCACCAGCCAGAGGACTAGGTGAGCGGCCCCCCAGCATGCCAGCAGGCGCTGAATGAGCCTCAGCACCAGTGCTCAGCAGTTTCTCACCCATTAGTGGGTTTTCGTTGTTGTCATTCTTGCTGTTCATCAAGGAGGATTCCGCCAGCAGCCTGGCATGGCACTGCCAGGGCAGCTCATCAGGGATAAAGCATCTCGAACCTTGGTCTGCTGTTACCATGGCAACATGGCATTTCCATTCTCTCCGGGCAACCTCACTGGCATCTGCCGCTGTGACATATTCAGATGGAGAAGGACCACACTTTCTTCACTAGAGACAATAAGACGTGAAGACAAGGAGCCATTCACCAAAAACTAGGGTCTTAAAGGAGAATGCTGTTCCATTGACATGAGGGCTGTTCCTTCTTTTTAAAGTTTATTTATTTCTTCTGAGAAAGAGAGAGAGAGAGAGAGGAGAGAGCATGAGTGCACCATAGGGTCCAGACACTGTGATCCACCGCCGGCCCCGGCCAGCCCTGCATCGTAGGCATGCGTCTGCCTGGGGTACTAAGGCGGTCTCTGGGCACAACCCGGCAACCGTCCAGTGTGAGCCAGCTTTGCAAAGCATGGCCTTTTCCTGCCGTGCCATTGTCCAGCTCCCCTGGGGCTTCCTGATTGGATAGCGTTTGTGTGGTTGTTACAGCTTCGTCGTCTGTTTCTGCTGGTAAAGAGCTGGAGCACCAGAGTAGACCTGGAGCAGAAAAGGAAGGGGGAAGGAAGGGGGAAAGCAGGGGACAGAATGAACCAAGACCTGGCGGGGAGGAACATAGAGATAGATGGGGCTGGCAGTCCGGGTGGACGGGAAAGCAGACGCAGAGGTAGGCAGACGCTGGCCAGCCTCTCTGGAACCTGCTGGTGTGAGCCTGGTCTGGCAGAACCCCAGCTGTGTCCACCGTGCACTCAGATCACGTCTGTTGCCTTCCTCTCCTGAGGAATGGGAGCTGCTTGCCACACCCCAGCCACCCTTGGACAGCCTTTCTCCCTTGGCTCACCGTTGTTCATGGTATCTCCTGGGCTCACTAGAATCTTTGCATTTCACAGGGCCATGGAGACTCAGAGAGCAAGGTGCTTGCCTAAGGTCACCCAGCAATGCCCAGGCTATGAACCAAAGAGTTAAGAACTTAGGAGCTTGGGACCAGCAGTCATCATATGGCTATGTCACTTGCCTCCCATGTAGTCGACCACGGCTCAAGTCCCTGACCCAGTGGCTTAAACTCATGCTGGGCGCGTGTGCGTGCGTGCCCAAGATCCTGAGAGGAGAATGGAGGAGAAGGGATTGCGGCATGGCCATCCTCCCTGGGGGGTGATTTCTCGCTTTCTGTCTCTCTGTCTCTCTCTATCTCTCTGGCGAGTGCATGTGCCCTATGGCAAAAACCTCTCCAAAAATAAAAAATAAAAAATAATTTTAAAAAAAGAACTTAGGAGCTTGGGGCCAGCAGGTGACGTTGAGGTTAAGGTGACCTGATCCTACATGCCTGACTGCGCAGTTCCAATCTTGGACCTGATAGCTTGAAAAACACTCTGGACATGTGGGCATGCGTGCCCAAAATCCCCAAAGAAAAATAGAGAAGGGATTGTGGCATGGCTATCACCCCCGTGCCCCAGGGAGTGATTTCTCACTTTCTCTCTCTTTCTGAGTGTATGTACCCTATAGAAAAATTATAATAATTTAGGAGCTTGACAGACTGACCTTGGTTTTAATCCTGCTGTCGGCACTTAGTTTTTAGGTAAGCCTGAGCCTCAGCTGAGCCTCAGCTCCTTCAGGAGTGAAATAGGGATCCCGTGTTCCTGCCTCGTTGGGTGGTCATGGGTGTGAAGCGAGAGGATGGAAGTATTGCAGCATCCATCTCAGTGTGTAGTAAGAGGTCGGGAAATGTTAGCTATGAAATGTTAGTATTTTCTCGAAAAAATGGGGACTACCTTATTAATCTTTGCTCTTTTCTTCTTCTCCTTTCTTGCATTGGTAAGGCACCCAAGTCCCAAATATCACTACCTGGAATTTATATTAGAAAGATGCTGGGGCCAGGTGGCATAGTGGTTATGGTGCTGGATCCCATATAGCTGACTCTCTGGTTCGAGTCCCAGATCCAGGAGCTTGAAAAACATGCTGGGCACATGTATGAGTGTATCCAAAATCCCAAGGGGAGAAGGGTGAAGCAGGGATTGCGATGTGGCCATTCCCCTTGGGGGTGATTTCTCACTTTCTCTCTCTCTCTGGTGAGCACAAATGCTCTATCGCAAAAACGTACAAAAAAAGAAGATGCCTTTTGAGCAGACAGTTGCACAAGTGACTGGAAGAAGGAATTGTCCATGTGTTTGGGCTTGACACTCCTGTGCAGGGTTCTCACCTCTGGGGCAGTTTGGTCTGCACAGCCCTGGAGCCAGGTGGCCAGTTTGCCTGGTGCTGCTACACTTGCCCTTTCAGGGCACACCTTGCAGCCCTGTGGTCCAGGCCTTGTACTTCCCAAGGCCGTGGGTTTCCCAGTGGGGTAAATTGCTCCGTACCTTGGGGCACAACGTATGGTGTTCATAGTTATTAACACCTGACTTTGTAACATAAAATGTGTCCATTCCCACTCAGCACAGCACTGGGGCTGTCAGAAAGAATGCCTCGTGCGATGGTTGATGACATTGAGGCTCAGTAATTGGGAGCGGCTGGTCCAAAACCGTGCAGCAGAAGAGCCGGAAGCGGGGGTGTTGCTCCCATTTTGCTTTCTGGTAGTGCATGCACGTGCTTGAGAGAGAGAGAGAGCCCTCCACAGGGTCTTGTCACACTATAATCCCCTTTCCCAAGCCCTGCCGGCTTGGAATCTTGCCCATCTATGTCCAGCATGTTTTCAGGCTGACCTGGGATCTGAACCTGCAGTCAGCCCTGTGACTTCCAGCACAGCAGTCCGGTACACTGGAGACTGTGCCACCTAACTGGGTATTGCTCCCATCTTCTGACTCTAGCTCTGGTGGTCCTTCTGCTGAATGAAGACTTCTTGGGTCCATAGTTCTTTTTAGTATGTGATCCTAGTGAGGTAAAGAACGCGGGACTTGGAGTCAGAAATGCCTTGGTTTTGGCTGACACTGTCACCAGTTATCAGCTCCTCAGTGAGCTACCTCTCTCCTAGGTGTGCTTGTTCTCTGCTCTTCCTGCTTCCTGTTTGTAGTGCGGCTGACAGTGCTTTGGTGTCTAGAGCTCCAAATGGGTGACTGAGGAGAGGAGTGTTGTCTTCACAGGCCCACTCGAGCTCAGCGAGGCATTGGCCCTGCAGGTCCCGATAGGCTGTGGAATCCCGCCTGGGTATGTTGGAAAATACACTTCGTTGTCCTGAAACAAACCATCAGAGCTGGAAAGGTCCTTGGAGATCACCAAAGCTGGTGCTTTCAGTTTATAGGGCTGGAGACTGAGGTCCTCTGAGAGGCAGTGACTCACCCAGGCCATGTGCTGTTGGTGGCAGCTGAGCCTGCAGGCCGAGGGCTGACACCCAGCCCTCGCTGCTACAGCACCGTGCTGTTGGTGTGAAGGCAAAGCCCAGCACCTGCTTTTGCTCTGAGCTCCTCAGTTGAATTCATATTCTTTTAAAAAAGTATTGTCAAAGGATACATGCACTTAAGAGACAAAGATATATGTGTAAAGCACCCCCAATGGTCCTATTACTCCTCGCCATCAGGATTTGGGGCACGCACGCATGCACCCATACCCAGTGTGTTTTTCAAGCTGCCAGGACCATGACTCACACCATGTTTGGTCACATGAGACTGGGCTCCCATAAAGGCTGAGTTACAGGGCTAGCCCCGAGCTCATCTTCAAGCATCAGCTAAAGAAAGAAGAATTTGGGAACCAGCAGTTTGCGTAATGGCTATGTCACTGGACTCCCACGTAGTCGACCATGGTTTGCATCCCGGACCCGGTGGCTTAAAACCCACGCCGGGCATGTGTGCGTGCGTGCCCAAGATCCCGAGAGGAGAATGGAGGAGAAGGGATTGCGGTGTGACCATCCCCCCTGGGGGGTGATTTCTCGGTTTCTGTCTCTCTGTCTCTCTCTGTCTGTCTGGCGAGCGCACGCGCCCTATAGCGAAAAAAAAAAAAAAACTCTCCAAGAAAGAAGAATTTTGCAGAGTACTGTGCGATTCAGACAGTGTTCTCAACTATATTGGCTTTTAAAAATGTTTTTATTATAAAAATAATATAAGATCTTTGAAGAAAATTTAGATAGAGTGAAATGTTCTGTTTAGACAGCAACAAATACAGGGATGCTTAGCCCTTAGAAAACCGCCCTGTAAGAAGGTCAGTGTCTTTTAGAGAGAGGCTTTTTGACTGAAGGCTGTCCGAACCCTGTGGCATCTTGTGTAAGTGTGGTTGCAGCAGGTAGGAGACTAACAGTGCAGAGACGCCTCTACGGACTTGATTTAATTCTGCAGACTTCAGAGCGTAAGACACTTCCACTCGTGGTGTGGTCATCGGAACGGCTGCCAGCATTTGCAGTTTCTTCCAGGTCACAAACCACTTCTTCGTGGGAGTTCTTTTCTTGATTATTTGATCATTAGAAGAATCCTTTAAGGCAGGGAGAGCCAGCATTATTTTCCCATTTTGCCTAAGAGAAATTCGAGCCCCAGAAAGATTAAGTAGTTTACTCAAAATTACACATCTAGGGCCAGCAGGAAGCGTGGTGCTGGACTCCCACATGGCCGACTGTGGTTTGAGTCTCGGGCTGGCAGCTTGAGCTCACTCTGGGCGCATGTGCCGGTGTGTCTAGAACCCTGAGAGAGGAATAAAGGAGAGGGGAGTGCAGCGTGGCATCCCCTTTGGTGGGGGATGATTTCTCACTTTCCCTCTCTCTGTCTTTTTTCCACACATACCCTATGGAAAAAATATTTAAAAAAAAGAAAAGAAAAGAAAAAAGTTTATGTATCCAATGAACAGTTAGAGCTACTGACTTCAAGTGAATACTCGAAAGAAAGCAGAAAGCACCTAACTGACATCTGTGAGTGAGTGAGTGAATACTGACTCCCCTGCTAGAGGAGCCTCTCTATCTAAGTCTGGGTGAGCAGTTTCCAGACTACACCCTGGGGAGCTGTAGGAGTCGGTGGAGCAAGTTGGGAGCAACAGGAGGCTGAGTGGTCGGTGCTGTGACCCCTCGCCCTGCTCCACCCTGAGTATGCTTCAGCCAGCGTAGCTTCCATGTTGACTGCGTTCTCTGTGGGAGGTTAGACCCGATATAGCGAGGCTCACTCCAAAGCAGTGGTTCTCAAACCCCGGCACGCGTCAGAACCCCGCAGCTGGTCTGGGCTGAGCCTGATCAGTACTCTATTGTTAACAAGTTCAGATAGTCATCAGACCACAGCTTTAAAAATGGTAGCTTACTTGTTAGACTTGGGGACAGTAAAGACTCAGGGAGAAACAGGGCATCGTCCTTGGTCACAGAGTCCTGGAGTAGCACAGGCCCCACATGGGTGGCTCATCCACTGCACTTCCCCCATCCCACAGCTGCCACCGAGCCAGAAAACAAATGACACAGCAGAGAATAACCAAGTGGTTTCCATAGCGATGCTCAGTGGCTTTTGCCTGCCGGCTTGAGCCACAGACAAACACTAATCTGAACCCTCAGCTACAACTTGTGTGAAATGCTACCTACTTGTTCCACATAAGGGCTCTTGGGAGACGGGAGGGAGGAAAGGGATGGCACGGCGTTCTTGTGTGCTTCCGGGATTCTCCCGAATTTACTGTACTGATAGCTAGCAGTAAGACAGACCAGCCAAGGAGGGCCGAGAACCTGAACCGGAGACACAGGGGCATCCCAGCGGCAGCACAGGTGTCTGGGAGCATGCACTATATGGTGGGTTCTTCACATGTTTGTTTCAAAACAAAACAACAAACAAAAAAAAAGGCAAGGAAAAGATGGTTGTCCTTGTGTAGAGATGAAGAAGCCAAAGCAGAGGTACTCACATCAGTGGCAGAGGCAGAGCAATCCCAGCCCGTGTGGCCCCCGAGCTACTCACCTCAATAATTGCCTCCAGATTCTCTGACCTCTGAGTGAGGATGTGGGGTCACTGCCCAGCTGGCTCCTTCTGTCCAGGAAGAAGAGGGGTAGGCTACAGGGGGAGCTGGGGGTGTTCAGTTGAAGAGCTGGGGTGTGCCCGGCCGGACCAAGTTTGCCCACACAAGTTGGTTCTGGAGCTGGAAGTGGAGTCTGTCCAGCCCGTTAGGCTAGCTCTGATGTCTCCCTTACACACACACACACACACACACGCACGCACACACACACATGCACACACACACGCGCACACACACGCACGCACACACACGCAAGCATGCACACACACACGCACACGCACGCACACACGCGCGCGCACACACACACACACGCAAGCATGCACACACACACGGCAGTCCTTTTGCTTGGTGACCCCTGGGACAGCCTGCTCAGCTCTTTGATTTGGCTTCTTCTCAAGGGGATGAGCCAGCCCTGGTACAAGGGACAACCATTCATTTCTAGCAAATATGACCTGAGTACCTTTTCTGTACCCGTGACTTTTCTAAGTGCCGTTGACACAGCAGCTGCATGACCCCCCTGTGTTTGCTTTTGTGGAGCTTTGTGTCCTGTGGGGAAACAAACTGACCAGAGTCTGACTACATGCTAGGAGTAAGAAGATAATGCCGTGTAAGGGGCGGAAAGATGGGATTGTGTGACTAGGAAGGCCTACCGAGAAAGAGACTTTTAAACGGCGACCCAGCTGAAGGGAGGGAGGGAGCCGTGTGGTTACCCAGGGATGAGGGTTCCGTGTAGAAGGAGCAGCCAGTGTAGACGAAGCTGTAAGTGTCACTGGCCAGGTGGAAGAAAGAAGTGGGTGAGGGTGAGAGGGGTAGCAGTGGGCCTCAGAGAGCCAGCCAGCCCAGAAGTGTAGGCCCTGCTAGGCCGACGTCGGGCTTGGGCTGTCCAGAGCGAAGGTGCCAGTGAAGAGGGTGCACGCAGGTCACGTGTGCCCTGCCCCAGCCTTAGAGCCTTCAGCTCCCTGCTCTGAGAGGGAAGTCTGCCACTCGAGGCTGAGTCCACAGGAGGTAGAGTAGGCCCAGCTGGGACGTGTGCAGTCATGCAGGCAGGGAACCCAGTGCGACCCACCAGGCCTTCCCACCTGCAGCCGCGCATTCTCAGGGACAGGGCTGAAGGGCTGCCTCCCCACAGGCCTTCGTTTCTAGTGGCCCCACACTCCCTGGGAACTAGAAGACGTCCCAAAGTCTGGCAGCAGGGTGAAGAGCCTTTCCCATGCAAACACTGCTTCTCCCGCTGACCCGCCCAGGAGAGGGGCACAGCGGCTCTCACCAGTGCTCACCCGTCTCTCCCGGCTGCTCACCAGTGAGGAAAGAATGTTGCCTCCATGGGACCAGTAGGAGCACTTGGGCTGGTGGTTGTAATTATCCAAAATGGTAATTTTCCTTTTGAACACGACGTGTTTTATGAAGTAGGCATATTCACAAAGGAATTTCTATTTATGAGCCCATGAGGTATGCATACATCTCAGTCATGCACTTCGTTTGAGAAATAACCAAAACACAAGCTGCAGCTGAAAGTGACGAAGGACCGAAGTCGGCCCCGCGCATCCATAAGCTCCAGGAGCTGCCCTGCCGTACTGTGCTCCCGCCAGTGTCAGTCGCGCACTTGCCAAGTCCTCGGGTTGTCATCTTAAGCTCACCTGAGGTCCGTATTTGGGAATGTAGTTGTACGTTTGTGTCGAATAGACACTTTCAGTTTAAAAAGTTCACAACAGGACTCTCGGTTTTCTCCCCCAATCCGGTTCCTCCCCACAGCCTCCCAACTCCCGGAAGGGCACCATGGTCCCCCCAGTGCCCAGGGACTCGGTCTAGCTTGCTTTCGCTCTCTCCAGTCCATCAGCACGTCCTAGGAAGCCTCCCTCCAAGACAGTAAATCTCTCTGTGGCTCTCTGCCCCCTGCCCCAGCAACCTCTGCATCCTCCCTCGGTCCTCCTTCCAGCCTGGCGTCCCAGTGTGGTAGCTCCGGCTTGGACGGCCCCCATAGGGCCCTCCTAATCCAGCCTTCCAGAGCAGCCTTTTCAAATGTAAATCAGAGTTTATCTTTGGCTGCTTAAAACCTGTCGCCTGGCTCGTCAGCTTGTTCAAGCTCCCAACCCCACAGGCCTCTCCAGGCTCTGCTTTCCCTCACCCTAAGGGCTGCCTCTCCCTGGACCCTGTGACCTCAGACCTCCTATGTCAGCCTCCTTGCTGCACCTGGAACTCCATCTTTCAGCCTGGTATGTGTCCGTTCTCCGCCAGGTTTTTGGATGGCTGCGTCTTCCTTGTCTTTCCTCAGAGGTCACTGTGTTGGAGAGGACTTCGTCACCCCCACCCCCACCCCCGTTCCACATCACCTCTCTGTTCTGCTCTCTTTACAACTTGTGGTACTGGCTGCATCCCGTTGATTTGTATGACTGCTTGCTTGTCATTGCTCCCGTTAGAATGTGAGCCCTTGAGGCTGCGGGTGGAGGTTCTTGTCCATGGCTTTATTCCCCGCTAGAACTGTGCCGAGTATTAGGGACGCTGTAACTCCTCCTGCATTCACTCACTTTTAGCTCGGGAAGACAAAAGGGTAAGTAATAGGTGAAACCCAGAGGAGTTTTAGGGAGCGAAACTTCGGGAGGATTCTCTCGTGGTGGAAACATGCCGTCATACACTTGTCAGAACACACAGAATGTCCCACACTGAGAGTGAGCCCTAGTGCAAACTGTGCACTTCGGCGTTGATTGTAACAAATGCACCACTCTGGCGCCAGCTGTCTGTAATGGGGGAGACTGTGAGGGTGTGGGGGCAGGGGTAGGTGGGAACTGCCTGTACTTCCTGCCTAGTTTTGCTATGTACCTAAGCTTGCTCAAAAAAATAGTCTACTTAAAAGGGGAAAAAAAAAAAAAAAAGAAAATGAGACCAGCGGGTAGCATGGTGGTTGGAGGTGCTGGGCTCCCACATGGCCAATCACAGTTCAAGTCCCAGATCTGGTGGCTTGAAACTCAGGCATGTGTGCGTGCATGCCCAAAATCCCGAGAGGAGAATGCAGGAGAAGGCATTGCCCACTAGGGGGTGATTTCTTGCTTTCTCTCTCACTGTTTCTGTCTCTCTGATGAGTGCACACACCCAAGGGCAAAAACCTTAAAAAGGGGGACATTAATATAAATTTAAAGTGTTAATTCGTTAGTTTCTTTGCCCATATCGTACTATGATTTTCTTGAACTTGCATTAAGTTCAAAAACATTTTACTCTGAAAAAACCCTAGGGAACAATCAGGGGTGTGTGGTGGTTAAAGTGGCTGGATCCCACATGGCCAAATGGTGGTTTGAGTCCCAGACCTGGAGGCTTGAAAACCACACCTGGCAAGTGTGTGTGTCCAAAATCCAGAGTAGAGAACAGAGAAGAAATCTTCATGGCTGATGATTTCCTATTTTATCTATCTCTGTCTCCAGTGAGCCCATGTGCTCTGTAGCCAAAATGAAAAAAAAAAAAAAAAAGATAAATGAGAAGCGGATTCTGCTTGGCCTTGCCAGACTTACTCTCCCAGAGGTGCTCGGCTCCCTGTCCTAGGACCTGAGCTTTGGAGCCTCATCGAGGTGTGCCCCAGATGAGCTGAACTGGGCATGGCAGACAGGGGCAGGCACTCTTATTTAGAGCAGGTATTTAGTCCCGGGTTCGAAACCCTAGGGAGAGCTCATTTCAGGTTTGTGTCCTCTGTTCTGTGAACTATCATACCCACACCTCTCTACATGTGGATTCTTCTGGACCTGCTGTTGTCCAGGCTGTAGGACTGACCACAGTCGTCTAGCTGCTCCTAGCAGTGTATCCATGTCCGTGACACTCTGCCACTCCCCCTCGGGGCACGGCATTCATTTAACGAGATGATATTTAATGGAGACTTCTTGAAAGTTCGAACTGGGTCCAAAAAAACAGCACAGCAGACAGGGAGGTAGTAGGAGAGTAGGTCGGCTCTTGCAGCTGCTGCTTTGCCGCACACATGAGCTGTGGGTCCAGCAAAAGTCTGTATGGGCTCACCATCTCTAGAGCCTTCTGTCAGCTAGAGGGACCATGACAACCTGGAGACTGCCGAGAGCCCTAGCTGGCCATGGCCAGGCCGCTGAGTGGTACAGAGGGTGTCTGTATTGCCTAGAGTGAAGAGATCTCTTGAGGCTGCGGGTGGAGGTTCTTGGCCATGGCTTTATTCCCCGCTAGAACTGTGCCGAGTATTAGGGACGCTGTAAATCCTCCTGCATTCACTCACTTTTAGCTCGGGAAGACAAAAGGGTAAGTAATAGGTGAAACCCAGAGGAGTTTTAGGGAGCGAAACTTCGGGAGGATTCTCTCGTGGTGGAAACATGCCGTCATACACTTGTCAGAACACACAGAATGTCCCACACTGAGAGTGAGCCCTAGTGCAAACTGTGCACTTCGGCGTTGATTGTAACAAATGCACCACTCTGGCGCCAGCTGTCTGTAATGGGGGAGACTGTGAGGGTGTGGGGGCAGGGGTAGGTGGGAACTGCCTGTACTTCCTGCCTAGTTTTGCTATGTACCTAAGCTTGCTCAAAAAAATAGTCTACTTAAAAGGGGAAAAAAAAGAAAATGAGACCAGCGGGTAGCATGGTGGTTAGAGGTGCTGGGCTCCCACATGGCCAATCACAGTTCAAGTCCCAGATCTGGTGGCTTGAAACTCAGGCATGTGTGCGTGCATGCCCAAAATCCCGAGAGGAGAATGCAGGAGAAGGCATTGCCCACTAGGGGGTGATTTCTTGCTTTCTCTCTCACTGTTTCTGTCTCTCTGATGAGTGCACACACCCAAGGGCAAAAACCTTAAAAAGGGGGACATTAATATAAATTTAAAGTGTTAATTCGTTAGTTTCTTTGCCCATATCGTACTATGATTTTCTTGAACTTGCATTAAGTTCAAAAACATTTTACTCTGAAAAAACCCTAGGGAACAATCAGGGGTGTGTGGTGGTTAAAGTGGCTGGATCCCACATGGCCAAATGGTGGTTTGAGTCCCAGACCTGGAGGCTTGAAAACCACACCTGGCAAGTGTGTGTGTCCAAAATCCAGAGTAGAGAACAGAGAAGAAATCTTCATGGCTGATGATTTCCTATTTTATCTATCTCTGTCTCCAGTGAGCCCATGTGCTCTGTAGCCAAAATGAAAAAAAAAAAAAAAAAGATAAATGAGAAGCGGATTCTGCTTGGCCTTGCCAGACTTACTCTCCCAGAGGTGCTCGGCTCCCTGTCCTAGGACCTGAGCTTTGGAGCCTCATCGAGGTGTGCCCCAGATGAGCTGAACTGGGCATGGCAGACAGGGGCAGGCACTCTTATTTAGAGCAGGTATTTAGTCCCGGGTTCGAAACCCTAGGGAGAGCTCATTTCAGGTTTGTGTCCTCTGTTCTGTGAACTATCATACCCACACCTCTCTACATGTGGATTCTTCTGGACCTGCTGTTGTCCAGGCTGTAGGACTGACCACAGTCGTCTAGCTGCTCCTAGCAGTGTATCCATGTCCGTGACACTCTGCCACTCCCCCTCGGGGCACGGCATTCATTTAACGAGATGATATTTAATGGAGACTTCTTGAAAGTTCGAACTGGGTCCAAAAAAACAGCACAGCAGACAGGGAGGTAGTAGGAGAGTAGGTCGGCTCTTGCAGCTGCTGCTTTGCCGCACACATGAGCTGTGGGTCCAGCAAAAGTCTGTATGGGCTCACCATCTCTAGAGCCTTCTGTCAGCTAGAGGGACCATGACAACCTGGAGACTGCCGAGAGCCCTAGCTGGCCATGGCCAGGCCGCTGAGTGGTACAGAGGGTGTCTGTATTGCCTAGAGTGAAGAGATCTTAGAGGTCAGGGGAGCTGTGTGCACCCACTGACGGGATCAATCCGAAGATGCTGTGTGCGTGTCCGCTGCTCCAGGGCAGTCTCCTTGTCCCGGCACGCCGTGCGGCAGACGCCTGGCTCACACCGTAGCAGGGTGCTTGTTTCTAGACCTCTTGGCTGGCTGTTCACTCACACGTGTGACCAAAATCCCTTCTTCCCAGGCTGCTGTGTTAAATGAGAGGGTCATCCGAAGCCCATCGCCCCATGTGCGGTCTCAGTAGGCCCTCAGGAGGGGTAACATCCTTTCCTGTCCCCTCCCTCAGCCGGTAAGCCCAGAAAGCCAGCAGTTCTAACAGAGCACAGGATCCAGAAAGACACGTCTGTGGGGAGGATTTCAGTTGTTTATAAAACAGGCCAACACGCTTCCACCTCGTAAGTTCTAAATCCGTCATCCCTCGCTCCCCAGCTCTAAGAATAGTCACCCAGTGGAGCCAACGGGCCACAGCACGCTCTCTCTGCAGGTGACTGAGGAAGTGTGTCCACACCAGCCTCCTCCTCCTGGGGCTGGGGTGGGAAGGGTTGGCCTCGCCCTCCTCCAGCTTGGCTGTTTCTGAACCTCACCCAGACTCAGTTTTCTCATCCATGCAGTGCTGAGCCATGTACCCGGCTTGCTAGGGCTGCTCCGGTCCCGAGGGATACCTGCAGCAGTGAGGGGGCAGTGGAGAGCCGCAGGGAGGCAGGCTGTGGGGACTTTTAGCATGGTATTACGCTACTGTGGGCCTCAGTTTCCTCTGACCTAAAGGGTGGGAGATCGACAAAGAGAGCTGCGCACCTTTTGAGCATTGGGTTCTAAAAGAGCTTCTAGAGCAGTCCCCAGCCTTGCTGCCTCGAACCCATCAACCCCGTGCATTTTTACTTATCACTTGACCCCAGGCCCTTCTCCTGTCTGCTTTAATTTTTATTCATCATCATTATTATTATTATTACTATTTTTATTTTAATTTCATCAGAGAAAAATAGAGAGAGGAGGGGGAAGTGAGAGAAAGCAAACCACCAGGTCCAGGACTCAAACTACTGCTGGCCATGTGGGAGTCCAGTGCCTTAGCCACCACGCCACCAGCCAACTCCTCTCTATTTGCTTTAAAGGAAGCAGCCTGCAGCGTGCAAGCCCCTCCACCCAGCTGTTCAGCCCTACCCTCCTTGTCTCTGTCACACTTCCATACCCACCCACCACCCCACAGCTTCTCCAGGACCAGGACTTTCAGTTTGTCTCATCCCGGCCTCTGCCCACTGTCGGGTGCCCTTATCAGCCGGGGCTGAGGTCCTCCAGTGGGGCAGCTGTCGCCCTCTCAGGCAGCCTTTGGTCATGGCAGTGTTTTCCACAGCTGCTGTTCTCACGGCTGCTTCTCCCCACCTTGAGGGGCCCTCCTGGGCCTCCGAGAGAGAACGAGGCAGCTCAGCTCTGTTCCCTCTCCCAGCCATCCATTTGTTCATTCGTGCAGTGGTATTTGGGGCGCCGAGGTGTGCCAACTGGGGTCTCAGGTGCTGGGTACAGCCACAAACCAACCAGCTGCTGCTGTCGAGGGGCTTATGCTTTGGTCAGGAGGGAGGAAATGAACAGTAAAGATATGAAGGGAAATGGAGCAAGAGAGGAGAGCGAGCAGCAGGGGGATTGCTGTTCTATGGAGATGGCCAGGGGAGGCTCTCAGATGAGGGGCCGGGCCGAGGGCGTGCGCGTAGGGGAGAGCGGTCCAGACAGCAGAACAGCAAGTGCGAAGGCCCGAGGAAGGTCTGTTGGAGGAACAGTGAGGAAGTCGGTGTCACTGTGGCCATGTCGGCAAAGTGGAACATGATGGGGCATGAGGCCGGGGAAGGGGGAGGAGCTGGGAACAGCTTCTGTTTGTTCTGAGTTAAAGGAGATGCCATCGGAGGGTTCTGAACAGAGCAGCCCCTGTAGGTCCTAGGCTTCCACGGATCCCTCAAGCTGCAGTGTGGGGCTGGGCCACAGGGGGCAGCAGAGAGGCCAGTGAGGAAGCGGGTGTAGGTTGAGGGGATTGGAGGGCTAGTGAGACCGCCAGATTCTGTGTCGGAAATATTACCTTCCTAAGCCCCTTCTTCCCCGTAGGCCCTTGTCTTTTCTTACTGGCAGACAGCCACAACCTCCTCACTGGCTGCTGTGCCTCCAGCCTCACCCCATTCTCAGGCTGTGGATCCTGGTCTGGAAGGGGCCCCAGGCTAGCCGCTCCCACGAACAGCCTTCCCAGAGGCAGCTAGAGCCTCAATTCCAAAACACCTCCAGAGTAGTTCTGTGGAACTGCCCCCCTTTCTGATTCTGGAGTAGCTTCTTCCTGCTGCCTGGGCCTGCCTTGAGGGCCTCTTCGGTCCTGGGCGTGGTGGACGGACTAACTCCCTCCTCTCAGCTAGGCCCAGTGGGCCATGGTCCTCATGGCCATTCTCTGTAGGAGTTGTCTCTCTCCTGTTCGGCATGACCAGGGACAGAAACTCACAGTTCATGAGGCCTGTAGCCAACAGGTAGCTCTGGTCACAGGTCAGGGGCTAAAAGTAAGAAGCCAGGTACTAGAATGGGGTCAGAGGCCCTGGATCTCAGCATCATGTGTGTGCACCCCTCCTTGCCAACCCCCAGACAGAACAGGGGTTCAGAGAGACTATGGGCAGGGGGAGGCCAAGAGGTCGTCACTTCCACTTGGTAGCTACATCCTAAGTGCCTGTCCCTTGCACCCAGGACCGGTGGATGAGCCAGCCCAGCTCCCAGCACCCCTCTCCCATACCAGTTTACACGGTGAGGCAATTACAAATAGAAAGGCCTCTAGAAGCAGGCGGGGTGTGATACAGGTGCTGAGAGAGGCCTGGGTGCCACAGGGGCTCAGAGGATGTGAGAGACGAACAGCCTTCACACAGCCCAGGACCTAGCCTTCACCCAGACACACGCCACCTCTGGCACAAAGAAAACCAATGGGACGGATGAAGACAGCTTGGAGTAGGCAAATTTCAGAGGGTTCTCACTGTTTATGACTGGTGAGCTCTTATCCACACTTCAAAACCCAGCTAAGAATTAACCTCTAGAACTTCCCTCCTGTCCTAAATAAAGCGTAGCATCGAGACCAGTAGATGGAGTAGCAGTTACGTTGCTGGACTCCCACAGTCAACCGTGGTTCCAACCCCACACTGGCAACTTAAAACTCATGCCCAGCATGTGTGCATGCGAGTCCAAAATCCTGAGAGGAGAATAAAGGAGAAAGGATTGTGGCATGGCCATCTGCCCTGGAGGCTGATTTCCCACTTTTTTTCTCTGTCTCTCTGCAAGCGCACATGCCCTATACCAAAAATCTCTCTAAAAAAGAAAACAAAAAAACTTTATACTGTGTCCCATAGGAATAGTTTTTTTGTTGTTTATCATCATCCTGTGTTATTGCTTTTCAAATTACTAAAACAACACATAACCAAGAAAATGAGGGTCGCCTTACCCCATTTCTCCCTCTCTTCCCCAAAGACTCCCCTTGGTCTGGAATGTTCTCTTTAGGATCTGTACATGTAAGAATAGGTAGGGGCATTATATCACTTGGATCACATTCTGTATTTTTCGTGATTTGCCATCTCTTTGAAATGTCCTGGATACCCTCCCCTGGCAGGCCATGGAGCTCTACTTCATTATTTGTAATAGCCGCATATTGTTTATAATAGGGTCAAACGCTAGTTTCTTGAAACTCTGCTACTGATGGATACTTTGGGCTTCCCCCCAGCCCTTTGCCACTACACACAGTGCCACGTCGTCCTCGCTCCCCAGGTACACACGCCGTCGGTCCCCATCATCGTCTTTTCCAGTGGCCGCCTTCCCAGCGGACAGAGTCCTGAGGACACGAATGGAATTTTCCTCTTCTGGGGTGCCATGTCCAGCACGGGGCCTGAGCCAGGAGAGGTGCTTATGAGAGGAGCTAAGCAGACCCGTCTGGGCAGGAGCATGACAGTGTGACTGGCGTGGGTGAATCCAGGAGCAGGCACGAGCCCACGGGACTGGAGCTGTGAGTTGGAAAAGAGGGGCGATGAGGCCCAGAGGTCCATGCCTCCAAGGGTCTTGCTAGCCAGCGAGAGGCTTGTAAATCTCACCAGCAGGGCCTGGCAGACACCAAGCAATCGGAGACACTGTTGCCATTTTCCACAGGGTTCAGACCTAGGGAAGGGAGGGGACCAGCAGTTAGCGAAATGGCTATGTCGCTGGACTCCCATGTAGTCGACTGCGGTTTGAGTCCCAGACCCGGTGGCTTAAACTCACGCCAGGCACGTGGGCATGCGTGCCCAAGATCCTGAGAGGAGAATGGAGGAGAAGGGATTGTGGTGTGGCCATCCCCCCTGGGGGGGGTGATTTCTCGCTTTCTGTCTCTCTGTCTCTGTCTGTCTGGTGAGCGCACGCCCTATAGCGAAAGAAAGAAAAAAAAGAACTAGGGAAGGAGTAAGATTCAGGAGTCCTAGGTTCTAGGCCTGACTAGAGTTGCTGTGTGACCATAGGCAAGTTATTTTACCTCTCTGAGCCTGGTTACTTCCTCTGTAAAATGGAGGTGCACAGCCTCAGAGCTCTGTAGGAGTTGAGGAAATGTTTATGTGGAATCGCAAAACACCTTCCCTAGGCTGCTGCCCTCATCCTCATGGTCAGAGGTGGTGGCAGGGACTCCAGCTGTCACATCCAAATTCCCAGTGACAGGATCAAGGAGGGACAAAGAACAAGGAGCAAAGAGCCCATCTGCCTTTACGGAAGGGTTCTTGGTCACTCCCAGATGCACAGCCGTCTGAGCAATGTCACCTTCATTCTGTGCCTCAGGGGTCAGCCAAGGCCCTGCCATACCTGCTCAGGTGCCCAGCTCTATGCCCCGCCCTAGCTGTGGGCCACAGTTCCCACACCTGAAGACTCTGTGAGGACCAGGTTGCCAAGAAGCTTAGGTGCCCCAGGCCTGAGCAGATCTGAACAGATTTGGGGATTGTGTCCAGCTTGTGCAAGGGACCCTGCCAGACTCGAGGTTCCGCTGCCCGCAGGGCCCTTGAGCTGACGCAGGTGCTGTGGGCTGTGAGCTCCAAAGCTCATAGCAGCCTAGGTTGAGCCCTAGGTGCAGGGGGCCCGCACTCTGAGGGGCTGGGGAATCCCCTGTAACTACGGGGGTCCCCCTCTACCCCAGGCTCGGCCATGACCACCGGCCAATAAAGCAGGCTCCTTGAGGACCTGGCGGGTGCCAGGCACACCACAGAGAGCCCTCCCCGAAGCCCGGAGCCGACCTCGCACCTACCTGTTTTGAAAACTGGCTGTTCCGTGTTCCAGTTACTCGGTTTTTCCAGTTAGCCAGTGAAAGGCTGACTGCAGGCCACGCACCTCCCTCTCATTACGTGAGAGTAGCTCGCGTCGCCGTGGCTTGCTAAGTCCTTTCCATCTTCACTGTCCTCTTGAGAAGATGGCCCTGAATGAGGTGGTGGTGCATGTGTGTGTGTGGGGTGTGTCTTGTGTGTGGAGTTGGTGTGAGAGAGAGGAAGACAGACAGACAGACAGAGCCGTTCTCAGTGCTGGAGCGGCTCACTGCATCCTGCCGTCCTGCCGTGGTTCCTCTCTTCGGGGATCCAGTCCTTTGCTCTCTGAGCTCAGCAGCCCGTTTTACCTATGGGGGTTTGTTTAGAGTGCCACACTGGTGGCTTCTCAGGCCTTGGTTCGTCAGGGTTTTAGGTAAAGTGTACGAGCACCTAGGCCCGAGGACACTTTTGGCAGGATGGGGGAAGATGTCGAGAGGCCTTTGCCAAGCTTCTCGACCCAGTGGGCATGAAAGTCCTGGCTTGATGCCCCCGGCTACCCCGGCCCCGAGCGTGGCTTCCTCAGAACGTGTTCCCTTTGGCAGGAGGAGAGGAACCCGCCAGCTGCCCCTGTGCTGCGTCCTGCTGCGAGGTCAGCGCTGCCTTCCTCCCACCCCCACCCCTGCTGATGGTCAGCTGGTGCCACTCACCAGGGCTGGGCACAGAGCCCACACCAGGTGTCCATCCAGGCTCAGAGAAACCAAGCCTCTTCCATTCTCCCACCCTGGGCCTCAGCAACCTGGCGGCACCTCCTGCCTCACTGTAGGAGGCCGGCCGGGGTTCATCCTCTCGGTGCACTGCCTCGTGCGCAGGCCAAGCGGGCAGACATCTTGTTCCCCCAGACCTGAGCATTTGGCTGGTGACTGCTTTCTACCCGGGAAAAGCAGAGGAAGGGGTAATCCCGGGGCCAGCCAGCCGCCTCCTGTGAAAGAGGGGTCCACAAAACAAATTTGGGGTGGATAGTGAGTTAAATGTAAAGATTCAAAATTGCTGATCATTGAAAAAAGTCAAAAGTATTTTCTGATTTGAGTAGGGATTGACTTTCAATCCTTAAGCAGTAGGAGAAACAGTAACATAGAAAGACCAACTAATGTTACTCCATAGAACTAAAAATGTATGTGTTGAGTTGATAGGAAAGTCGTGACATATTTTTGCCTAGAAAAATATAGAAAAATACGTCATGACGACAATCCAATATTTCAAACGATCTAAAACAAGATTGCAAGTCAAACTGAGGGGAAAAAATATTAATGCCAAGCATGGTGGAAAAGGAATGAATATCCTGAAAATAAAAATATTTAACACACAAAGCACTTAATGGTATTCATGTAGTACTATGTGCCAGACACTGTTTGAAGTATTTTGCACATACTTACTCACTTAATTTTTGTGAACAACTCTGTGAAAACGGCACTGTTATGATCCGATTTAACAGATGAGGGAGCTGAGGGAGAGAGGCGAAGTAACACAGCGACACAGCTAATAAATGGTGGAGCTGGGATTCACACTCAGACCGTCTGGTTCTTGGGTCGGAGCATTTGAACTCTTCTCTACTAACCAGGAAGAATGTGTGAAGCTGACAGTACACAGAAGAGAATATACAGTGGGCTGGCCCCATGGCCTAGTGGTGAAGGGAGGCCGATCTCCCACGAGTGAGCACGGTTCAGATCTCAGCCTTAGCTTGGGAGACCTGCCGTGCTCACATGTGGAACGCCCACATCCTACAGGATGGAGCAACGGAGAGGGCTTGTGGCGTGACCGCGGCCCACTGGGGAGGGCTTTCACCCTTCTCTCTCTCTGTGTGGCCAGTGCGCATGGCCTTTGGCGTGACCGCGGCCCACTGGGGAGGGCTTTCACCCTTCTCTCTCTCTGTGTGGCCAGTGCGCATGGCCTTTGGCGTGACCGCGGCCCACTGGGGAGGGCTTTCACCCTTCTCTCTCTCTGTGTGGCCAGTGCGCATGGCCTTTGGCAATGATAAAAAGAGAGAGAAAATACAAATATCTGAGAATTCTTTTTCAATTTCAGTGGTAATAAAAAAAGTGCATATTAACACTACGAGATACCTTTTTTTTGGTCTTCAAACTAAGATTTTTAAAATAACATTAATACACACTGGCATTGCTGGAATGAGACGTAGCCTCACAGAATGCTAAAGTTACATATTCGGATGGCCCTTTTTGAAGAGTATTCTGCCAATACTCAGAACAGTTCTCAGGAGTCTCAAAAACGTCTCTACCCTTTGACCAGAAATTCCCATTTGAAGAATCTAATTTGAGAAAATAATTAGAGAGCTAGACAAAGACTCATGCATAAAGATGTTCATAGCAGCACTATACCAAATAATGAAAAATTAGAAACAACCTACGGATCTGATAATAGGATACAGGTTAAGTAAATTGTTTAATCTCCATAATGGGCAATTAGGCAGCCATTATAAATAAATTTGTATAACGAAAGATACCATAAACACAGTGGAGAGACACACCAACGATTTCTGGGAGAAGACAGTTGGAATGTACATAACAACAAAGAAGTAGATAAACAAAAGTATACAAAACTTAAAAAATCTATTGGGTCATGGAAAAGTCTTGATGCATTTTTGCATAGAAAAACATGTCATGGCTTTTCCAACGACCCAATATAAGGAAAAGGCCAATAACCAAAGGATAAAACAGACAAAGAATATAAACAGGCAGATCAGAGAAGAGGCGACTTAAGTGGCTAATAAACAGAAATGTTCCATCTTACTAGCAGTCAGGGAACTGCGAGCTAATTAAATGGACTTATCAGAATGGCAAGAGTCTAAAGGCAAAGTTACAAGAATCAAATTCACATCCACTGCTGATGAGAATATAAATGACTGCAGCCACTTTGGAGAGCTGTCTGGCCATACTCAGTAAAATCTGACAAGCAATTCCCCTCGACTCAGACAGTTCTAGGGATCATCTGGCACAGACACCAGTTTGTATGAAGAGACACGTTCAAAGATGTTCATTGTAGTACTATCTGTAATAGCAACCATACTAATATTATCATTGTGTGGTATCGTCATACACCATATATTACGTTGTAAAATCTAACAACAGGGACTAGCAGTTAGCGTAATGGCTATGTCACTGGACTCCCATGTAGTTGACTGCAGTTCGAGTCCCGGACCCGGCAGCTTAAACTCAAGCCGGGCACGTGTGTATGCATGCCCAAGATCCCGAGAGGAGAATGGAGGAGAAGGGATTGTAGGGTAGCCATCCTGCCAGGGGATGATTTCTCACTTTCTGTCTCTCTGTCTCCCTCTGTCTTTCTTGCGAGCGCACGTGCCCTGTAGCAAAAATCTCTCAAAAAACAACAACAACAACAACAACAAAAAAAAAAACAAAAAAAAACAACTAACAACAGAGCCAGGCAGTGGTGCAGCAATAATGCAGCTGGACCCACATAGGAAAGGTCCTGGGTTCACTTCCCAGGACCTCTGTAAGCATGGCAAGTAAACACACTTACATGGCCGTGACCTAGGTCAGTGGAGCGAGACTGGGGGAGGATTGAGGCGTGAAGACCTTGGGAATATCTGATTCTCTGTATCTCTCTTTCCTGTTATCTCTCTCATGGAAGAAATGAATAAACTTAAAAAACAAAATCAAAACAAAAACAAAAAAAAACTTAGAGAAAAAGAAAAATAGCCAGCAGAAATGATCATTATTAAAGAACTATTCATCAGAAGGGACATGGATAAGTGAAATGATTTATACGTAATGGGGTACTATATGTGCCTGGTTAAAATTAAAATAACTAGATCAATAACTATTAACTCAGACAAGTTTTCTCCCTTCCTTCCTCCCTTCCTTCCTTCCTTCCTTCCTTCCTTCCTTCCTCCCTCCCTCCCTCCCTTCCTTCCTCCCTCTCTCCCTCCTTTCTTTCTTCTTTCCATTAAGAATCCACAAAAAATAAATAAATAAATAAAAACAACCACAGAGATAGGTGAATGCGTTTAGACCCTAGAAGAGGCTGCAGAACCTAGGAGGAGTTAGGACAGGGTGGACACATGAGCTGTCTCAATGACCCAGGCTTGAATACCAGCCTGGCCTCTCTCTAGTGGTATGAGGGAACTCCAGAATTCTTGGAGAAATGGAATTAAAATATGAATCTATATTGATACAAAAAGTTGTTAAATCCATGCATGGCTTTTTCGTAATAAACATTTTCCATCAGCTTTTAAAGACCCTGTATGTGACTCCTAGCTTGTTTGTTTTATCTCTCCAACACCTCATCTCTCTGACACCAGCTGTGTGCCAGGTTTGTGCTAGAGAAATAGCACTGAACCAAACGCACACACACCTCCCCTCGCCACTCAGCAGGTAATCTAATGAGGAGGGGACAGGAAATGTACCACCACGTAAATCATGCCGCACTACCAAGCGCAAGCCCTCATGAAGGGAAAGTAGACCGGCAATGCTGACGTTTAATTTGGGTCGGGCTGTTGGGGAATCCAGCCTCTGAGCAGCATTTAAAGTGGAATCTTAAGGACGCCGAGGTCTGGGGCTCCAGGAAGGGGAGGACTTCGGAAAGAAGGCCCGCAGGGCATAGTAATAATGCAGCTGGACCCACATAGGAAAGGTCCTGGGTTCACTTCCCAGGACCTCTGTAAGCATGGCAAGTAAACACACTTACATGGCCGTGACCTAGGTCAGTGGAGCGAGACTGGGGGAGGATTGAGGCGTGAAGACCTTGGGAATATCTGATTCTCTGTATCTCTCTTTCCTGTTATCTCTCTCATGGAAGAAATGAATAAACTTAAAAAACAAAATCAAAACAAAAACAAAAAAAAACTTAGAGAAAAAGAAAAATAGCCAGCAGAAATGATCATTATTAAAGAACTATTCATCAGAAGGGACATGGATAAGTGAAATGATTTATACGTAATGGGGTACTATATGTGCCTGGTTAAAATTAAAATAACTAGATCAATAACTATTAACTCAGACAAGTTTTCTCCCTTCCTTCCTCCCTTCCTTCCTTCCTTCCTTCCTTCCTTCCTTCCTCCCTCCCTCCCTCCCTTCCTTCCTCCCTCTCTCCCTCCTTTCTTTCTTCTTTCCATTAAGAATCCACAAAAAATAAATAAATAAATAAAAACAACCACAGAGATAGGTGAATGCGTTTAGACCCTAGAAGAGGCTGCAGAACCTAGGAGGAGTTAGGACAGGGTGGACACATGAGCTGTCTCAATGACCCAGGCTTGAATACCAGCCTGGCCTCTCTCTAGTGGTATGAGGGAACTCCAGAATTCTTGGAGAAATGGAATTAAAATATGAATCTATATTGATACAAAAAGTTGTTAAATCCATGCATGGCTTTTTCGTAATAAACATTTTCCATCAGCTTTTAAAGACCCTGTATGTGACTCCTAGCTTGTTTGTTTTATCTCTCCAACACCTCATCTCTCTGACACCAGCTGTGTGCCAGGTTTGTGCTAGAGAAATAGCACTGAACCAAACGCACACACACCTCCCCTCGCCACTCAGCAGGTAATCTAATGAGGAGGGGACAGGAAATGTACCACCACGTAAATCATGCCGCACTACCAAGCGCAAGCCCTCATGAAGGGAAAGTAGACCGGCAATGCTGACGTTTAATTTGGGTCGGGCTGTTGGGGAATCCAGCCTCTGAGCAGCATTTAAAGTGGAATCTTAAGGACGCCGAGGTCTGGGGCTCCAGGAAGGGGAGGACTTCGGAAAGAAGGCCCGCAGGGCATAGTTGAGGAACTGAAGGGGAGCCAGAGTTCTGGACCCAAGGAGGGGGAGAGAGAGTTGTGCAAAGTGAGGCCAGCAAGATAGTCAGGAGCCAGATCACTCAGGGCCTTGAGAACCAAGGAAGTCACTAGAAGGTTTTAGTAGCAGAGTGACATGGGATTAGACTTGTGGTTGTCAGAGATCTCCTTGATGCTCTTTGAAGAGCAGAGCGGGTGCTGAGCAGCCCAGTTAGTTACTGGTGGTTGGCACTGCCCAGATAAGAGAAAGTGGCCGTCTGGATCAGCATGGTGGCAGTGGAGCTGGAGAGACATGGAAGAGATGAGGTATTTTTGGAGACAGATTTAGCAGGTCTGGGTGATGGATTATATGTAGGAAGTCACCGTGAGGGAGGGGCCGAGGACGAAAGCTAGTTTGGGGCATGAACAGCTGTGGGTTGGTAGGGGTGGAAAACACCAGAACCAGAGCAAACTCGGGGGTGGAGGAGAGACCATACTAATATTATCATTGTGTGGTATCGTCATACACCATATATTACGTTGTAAAATCTAACAACAGGGACTAGCAGTTAGCGTAATGGCTATGTCACTGGACTCCCATGTAGTTGACTGCAGTTCGAGTCCCGGACCCGGCAGCTTAAACTCAA
>NW_006159538.1:930764-939001 GCF_000334495.1 Tupaia belangeri chinensis
CAAAAAAAAAACAAAAACAACAACAACAAAAAAAAAAACAAAAAAAAAAAACTAACAACAGAGCCAGGCAGTGGTGCAGCAATAATGCAGCTGGACCCACATAGGAAAGGTCCTGGGTTCACTTCCCAGGACCTCTGTAAGCATGGCAAGTAAACACACTTACATGGCCGTGACCTAGGTCAGTGGAGCGAGACTGGGGGAGGATTGAGGCGTGAAGACCTTGGGAATATCTGATTCTCTGTATCTCTCTTTCCTGTTATCTCTCTCATGGAAGAAATGAATAAACTTAAAAAACAAAATCAAAACAAAAACAAAAAAAAACTTAGAGAAAAAGAAAAATAGCCAGCAGAAATGATCATTATTAAAGAACTATTCATCAGAAGGGACATGGATAAGTGAAATGATTTATACGTAATGGGGTACTATATGTGCCTGGTTAAAATTAAAATAACTAGATCAATAACTATTAACTCAGACAAGTTTTCTCCCTTCCTTCCTCCCTTCCTTCCTTCCTTCCTTCCTTCCTTCCTTCCTCCCTCCCTCCCTCCCTTCCTTCCTCCCTCTCTCCCTCCTTTCTTTCTTCTTTCCATTAAGAATCCACAAAAAATAAATAAATAAATAAAAACAACCACAGAGATAGGTGAATGCGTTTAGACCCTAGAAGAGGCTGCAGAACCTAGGAGGAGTTAGGACAGGGTGGACACATGAGCTGTCTCAATGACCCAGGCTTGAATACCAGCCTGGCCTCTCTCTAGTGGTATGAGGGAACTCCAGAATTCTTGGAGAAATGGAATTAAAATATGAATCTATATTGATACAAAAAGTTGTTAAATCCATGCATGGCTTTTTCGTAATAAACATTTTCCATCAGCTTTTAAAGACCCTGTATGTGACTCCTAGCTTGTTTGTTTTATCTCTCCAACACCTCATCTCTCTGACACCAGCTGTGTGCCAGGTTTGTGCTAGAGAAATAGCACTGAACCAAACGCACACACACCTCCCCTCGCCACTCAGCAGGTAATCTAATGAGGAGGGGACAGGAAATGTACCACCACGTAAATCATGCCGCACTACCAAGCGCAAGCCCTCATGAAGGGAAAGTAGACCGGCAATGCTGACGTTTAATTTGGGTCGGGCTGTTGGGGAATCCAGCCTCTGAGCAGCATTTAAAGTGGAATCTTAAGGACGCCGAGGTCTGGGGCTCCAGGAAGGGGAGGACTTCGGAAAGAAGGCCCGCAGGGCATAGTTGAGGAACTGAAGGGGAGCCAGAGTTCTGGACCCAAGGAGGGGGAGAGAGAGTTGTGCAAAGTGAGGCCAGCAAGATAGTCAGGAGCCAGATCACTCAGGGCCTTGAGAACCAAGGAAGTCACTAGAAGGTTTTAGTAGCAGAGTGACATGGGATTAGACTTGTGGTTGTCAGAGATCTCCTTGATGCTCTTTGAAGAGC
Organism: Tupaia belangeri chinensis; assembly: GCF_000334495.1. NCBI lineage: Eukaryota > Metazoa > Chordata > Mammalia > Scandentia > Tupaiidae > Tupaia > Tupaia belangeri. The sequence goes on from NW_006159538.1 coordinate 932,212, forward strand.
AGAGCGGGTGCTGAGCAGCCCAGTTAGTTACTGGTGGTTGGCACTGCCCAGATAAGAGAAAGTGGCCGTCTGGATCAGCATGGTGGCAGTGGAGCTGGAGAGACATGGAAGAGATGAGGTATTTTTGGAGACAGATTTAGCAGGTCTGGGTGATGGATTATATGTAGGAAGTCACCGTGAGGGAGGGGCCGAGGACGAAAGCTAGTTTGGGGCATGAACAGCTGTGGGTTGGTAGGGGTGGAAAACACCAGAACCAGAGCAAACTCGGGGGTGGAGGAGAGCAGGGGGGCACGCCACACACAGGGTGGCTGGGCTTTGGTTTCTTCAGGTGTGACTGCAGCGTGTGATGGTGTCAGCACCTGCGGAATGAGTGTTTGAACCCTGTTATCCAACACCTCTTCCTCAGCAGCTTCCTTCTCCCACAGGTGGGGCCTGCTACTCTTGGGGCTGGAACGAGCACGGCATGTGTGGAGACGGTACCGAAGCCGACGTCTGGACCCCGAAGCCTGTGCAGGTCCTGCGGTCGTCATCAGGGCTCCTTGTGGGCTGTGGGGCTGGCCATTCCCTAGCCCTCTGCCAGCTGCCAGCACCCCTAGCACTGGACCAGGACCCCACGGTCACCTCCCCTTCTGCAGATACCACCAAGGACACTGAATCTCAGAAAGCCATGGACCGAGACAGAAACTGGAAGGAAAGATAATCAGAAACTTCAGCCCAGAACCAACCTAGCAGATCCAGAAACAGGGCTCTGCGGAGGGGGACCTTTAATAAAGCGGCTTTTCCCACCAAAGTTTCCCGTAGAAAATCGGTTTGTCTAATGCGGGGCTGGCCTGAGGAGGGCTGGGAGGCACCCGTGGTTGGACTGGCCACAGACCCAAAGGACGGGCAGCTGCTCACCCAGGGTCTGAGGCCCAGGGGCACAGGCATCCTTTCTACTTGGCAGATGAGAATGAAGGGGTAGGCCCTTCAAAGGACATGGACGCCGAGACATGGCGGAAGGCCCCAGCCCGTCCCTGCCCATAGAAATGGAGAACCAGTCACTGCTATGATTGCTCTGGCGTCCAGCACCTTTGATTCAGCCAGAGGGTTCCTGGGCCATGCTTGGAGAAGCCACAAAACCTCTTTTGGAGTTTTAACCTCAGGGCCCAAAGCTTGCAATTTGCTGTTTGCAGGATGTCGAGGTGCCCTGCCTGGATACTTACTCAGAAAACAGGTCTTGTCTCAGTAACCGGCCCAGTGGAAAAAGCTCTGGAATGGGGGTGGGAGTGGCAATGAGTAAGTGGAGAAAAAGGCAAGACTTCTGGGAAGACCCAGCAGAGGAGACCTTGGGACAGACACAGGAATCTAGCGCCAATGGAACTCTCGAATGAGTTCTGTCGTCACCTGAGCCAGGCAAGACTCTGGAGCTAGTCTGTGACTATAATTGCCAAGCTGTATAGTCCAGATGAGGGGCAGGCCACTGCATGGGAAGGGGAGTTTGTAGGGATAGGGGGATCAAGGACCCCAGCCTCTGCCTGCCTGCAGGCCTTGGCCTCTGCAGGAGGAGGGGAACTAGGTGAGATTCCCGGCCCCTGGTTCCCCAGATGCAGATATGGCTTTGGGGGTACATAGCACCTCTCTCTGCTATGACTGGCAATAAGTCCTTGGTCAGAAGAATTCAGAGGATGGACTGTCCCCAGAGGACTGAATGGCAGTGTCACCAGCTAGGCAGCCCTGGTCTGTGGTCCAGGCCGCACTACCCCCCTTTCATGATTCAGGAGAGTTTGGGTCTGTGATGACTGGGCTCCAGTGGCTTTGAAAAGTTACAGAATCCCAGGATAGCAATACTGGAGGACCTTTAGTGACCATCTAGCCTAGTAGCTTTCAAAGTACATTCTTCAGGGACCAGCAGATGGCGTAATGGTCACATCCCTAGACTCCCACATAGTCGACCATGTTTCGAGTCCCAACCCAGCAGCTTCAAACTCACGTCGGGTGCATGTGCATGTGTGCTCAAAATCCTGAGAGGAGAATGGAGGAGAAGGGATTGTGGTGTGGCCATCCCCTCTTAGGGGGGTGGTTTCTTGTGTTCTGTCTCTCCGGCAAGCACACATGCCCTATAGCAAAAACAAACAAACAAATAAACAAAAAAACCCTCTTTTAGAAAAAAAAAAAAAGTGCATTTTTCAGAGCCCTGGGAGTCTCCTGAGAACTCAGTGGCCACCTCATAGACAATGGGGAAAGGGGACCACGTAGACAGAAGGCTTCCTCTGGTTCCCTACCTCCACCTTATTCCAGGCAGCTCTGGATTTATCTATGTATGATACTTTGGGACTCATGTAAGATTTTATTTGACAAGGAAGTCCTTGAGAAAGTCTAAAAAACTAGTGATCTTTTTAGAAATAGGGTCTCGCTGTGATGGTCTGGAACTCTCAATCCTCCTGCCTTAGCTTTTTGAGTAGCTGGGATTACAAGTCTACACATTCACGCCCAGCTAAAAACCACAGATAGTACCGAGCACTTTCCTTGTTCATGTGGGAAAACGGAGGCCTAAAGAGGGGGAGGGACTCTCTCAAAGTCATACCTTCACTACAGGGTGAGGATCCTGATTGGGAAGTGACTGAGCCAGAGTCCTGAGTCAAACAAAGGTGGGATAGAGTAGCCCTAAGACCAGAAGTGGGTTCAGCCCAGGAGGGTGGGGATGAGGACAGTGCTAAGATCCCTAGGCCTGGGCCTAGAGACTGACTACCCACAGCCATTGACTGACCTTGAACACCAGTGCATGGACTCTTGCTCCCAATACTGCACCCTGGAAACATGGCTGCCCTGGCTGTCAAAGCTCTCACAGCATCCCCACAGCATCCTCAAACCACTAGAGATCAGTGTAACCTCCAGGCACTTTCGGAGTGAGGAGATCCCCATGTACCCCAAACCAATCTTGCCAAGGTGGTCAAACCCCCAGAGATGGAGCAATCATGACCCAGAGATGACCCATATCAGAGCAAGCCCACCTCCTCTGTCATGCCTATGATGCTCCATGAATGACGCCCCACCCTTTGTCTTACAGGCTGGGTGGTCCTGCAAGGAACAGTACTCAGGTCACACCCCTAGACAGACTTTCCAGTCTCGAGGAACCAATGCACTCTGTCACCTGGCTGCAGTGGAGCACTTCCTCCTGCTGCCTTCCACACCCACTGGAAGAAACCCAATCGTAAGTCCTCTATTGTTGGGGACTAATACCTCTCCTGAGGCTTCTGTGGGCACCAGGAAGATGGGGCATAGAAGCAGGTGGCAAAGCAGCAATAAAAAGTCCTTTGATCTAGAACCTCAACTCTCAGAACTGGGTCAGACCCTTTTCGGCAGGGCATAGATAGTCCTCCTGGGGAAGAATGAGTGACTTTTGGCACCAGAAGATGTCAAAGAGCATCCCATCATTTTAAGCTCCTCCATTTCACCCTCTGACAGTGTCATGGTGACGGGCTTTCTTCAATCTGATGAGTGTCTGAAAGCTTTCAGATGGTGAGTGAGAAGGTATCGAAACAGTCTCCTCACCTTTGCTGGGTCCCTTTATTGCTGTAGGTCATTCTTGGATTTGTAAATGTCCAATACCTTTGTTTCTAATAGACCAGGAGCTCTTAGAGAGCAAAAGTCCAGGTCATGATCAATTTTGGAACCCTTCACCAAGGATGGGCCCTGGTACAGAGGAAGCACCCAGTAAATAGAAATGAACGACATTGTCAATACATCATTAGCCCCCATGAGATGGGGAGGTTAAACCAATGGGCTCTAGGATCTCCTCCTCCTTAGCCACCCTCTGCTTTTACTCCTTTTACAAGTGATTGAGAACTGTGCTATAGACATCAAACCATCCGATAGTCAATGAATGTCAGTACCATCCAACTGACTAGTAATGAGCTATAGCAAGTAGCATGAGAAAGTAACCTCATTAAAATAATTACTTTTGTCTGATCAACTAAGTAAATTGATTTATTTCTCCCATTTGAGGAAGAAAGGGAAAAGAAGAGGAGAGCGAGCCCTCATGGTATGCTCACAGTCTCTGGCCTGGTCCCTGGAGTGATTCCCGAAAGTCGAGCACGTCCTGGATGTTGGTAGCTGCTCCCGTCTCTGCCTGCCTCACTCCTCTGCCCTCCTTAGCACAAGCACCCCATCTCCCCTTCACTCCTTCACCACCTGTGGCCCTGGTGCGTTCCGAGTGCAGGCCTAGGGCTCACCATACAGCCCTTCCACCATGGCCCAGCCATCTGCCACTTCTGGAGATGTGGTTCAGTGATGAATCGAAGTTGGGAGTTATAATAGCAAGTCAGTGGGGGAAATGGTGGGCATTTTAGACAGGGTCCCAGGTCCTAAGGCATGTGTGCACAACGTCAGGAGTTCAAACTTGAGGAGTGACTGCAGGGCACAGAGGGAGGTGGGTCCCTCTGTGGAGAGACGAGAGGCTGGCAGGCCTTGCAAGCCAGTTGAGGGAGCTTAAACTTCATTCTTAGTGCAGCAGGGTATTTAAACCAAAGAGTGAGACTGGGCAGGTGTCATGTGTGAGGCTGGGAGCAAGATAGGAAGTGGCCCCTCTGTCACCTCTATGGTACTTTGTGAAGGAGAGCAGGAGGCCAGGTCCTGAGGTCCTGGCAACCAGCAACTCTAATGTTCCTACCAGGTGCCTCTCTAAAGGTCCTCCCCAGAAGGAGCTCAGTTAACTTGAGCTAGCTTAGCCTGAGCTCTGGAATTGTTCCACCTGGGTTCAAATCTTACCTTCCTCATTCATCAGCTGTGTGGCTTTGGGTCAGTTACTTTAATTCTCTGCACCCAAAGTGGGGTTATTGAATTATTGTGAGCTATCATTAGACAACATTAGTAAGATGCTTTGGACATAGTAGGTGCTTAGTGAATGTTAAATCCCACTAGGTACTATGTCCCTGAAAACCCATATTCCAAATGGTTTTGAGTTGAGTCTCACTCTGAGTCCCCAGGAGGAGCTTCCTTGCTACTGGGTCCCAAGTAGAGCAGATGTCACTCTCCCTGTGGCAGTGACAACTGCTTGGCTTGAACATCCTGGTCCTTTTCAATGGTCAGTCCAGCCCTTCAGCCACCAAACCCCAGGGCTGAGGCCTTGCCATGCTCACTGCTCACTAGTGCCACCTGGGTCCCTGGATGGCACAAGGCACCAGGAAGTTGAGGCAGATGCTGAAAGGAGATCAGATCTCTGGACCTTGTTTACTCATCTGTAAAAAGCTCAGAGGTTGCCTGCCATGACAGTTCTGGACTCTCCACCTGAATGTTCCTGGAGTCTCTCGTGGGTAGGAAAAGATGGAACCCTAGTTGTTTACCCCCCATCCCTGACAAAAAAAATCTAGTGAACGACTCAAGCAAATCAAGATCCTTGGAGAGGGACTACCCCTTCCAAGATGCCCACAGGCTGAGCTTAGTCAGTGCAGTGGTCCACCGCATAGGCCCAGCCAGGGCACCCTGGCCGCACAGTCAGACCCCTGCCTCTGGTTCCATTGGATTTAAGCCCATCCTTACAAGGGAGGCAACTGTCGCCTGCAGAGGGTGCTGGGAGCTCTGACACAGTCAGATCAAGGACCCATCAAGATAGCATGACAGAAAACTTTCCATGTCAGGTGGGCCTCCAGAGGATGCAATGGTCTTATGTCAAGTTGCCCTTAGCCCCGAGCCTTCTGAGAGCTGCCTCCCTCCCCTGACCCACCAGCATCTGCAGCCTGAGAGGTCACCCTGCTCAACGAACCTGCAGATGGCAACTTCTTCCTTAGGGTTTAGCTTTCCCCCAGCAAGCACCTTAACGTGCATCTTTGAGGCCAGAGTAGTCAGGCCCCAGGCTTACCCCAGACCAGCCACAGTGGACCAGCGGCCCAGAACGAATCGCGACACTGCCTGAAGGCAATAAAAACCCAAATGCGTGCTTCATCTCCAAAGTCAGCTTTTTATTATTAGGGGCCAGGGCCCAGGGAGGGGGTGGTGGTTGAGCTAAAGCATCATTGCTCTCTTTCCAGGAAATGTTGTGAGCTGCAGTGAAAGCTTGAGATGTTGCATTTTTTTTTCAACTCAAGCATGTGTTTTTCAAAAATACCATCCTTCTCTCCCCCCCTCCCCCCCACTAATTTTAGAATCAGACCAAAGCCAAGCTACTGTCCTCTGTTTCTGTTGGGAAAATACTATATTTATTCGAGATGCAGAAGTGTGTCTCTGCGAACCTCCGATTGCTTCAGGAAAACAAATCTGCTTTAGACTGTACAGAAACCATGATACAAAATTTATTTCATGCTCGAATCGCTTTGCATAACATTGGGCATGCAGGTTTTTACTCGGAAGTACTAAATTGCATACAGTGCCAGGCTGGGCCTTAATCAAGGTGGAGGGGAGTGCTCCCCCCTGCACCCCCGTGGTCCTGGTCTTTTGGTGCTCTACATCCTGGTTTTAAAGTTAACACTTGGAAAATCCGTACGGTGTTGATTATTTGCTATGAACAATTGGTTATGAAAGTTGGTCACACTGGATCTACACACCGAAAAGATGAGAGACTCAACCTAGACTAGCCGCTGTCAGAGGTCTTGGGGAGACGTCCACTGGGTCACAAGCATGCCAAACGGGGAGGGGAGGAGGCGGCAGTGCGAGTGTCCACAGTTCTACTCGGAGCAAAGTTCTGTTTCCACGTGAGAGATGGACTATGAAGGTGAGGTCAATATGACCGATGACTGACCGACTGCCCCTTTTGGAACCTTGACTTTCAATCGTGTACACAAAGGGAAGCAATCCAGCCCCCCACCCCCTCCCCGCC
>NW_006159538.1:939345-943674 GCF_000334495.1 Tupaia belangeri chinensis
TGTACAGGTTTCTATCGAACGCCATTACAGTTTGGCTCCAACCACGTGTGCAAAAGTAAAGCGCTTTGAAAGAAAATAGAGGGCTTCTGCCTTTTCTTTTCGTGATTGTTGTCGTTCAGGGTAATCATACAGTTGCAGGGGGTGGGTGCGTTTGGTGTGCTGAGTTTTCTGTTGAGCTTCATGCAAGTCATGCTAAGGAAGCCCTCCACCCCCCCTCCCCAAATAAAATAAAATGTTTAAAAAAATAAAAAGAAGGAAAAGAAATCCTCTACGGTCAGTTACCATTTGGCCGTAGAAAAAGCTACGTCCGTCCTAGCACAAGGCCTGGGCCACTCGGACTCGTCCGGCAAACCTGCATGGCGTGAATTTACTCTGTCCGAGGGTGAGGAGGGGCTGCAGGTCCACCCAGATGCTTAATAGCCACCAGTGTCCTCGGCCAAGCCGCCTGGTCAAGTCACTCTCACAGCCTCTGTCGGCATATACTTAGCAATGACAGGGCTTTCTTTGCAAAGATCTGTATGTAAAGAATACAATTAACACTTGAGCGTCTCTTCTTGGCTTTCCCATCCCGCTTGGTACTTAGTTTTTAAGGAAGGAAGAGGAGAAACAGAAAGCCGCATGCAGAGGCAGGCAGGTCCTTCTCCAGCTGGCTTGGCTTCCCATGCAGTGAGCCAGCCTAGCGCCTCTTTCTCTCCCTCCTGTGGGGACGGGCGGAGCCCCTCATCTTCTCCTACTCTGCATGGACTCCAACATCTGCATGGCTTATGGCTCGGAATTAGCCTGAGAAAAGCAAGTCCTTGGCGGCGCTCATGACTCCTTGAGAGTGGGTGGGGGCCTGGTGGATGCAGGTGGGTGGGGGGCACTTCACCCTCAGCACCTCCCAAAGATGCTAGCACCTCAGCCTCTATGGGATGGGGGATGGGATCACCTGGACAGTGGCCGCCTCTGGGTTCCCTAGCCACTAGTGGGAGGGGGCTTCTTATGTCCCACCCTGCCTGGATTTCTAGAAGAACCATCTAGACTCTGCTGTCTACCATCAGTTTGGGGCCACACCGATTGACCCAGCATTCAAGATGAAGGAAGCAGGAGGCCCATGAGACTTACTGGGTAGGGCACAGCCACTGAGAACAGTCTAACTGGCTTCTCTCTCACTTCCCAGGGCTGCTCCTGCTCCTGGGCATTCTAGAGCCTTCACCTGGGAAAGAGCCGATTGCAAAGGGAAGCATCAGGCCCATCCATGGAAGGCACCAAGGATGGGGCCCTCCCCCAGGCTGGCAGCCCTCTGCCATGCAGCACCATGCGGGCAGTGGTGCCCTACACCGGGGTCGGAGGGACCTCCGGGCAGGGCAAAGAAGCAGGGACTAGCCCGGGCCGGGTAGCCATGACTAAGCACCGGTGACCAGAAGGCCCTTCCCTTAGTGTAGTCTGCCTCTCCTCTTCTGGGTTTGCCCTTGACTTTGAACTCTGCATTTTCTCTTCATGCTTGGTTTAACCACTTCAGTGCTGGAGCAGTTGTGAATGGCCACGGGCTACACCAACTGTTGCTCTCAGAAGCCCAACTCTCCGTCTGACCCAACCCGCTCACCCCGGTCAGCATGCACCCGTGTGAGCGTGTGAGGCGCCCCAAGACATGCACGAGCTGCCCAGCCAGTCTGCTGCATCGATAAGGCGTCTTCTGCCTCCAAGGCCCGGGCCAGTGCCTGGAGCCTAGAGCTAGGGTGCTCTGGGGCTCCACCCCAAGCCTCTCCCCAGTCCATGCTCAAGCTCTGGGGGAAGCCTTTCTCTCCAGCGTGGCCAGCCTAAGTTCTGACTGCAGGGCCTGAGCAGAGGCCATCAGGCTCAGCCTTCACCAACAGCAAGGGGGCGCTGACAATGGCACTGGGGACCGAAGGGGCTGCAGAGAGTCCTGCTTGGTCATTCCAGGCAAGTTCTCTCTGCCTCTAGCAATATTCTGACTGGCACACATCTTACCTCCGCAAGGACAATGGCCTTGCCCAAGCCCTGGAGCCACCTCACTCTTCATGCCTCCCCTCCCACTGGCCTGTGGATTCACTTTAAAGGATGCCTCTTCCAGAACTTGGATCTTGGATATCTATGCTTACAGGGTCCTGGCCCAGCCAGGTCCATCCCACTGCCCTTTACCAAGGCAGAGGAGGCCTTACCTCCTAGACCCACCCTGCCATCTGCTGGAGCAGCCTCGGGGAGTCGAGGTTCCACCTGTGCTCCCAGGAATCCCCTACTTTGGGGTCATGGCCCACAGTCAGCCAGCCTGTCCCAAGCCCCTTCCTATGCCTTAGCTCCAAACCAATCCTCAACTGCCTGGAACTCAGGTTCTCTGCCAGCCTGACATTCCATCTAGGGGAAAGGGACTCACGCCTCCAGGGACCGACCCTGGGGATCCCGCCATCCTTGCCCCCCTCGGTGTGCCTGCCTGCCCCTCAGCGCCCCTCGCCCGCCACCCTGCCCACCCATCTGCAGGAGCGCGAGGTGGCCCAGCCGATGCACAGTGCTCCAGCTTCCTCTACATACCCTTTCTCACTCCTCCACCAGGTGGGCACGCGTACTCCCCGGTTGATAAGAGGAAGCAGGGTCCGTATCTCTCGCGGGTGCCCGAGCGCGTAAAGGGCAGGCCCTCATCTGGAGTGAGGGCCTGGTCTATGTGGGGGCAGTCTTCGTTCGCCAGCGCGGCCTTCGCCACCTCCCCATTCAGTTTGGAATCTTCAAACATATAAGCAGAAGCTATTGAGACACTGAAAACTGTTTAGCGGAGGGGGGAGAGGCCGGAGGTGGGGCATTGGCAAAGGGCAGCCCATCCCTGAGGGTAAAGGAGCAGGCGGGCCGTGGAGGAGGGATGAGACTGGTGGGGGCCTCGGCTCCCTCAGGCAGCCTGCAGGTTGCCCGCAGAGCTGAGAGGGAGGGACTCCTGGGTTTGCTCAAAGTTTGCAAAAAGATGAGTTGGTGATGGGTCCAGCAGGCATGGTGCTGGGTGCCAGGCCCAGGGCCCAAGGCAGGGCCGATGAGACAGGATGGTGTGGATGCGGTCATGGGGAGGGGGCCAGGCACAGAGCTCGGGGAGAAGACAGACAGACACGCAGAAACACTCCAGCCCAGAGAGTGGCCCTTGGGGCCCCTCTGCAGTGACCAGAGCTGGGCAGCCACCCGTCCACACCCAGACAGCCACTCAGGCTTCCCTGGCCCGATCCAGTCCCACCTGCCCAACTCACTCCATTCTACATTTGGGTCCCATCTAATCACCTGGACCCTGCTGTCCCCTGCACACCTGTCTGAGCTTTCAGCCCGCCCCCACCCCACACAGACCAGCCTGCTCACTCCCTACTGCCGTGCTCTGTACAGACCAGGCGTGGTCACGCAGTCTCCATCCCGATATAGGCCCACTATGGTCACTCTGTACGCCCTGTCCCCTGTACATTCACCTCTGCTCGCCCTGTCCCCGGTCACTCATTCTCCTCTGCCCCCTTATAGACCCACTCTGGTCACTCTGTATGCCCTGTCCCCTGTACATTCACCCTGCTCCTGGTCACTCATCCTCCTCTGTCCCCTTACAGTCCCACTCTGGTCACTCTGTACCCCCTGTCTCCTGTACATTCACCTCTGCCCACCCTGCCCCTGGTCACTCATCCTCCTTTGTCCCCTTACAGACCCATTCTGGTCACTCTGTATACCTCATCCTCTGCAAGACTAGGCCTGGTCACCCAGTCTCCACCGTCCCCATGACAGGCCCAGTTGGGTCACTCTATATACCCCCTGCTTCATACAGACCAGGCCTGGTCACAATCTCTTCTGCTCCCACACTGGCCCACTCTGGCCACTCTGCCCCCTGTACACTCACCTCTGCATGCCCCGTCCCCTGGCCACTGTGTCCCCACACAGTCCCAGTCTGCTCAGTCGGTAGGCCCTGCCTTACATAGACTAGGCCTGACCACACAATTGGTCCGCACACATCCAGCCGCTGCCTCCACCCCGTGCGGCCCCAGCAGCCTGGTTGCTTCGCAGGCACGACGGGAGTATGCATGAGGCTGGGACAGTGGACATGGACTCCGGAAGGCTCCCCTTCCTCTGTCTCCTCTCGTCAGTGTCCCCGGCAAAGCAGAGCGATGGATGCGTGGAAGACGACAGCAGTGATGGTGGGGATCTGAGTCGGCCTCTGTGGTAGCCTCAGAAGCAACCTGGGAGGAGGTTTGGGGGCACAGGAGATGGGGACAAAGGGTGGCAGAGCAAGGAGCACTGTCTTTCCCAGTTCTAGGGACAGAGCGGTGGTGGCCTCCGGGGCTGGCGGAGGCAGCTCTGGCCAGCCTCCGCCCCACCCCA
>NW_006159538.1:943834-963907 GCF_000334495.1 Tupaia belangeri chinensis
GGGCCGCGGGGGCGGGGGGAGGCAGCTCGGGCCAGCCTCCGCCCCACCCCATCACTCCTGGGGACTGCGCCTGCCCACGCTCCCGCCCTGGCCTGAGCTGGGTCTGCTCCAGAACTTCAGCTAGGGGGAGAGCCTCCGCGGCAAGGCCTCTTTGTGGAAGAAGGAAATCAACAGGGGCATGCCCACCTTGGGGGAGGCTCTCTGAAAGGTCAGAGAGGAAAAAAGCTGGAGACAGCTTCGCCCAGCGTGGCACTCTCCCGGGATCCTGTTCACATCATGTAACTACACGCGGAAGTGATCCTTCCCCGCGTGCACACACTGAGAGTGCACGTGGGCGGGATCGCCGCCCGTGTACACATCATGTCACTACAAAGAGGCAGTCAGTCAAAAGACAAATGGACCAATCAGGTTTATTCATAAAGCAAATCCAAAAAAAAAATCCCATTATAATTTTGGAACTTAAAAAAAGTCTCTCGTACAAGATGGCAAAGCATTTCACGTACAGTGCGTTTCTCGACAATCCCAGGGGCTTCGCTCCCTGATTTACTCTGAACCAGAAAGGCCAGTTACCAAGGTAACTCTGACACCGTGTGACTGGGGCCGCGGCCTCTCTGGGGTCTGGGTCTGCCTGGCATGTGGGGGCGTGTCTGCAGGCACACACGTGTGCTCACAGACATGCCTGGTCCTGCCTCCTGTTCTGGTCGGCCCCCGTCTTCCTTCCCAAGGGTCTGAGGAGGGAGGGCCTTGGGAAGAGGGGATGGGAACAGTATGGAGTGGGGTGAGGGGTGGAAGTTGGGCTCACAGGACCCGGCATGAATTTTCCTCCAAGGGAAACGGTGAGTCCTCCCAGGTGGCGCCCCCACCTGGAGGAAGCGAGGACTCTGTGGCCAACACATGTAGATACCCGTGGAGATATCTACAGCCTGCTATTCTGGCCTGGGGAGGGGCCAAAGGGGGTGCCCCCCTCTCTGCTTCTGCCTCCACGGAGATGGTGCAACTGAGACCCCTCCTCTGGCCTGCAGCCCCCATGCCCCTGGGCTCCCAGCTCGCACACGTTGAAGGAGCTCAAAGTCTGGGCTGGGTTTTCCTGCAGGAAGCAAGGAGCATCCCTCAGGGTCCTTGGAGGGATGAGAGCGGGGCACCTCTGCTTCCCTGGGGGGTGCCCAGGACACCCCGGGCCTACCTCTGTGTTCTGGGAATAAGCCTGGCCTCCCTGGGCTCTGCGTGTATCTGTGGTTTAAGGTGCTCTGAGGAACAATGGTATTCTCCCTCCCCAGCTCCAGAGGGGAGGCCGGAAAAGAGAAACTGAGGAGGGGCCAACTGTCAAAATCCAGGGAACCCATGAAAAAGGCCAGAGGTGCAAGTTCACCCAAGACTTGGCACCCCCTACCCCTGCCTGGGGCTGGCAGCTAGGAGCCTCAACTCCCCCTTACTTTCCACAAGGCTGGGGGCCCTTCCTGCCTTGGCCTGGCCCCCCCAGGCTCCCACTAGACCCACAGGCCTGTGATGATGAAATGGCAGCATGGCAGCGTCTCGGGGATGGTTTCCAGGCTTTGAAATGGGCTGAGATGAGCGTCTGCGAGAGGGTCATTTTTTTAAAACTTTGGAGCAAGGAGAACCTGGTGGCCGGGCCTCAGCCAGCAGGCTGGCTTCTCTGCCCTGGTCTCCGGGCGCCGCCGACGTACTTACTGTTCACACCAGCAGCGGGCGCCAGGGGGCGCGCACGGGGCTGGGGTGGGTGGGGGTTTGCTGGGCATGTCCTCGGCTTTAGCCCGGAGGGGTCTGCCCAGTGGGGACTCAGGGGAAACCGTCCAGGGCTAAGCGGGGACAGTCTGTGAGAGACACGAGCAGAGCACAGTCGCGAAAACCGGCACAAGTCATGCAACAAAACGAGGAGAGAGAGAGAGACATGATTAGTGGAGAGAGAGAGAAAAAGAGAGAATGTGAACAACACGGAAAGTACACCCACGCCTGGCCCTCGGAGTGAGGTCATTTCTCCGCTGCTTCCCCTTGGCCCACTGGGGGCCCCGCTCAGGCCCACGCTGCCAACCCTGCAGCCGGATCCGGGCAGAACCGCCTTCAGCCCCACACCCTGCGTGGCCAACTGTCCCAATCCCGTCACCCTCCCTGCCCCACAGACGGATGAGCACCACTCCCCCGGCAGCTGCCACAGCCCAGCGGGCAGGTGGAGGGGCCGGCGGAGGGGCATGTGGACCTCTGTCCCACCAAAGATGACCCGGAGGCTGCTGTGGTAGCTCCCGGGGGGCCCAGGCATGAGCCTGTCTCCCCCCACCCCACTTCAGCCCTGCTCTCCTACAGGGACCCTGTAGCCCTGGACGCGGCACCACAGAGGACCGACCCACATCACGGGGGGCAGAGAAGGACGAGACACACGTGGATGGACGTGGCAGGACAGGGGCACACTCGGAGCCCGAGGTAGGGACAGAGCCCCTGTCTGGGACAGGAGAAGTTTCTCCCAGACTATAAGTCCCAGGCAGCCCCCTGTGCTGGGTGCCCTCCTGGCACCTCCTATGAGGCCTGCCACCAGGTGACAACTGAACCTTTGACAGCCCTTGGGACGAGACCTCTGAACACTGAGGCCACGCCAGCCCTGGCACGTCCTTGGGACAGACACAAACTGAGGCGTCAGGAGAGACCACGAGGTCTGAGGAGCTGAGAGGAGGGTGGAGGCCTTGTGTCAGTGGGGGTGGGGGGCCTGGGCAGGGCGAGATGCCCTGAGTCCCGCGTCCTGCACTTGGCCTCGGACTCAGGTTTCAGAAGTGGGATGGGAGGACCCCAGGTTTTGGTGAGGCCACCTGACTGCCCCTGGGCGTGGAACAGGCTAGAAAGGCCTTGGGGGACTGCATCTGACCCCCCGCAATTCCCGCAGGGCCTGGCCTCCACCTACCGTTTGCCCTCCTCTCTGCTGGCCTCCCCCTCTCTCACACACTCACCCCCAGCCCATGCTCACTGGGCACACAGCTGCAAGCAGGAAAGAAGGTGAATGGGAAGGGACTCGGGGTACAGAGATGGGTGGGGACACCCTCTCAGGGCCACATCCCCTCTTAGTGGTAGATGATCCAGGTCTCACATACCAGCTTTTGGGAGAGAGTGTTCTGGCAAGGGGTGAGGCTCAGAGCTGAGCAAAGGCTTCAGGACTTCTGGATAGCACCTCCACCACCAATAACAAAGGAACTGAGTGCTTGGGAAGGGAGGGAGGGTGCAGGGTTGGGGTGGGGAGGGTCCGGGCATCCACGCTCCAGGGGGGTATGGAATGCTCTCTTTTGCCTGCAAAGCAAAGCTCTCTGGTCCCTGAAACCTGGAGCCAGAGCAAAGCTGCCCCCAGGGGTACGGCTGCCAGGGCTGAGGTGGGCTGTGGAGCCAAGGGGACTTCCGGGGGTTATGGGAAGCGGGGTACTGTCTCTGGGACTAGCTGGTGTGCACGTCTGAGCACACACATCTACACTCATGTGTGTGTGTGTCTGCATGTGTGTACACACCGCCTCAGCACCTGGATAATCCTGTCACTGGGAGGACAGAGGAGTCTGCCTGGAGTGAACTGGGGATCCTTGATGGGCTGACCTGGGGCACCCAGGGTTGGGGTACCAATCCTGAAAGATCGTGTTGGGGGGATTCAGTGGAAGGGTCAATAGTGCAGGGTGATGCCACTCAGGCAGGTCCACAGTCCAGGCCTTCCCCAGGAGCTCAGGAACTTTTCTTACCCTGATGGTAGCTGTTGTGCTCAAATGGCTAGCTAACCCAAAGCAGAGTGTGTGTGTGTGGGGGGGGGCAGGCTTTGCACAGACGCAGGCCTGACCCACTGGGCCAGAACCTCGCCTACCTCGGGGTGCTTGCTTCAGCCTCTGAGAGCCCTGCCCACTCCTAGCCCAGCCCAAGACGCTGGCCACGTTTCTCTTGGGTGCCTACAGGAGTCCCAGGAAGGGGAGAGTGTGGGGCGGGGCAAAGGGGCTGGACAGTCCCTTGTGGGCAGAGAAGCAGGGGCCTTGGGCCTGGCCAGCCTAGCTGGGAGATGAAGCCAGAAGAGGGTGAGGAGGGGGTGCTGGGTCACAGAGCACATTAGCAGGAGGAAAATCAATCATCCACGGGGGGGGAGGCCACTCGGACCAGGGCAAGTGTCCTACCTGGGGCCGAGCTAGCCTGCAGCCCCTGCCAGACCTGGGCAGAGGACCCCCTTTGCAGACTACACACTACCTAAGCTCTCACGCCAACCTCACGCTTTCCTGGTATCCGCCTCAGCTCAGCGTCGCCATTCTTCTCTGGGTCATCCTTTCCTTTGAATCCCTGTGTCCACAGAATAAGTCGATGGTATTCCATGGGTAGAGGTAGACTATGGGCTTTATATCTTCCGACCAGAGCCCCGTGATCAACTTTATGTGCTATGTGCAGGTTCTCATAAAACTGAGAGTCCCATAACGAACCACTAGCCATGGAATATGAGAATATATCCCACGGTGACTAGTATTGTGTCACGGCCCCCCACCCTTCTCCCCGCCCCCAGTGAATCCTCGGGAAAGTGGGTGTGCACTGGTTGGGGTATCTTGTATTGCTGCTGCAGTCCCTGCTGGCCATGGGGAAGACCCTCGGTGGGAGGTGGTTGCTGGTAGCGCTTTCATCTAAGCTGCCTGGGGTGGTGGCCCCTCTAGTCCTTTGCTCACCAGCCGCTTCCATCAGAAGGTCACCGGAAACTCCTACTCAACCATCGATCAAACAGACAACGTGAAAGCTAGATCACTCCAAGAGGTTCCTAAAGATAAACGCTAAACTCTAGGTGGTGGTAGATGAGTTGGTTGCATGCTATGGGGAAGTAAGCTTGTCACGGAGGGCTAGAGGCGTCTCCTGGGAAGGACCAGGCCCTGGGCAGCCGGCCTCAGAGCAGGGATGGTACTCGGCTATGGAGACGGGCTCTGCTGGGGGTGAGAATCCTTGCGACTGCCTTTGCAGGGACCCTCCTGCCCGATCCCATGCACCGTTTCTGCCATCTACACAGCCTGCAGAAGGGAGCTGCGTTAAGGACCCAATCAAAAGCTGTCTGCATTTCCAAGTCACACCTGCCCCCACCGCACCCCAGCACTGGGTCATCGCCTGAGTCAGAGACTCACGCTGGACTCCAGCCCACCTGAGCAGCAGCCCCCTGGGCTCCTGCTAAGATAGTCCTCAGCGACCTCGCGGCCGAGTCATCTCTTCAGAGCATCTCGAGACCAACCGCGTCAACCTCCTTACCCGGGGCCACCAGTGAGGTTCCTGTAGCAGCCTCTTGCCTGCTGGTTGTGGCTGCCAGCATCTCCCTGGGCCCCCAGGCTCCCCAGCTCAAGGCTGAGTGCGGGTCCGGGGTCGCCCGCGGAACTAAGGAAGCAGTCTGACTGAATCTGGAATCATCGCTACAGGACGGAGGTGAAAGGTCAGATCGACATGCCTCTAAGAGGTTTCCTACCTGCTCTGTTAATTTCTAAAATTTCTTCCTGGGCCAGCGGACATGTGTCACTCTGAGTACTGTGGTGTGGAGAGTTTACGACAGATTTACAATAATTGGGAGATCCCAGCTGCGGTGGCCGTGGAATATGCTTCTTTTTTTTCTTTGGTAGTTTCTGCTTAGCCATGGCTAAGGAGTAGTACATCCCGAAATTGTTCACGATGACAGGCACGGGCATGGCGATGGTCAGCACGCCCGCCAGCGCGCACAGGGCTCCCACCAACATGCCGGACCAGGTCTGCGGGTACATGTCTCCATAGCCCAGCGTTGTCATGGTGACCACGGCCCACCAGAAGCCAATGGGGATGTTCTTAAAGTGCGTGTGCTCGCTGGCGCTGGGGTCGTTGGGCTGCGCCCCGATCCTCTCGGCGTAGTAGATCATGGTGGCGAAGATGAGCACCCCCAGGGCCAGGAAGATGATGAGCAGCAGGAACTCGTTGGTGCTGGCGCGGAGCGTGTGGCCCAGGACCCGCAGGCCCACGAAGTGGCGGGTCAGCTTGAAGATGCGCAGGATGCGCACGAAACGGACCACGCGCAGGAAGCCCAGGACGTCCTTGGCCGCCTTGGAGGACAGGCCGCTCAGCCCCACCTCCAGGTAGAAGGGCAGGATGGCCACGAAGTCAATGATGTTGAGCGAGTTCTTGATGAACTCCACCTTGTTGGGGCAGAAGACCACACGCATGAGGAACTCGAAGGTGAACCAGACCACGCAGACGCCCTCGATGTAGGTGAGGAAGGCCTCCGTCTCCGCTTCCCGGTAGTAGCGCACTTGCGTGCCATTCCGAACATTCTCGATCTCTGTCTTGTTCACGATGGGGTTGAAGCGTTCGTGGGTCTCCAGGCAGAAGGTGGTGATGGAGACCAGAATGAAGAAGAGGGAGGCAAAAGCCACGTACTGTGGGGGAGAAACACACCATGTCAGAGGGGAGACCCTCCCGCCCGGTGGAGAAGCCCGGGGCCTCTGCATTGGGTCAGAGCCAGGCCTGTGCAGGCCCCTCAGCACCACCTGAGCTGCTGTGCCACAGCTCCCTCCTCGGGGCAGAAGGGACGTGACTACAGCCAGGTCCATCCTGAAGCCCTCCTGCTCAGTCTTCCCTGTGCTCGCTTCCCTCGCTGCCAGTCAGACGTGGAAGCCCTAGAGGCCAGCAGAGCCACTGGAGGGAAGGAGCCTGGGTCTCTGAAGGGAAAGACGTCCACTAACTGTCTCATTGTCCCCGAGTGGGAAATAAACCTCTAGCGGGTTGTCACTGCGATTTGGAGGTGCTATGTTAAAGCACTTAGCTACCCTGACTCGTGAAAGAGACTGAGGAGCACACTGCTCAAACACTACATGCAGCCGGCTGGGACCACATGGGGGGCCTGGGTCAGTTCCCAGTCTGACCTAGAGGTCGGAGCAGCAGCGCGTGCCTGTGATCCATGACTCAGAAGGCCAAGGCAGGATAGGAAGCCCAAGTCTAGCCAGGGGAACAAAATGTGACCCTGTCCGAAAGAGAACTGGACTTAGCGGCGTGCCTGCCATTGCAGCTGGAGACGGGAAGATTGCCACAGGGCGAGACCCCATCTTTCAGAAAGAAAACTGACCAAGCCTGCTGGGGCCAAAGTCGGTGAAGAAGTGAGAGGAGGCGGCTCTTGTGGGATCCGGCTCCTCGAAGGTCACTCTTCCCATCCTCCTCCCTCAGACCACAGTCTGTGCACTTTGAGCACCGAGGTCCCCCCAGGCCAGCAACAGGAGGCGCCGTGCTGCTGCTAGCTGGCAAAGGCTTGGTTTGCACTGATGCCTCCCTTGGCCCTGGAGGAGAGCCCTGGAAGTCCCAGAGCAGCCCCATTGGGGCTGCCCGTGGCCGCAGGGCCCAGCACCCACCCCAGCAGGGATTTGGGAACCAAGAGCTATGTGGACATTTCAGACCACATTCTAGGAGAAGAGAGAAGATGAGACAGTCCACATTTCAGAACCGCAGAGGAAAAGCAGCCTTCGAAGATGATGGGCCAGGATCCCACATGCTACGGGGAGTGGGGGGAAGCCTGAGGCCCGAGAACAGGAGATCTGCCCAAGCTACTACTCACAGGGAGCAATGCTGCTGGGTTTAGAGCATAGTGCGATTTTCAGAAAACTTTCTCTCAGGCTACCATCGAATGCCATTCGAATACATCCCTCCTTCCCCCCTCCCATCCCTCCTTCCACCCTCCCATCCCTCCTTTCACTCATCCAGCCTCCTCCTTCCTTCCCGCTTCCTTCTTTCCTCTCTCCCTCCCTCCTTCTTCCATCCGTATGTCCATTCATATTTCTTCCCTCCCTCCTTCATTCTCTGTTCCTTCCTCCCTTCCTTCCCTCCCTCCCTTCTCTCAGCATTCCTCTTCCCTTCCCTCCTTTTCTCCGACCCACCAATCCACCCACCCATCCTCTCATCCACCCATCACTTGTTCTTCCATCCCTCACAGGCACCCGGTGATGCCCAGTGCAGAGCAGCAGAAGGCCTGGCCCAGCTCTCAGGAGTTCCCTGCTAGCTCAGGGTACAGGACTCACGAAGAGACAGGATGGATGCAGGGACCTAAAAGGCGAGCCCTCGGCCCCAGGACACAGGTGGGGCTGGGAAAGGTGAGAGTGATGTGCACACCCCTGAGAGGGGCAGGGTCCAGACTTAGAACCAGGCCTTCCAACTCCAGAAGTTCTTCTTGCAAGTCCAGATAGCTCAAGTGTAGGGCACCACAAAGAGAGGCCATTCCCGGCCACCCAAGTTCATCTGGCGCCAGAGCTCTGGTCATCCAAAGCTCTCAGCGCTCTGAGCACACCCCCAACCACCGGGAACTGGCTCCAGATTCCCTCTGGGGGATTCCATCTAGGAGCTTGATGTTCACTGCCTAGCTCCCTAAGGCAGGTCATGCGCACCCCAGCTGCATGCCCTGCCCTGGCCTTCGGGTAGGAGCAGGGGTAGCATGCCTGCTGTAAGTGCCTAAGGGATGGCATGAGGCAGGGCCCAGGCAACCTGGGCTGGTCCTGGACCACAGGGGAGGTGGGAGACCTCCTCGCTGCTCCTCAGTCAGGATACCCCCCTCATGTCCTCTGCTCATAAATGACTCTCTCCCACAGGGCTACTGTCAAATAGGCTGTAGTTTCCCTCTTAGCTGCCAGCCCACCCTCCACATGGCTAGGAGGAAGTTGCCCGCAGAATCTCAGCCCTGCCATGCTGCCCAGAGGACCCAGGCCCTCAGCCTGGCACGTGACACTCTCCGTCCCAATCTGACTTCCTGGGGGCTTCTCCCCATACACACCCGACATTCTTGCCACAGGCACCTCTGCCATTTCTAACCACAGAGCGCCCCCCCTGCCCCAGGCTGTGGCTTTGCACCTGCTGTTCCTTCCCCTGGAGAGGAACAGAGCCGATCTCTGGGAAAGCCTCGCTCTTCGCCCTTCCCCTGCGGTGCAGATCCGCTTGGCGGCTGTGGCCCTGAAGACGCAGCACAAGAAGGGACTCCCCAGGGAGTCTCTAAATTCACCCCTGGGGAGGTAGCAAACTGGTCTCCAGCTCTGGCTCTTTAGTGCTGGGAGAGGCTCATGGGAGCCCGAAACACTGATGTTCCCGGAGCCTCCTGATTCCCAGGTCTTCAAAGCTCTCGTCTCATTGCCCCTTGCAGAACAGGTCCTCATGGGAAACTGAGGCCCAGGAAGAGGTCAGGCCTTATAAGATTAGGGTAGAAAAACCCTTGGCTCTCAGGGGCCAACACACAGCCGGCCTAGAATCTTTCTTCTTTGGACCCCAAGGTCCAAGGTGTGGGGAGTGGGAGGTGGGGACCCCGACAGTGACTTCTTTTCCAGGGAGCCAAGGGAGTTAGAAGGGCCTCTGCCCGGCCCTGCCCTGCTCTCTGGGTATCTGCCTTCCTGCCCTCTGCCACCTGTCACAGGCAGAGGCCCAGCAACACCAGGGTCCGAGGGGACCCTCAGCAGGCCATGAAGGAAGGTGCCCCTGGATTGCTCAGATCCTGACATTTTCCTAAGCCTAGAGGCTAGTAAGAGATCAGCCACAGGGCAGAGTCAAGTCCCCAGCTTCCTCTGTCCGTCCTCCAGGCGAGCCGAGCAGCAGAGAGGAAGAAGCCACCAAGGCTTTTGGACCTATTAATCTAGCCTGGGTAGACAGGCGGCCACATCCCCGTTGTTAAGGAGAAAACCTGAGTACGGGGTGGTGGGGGACGAAGCCAAAGACGTAAAGCTAGGGAAGAAGCTCGGGCTTGGACCCAAGTTTATGAAACTCGGGAGTCCAAGCTTTTCTACCACCAGAGTCACCAAAATTCTTGGGGACAAAAAGAGCTGGGCAGCTGGCCCGTGACTGTGTCTGGATGGGTTGCTCTGGAACTTGGCACCCATGGCTCAGATGCTAGGCCTGCCCCCTCACCAGTAATGCAGAGGGCAGGGGTACCCAGATCCGATCTACAGGTCAGTTACCCTGGGCCTCATTACCCAGGCTTGCAAACACAAGACCCCACCTTATACAGGGACTCAGTGACGCCCCGGCGGGTGTCCCCACCTGGCTGGCCTGTTCTCACCCCACCCAGGGAGGAGACCTCAGCTTATGAAGGGAGCTACACCAGAGGGAGGTTGAGGGGAGAAGGGCTGGGTAGTTCCGGGATCAGTTGGCCCCTGGAAGGGAGAGAACTTCCTGATTGGCCCAGGCAGCAAGGCTCCAAGCAGCGTCCACAGCAACCTCAGGCTGTCACCCCAGGGCTGGGGGAGTCACAGGCAAGGGCAGGGAGCAGCACCCCACATGAGCTGAGAAATTGGACAGTCACCCCAGACCACAGACATGACCTAGAGCACCGCTTCACTCATCACCAAGGGCAGGCACGTACACAGGCACACGGAGGACGACACAGTGCCGGCCACACTGCACAGACATGGGGCGCCGTGCAGAGCTCACCACGTGCGCAGGCACACGGACGACGACACGGCGCCGGCCACACTGCACAGACGTGGGGCGCCATGCAGAGCTCACTGAGACCGTCACCCACGACCGCAGGCACCAGGGGCTGTGCTGCAGGCACGCACACGCCTTGTGCACACACGCTCGGTGGTGTGCGGGGTCACTACGCAGCATACCCACCGTGAACACACGGCGGCCCCAGGTGCTGCTGCCCTCCAGCCCTCCTCTGCCCAATGCCCCCAAACGGGGTAGCAACTGACTCAGTGTCTCTCTGCCCCAGGACAGGCAGCTGCAGTCACCTGACCTGTACCTCTACTCTCAAGTCTGCCTGCTCAGGTGGTGCTGGCTCCTGGATCCCATCCCTGGGCCCTGGCCCTCACCCACAGGCTCCCGGACTCCCTGCCCCTGTCAGGCCTTGTCTCCTTTTTCCGCCCAACCTGAGCTGGTGAGCCCCACCATCTAGGGTCCAGGCCATCTGTGAGGCCAGTCCCTCCTGGG
Organism: Tupaia belangeri chinensis; assembly: GCF_000334495.1. NCBI lineage: Eukaryota > Metazoa > Chordata > Mammalia > Scandentia > Tupaiidae > Tupaia > Tupaia belangeri. Next base: position 954,737 of record NW_006159538.1, read on the forward strand.
CTGCTAGTCTGAATGGGGATACCAAGTGGGCTCAGCTAGGTGGCCTGGGGGCACCTGTCACCCACCCTGGGCCCCTCGGGAGCCACCTATAAAATTTCAAGGCAACGCAGGCAAGATCACCTGACGATGTGGCATAAACCCAAGCTGGTAGTTTCTAGCTTTTTTTTTTTTTCTTCCCAGAACCAAATCACAAACCGTGAGAGACCCACCAATTGTGTTCTAGAAAGTGGTAGCCATGGCAACGGAGCAAGGCATCCCATTTCTATGGTAACCAGGGTAGTGAGGCTGTTGGCTGTAAAGTCAGACAAACCTACTAACGATCTGTTGACTTAAGAAGATGTTTTATAAATCACTGAGTTATTTTTATCACAACCCCACCCCTGGAACCATAAATCAGAAAGGCAATTTACTATCTATTAAAATGACCAATATGTGCTATGACTTTCATTTATGAATTATTTATGCCACAGTCATCTTTAGAAATTGTGCTTGCCTTTCAGAGCTGTTCAGGGGTTCGCCGTAGGGATCTGAGTTCTCACAGACGCGCTTCAGCAACGAGGCGAGAGTTGTAACGTGGTGCAGGGGCCACCGTTCAGTCTGGCCGTTCTCTTGCTGTGTGGCCTTGACAAGTGACTTCCCCTCTCTGGGCCTTGGTTTCATCATTGGTAAAGTGAGGGTTGAACTTGGTCCTTCTGAGGGTTCTGAGGCAGGGCCAGGTCCCAGGGAGTGGGGGCATATGATGGCCAGGCAGGGGGGCCTTGGCCGACGTCCAGGCCCCAGGCCCCCAGGGCTTTCGGGTCAGTTTTCTGCCTAATTAAATCTGCGCGGCGGGGGTGTGCAGCATTCGTTAATCCTTGCCAGTCAGTGATGCAGAGCAGGCAGGATGGCCAATTGTCCTAAATAAATTGTCAGTCCAGTTGGGTTTGGAAACCGAATTAGACTCGTCTGGACTTCCTTGGGGGGGCACACCCACAGTGTGCTGGGTTGCTGAGGGTTGCCAGTCAGGGCGAGGGATCAGGGGGCTCTCTGGGTCCCGTCCCTTTCTTCTCTATCAGTAAGTGCCTCCCATTAGCACCAAGGGGCCTGGCCCTGAGCACGCTGAGGCCTGCCTGCTCCTCCTCGCCAACCCTGCCCCTGGGCTGGCTCGGGCAGAGCAGGCGGGCGGTGTACCCCGTGCTGCCCACAGCAGCAGAGCGCGTGCAGAGACCACGTACGTACGTGCGGGAGCCCGCTTGGGAAGATCTGTGTGCTGGGGAGTGTGTGGGGGAAGTGTGTAAATACACGGGGCGTGTGAGCAGGAGGATGGTGTCTCATCCATGTGGCCTGACGCTAGGCCTGTGTACAAGTTTGGGGTCACTGTGTGTGGTGTTTGCGACCCAAGTGGTGGACAAAGTGCACATGTGTGTGAAAATGTACAGGGGATGTGTGTGTGTGGATGAGCATGGGGGTGTGACAGCATGTGTGCGTGGGGTTAAGTATGGGTGCTATGTGTGCGTATGTGTGTCTGCATGTGCGGGGAGACCTGGATGGGGTGGTGTGTGAATGTAGGGGGACATGTGGCTTGTGATGTGTATTTGTGTGTGTGTTTGGGTAAACGCACAAGTTCAGGCTGTGGTGTGTGCATCTGTGTGCGCATGCACATGTACGGGGACTGTAGGATCTGTGGAGTGTGGGAGCAGGTGTGTGTGGGACAACACATGGGGTGGGGTGTGCACATACGTGTGCATGTTCACGCCATCTCCCGGGGAAACTGGGGTCTGGCTGGGCACCCTAGACGTGTGTTCTCTGAGTCACACGAGACCCAGCCCAGGGCCCTGACCCTTTCCCACACTGGAGGTGGTCACGCACGCTAGCCCAGGTGTGTGTTCTTTCCCTGGGGCCGCCCTGACTAGGTGCCAGGACAGACAGGTGGGAGTGTAGAAAGGCCCGTGAGCCTGCCTGGGGGAGGGCCACAGGGAGGCAGGACGGTACCCAGCCCAGAAGTCCCCATCCATCCGCATGGACACTCTCAACCCTGGTGGCCAGTCGGGGGAGAGGAGCAACCAGGACCAGAAAACGCAGTGCCTGGGCCTTAGGGAGATGACCTCCTCCTTAGTTAGGTCATCCTCATGACCCTAGGCCTAGGTCACATCCAGAAAAGGCCACCCAGCAGCTGGGCTGGCAAATCCCAAGGTGGCCAAGGTTCTTGTGGTGCTGTCATTCCATCATGCGTGGTTTTCACATTTCGGAAATGGAACTGTATCGCAGATGTACACAGGGAGTAGTACTCCTTCCTGTCCCCCCGACGTGCTGTCACCGCACTAATGACATGTCTTATTTTTTTCAACTCATTCCATGTTTGTTGACTCACAAACTATTGCAAACATTGCCACAATCTGAGCCTCACTCCTGGGGGTCCCTTCTGCAGCTTTCCCCTGAGAAGGAAGCCGGAGGCAGGATCTCCCCTAAATTTAACGGTAGACAGGGAGACATGGGGGAATGTAGGGAGAGGGGCAGGTTAGCGCGCAAAGATGGATTCTGGGGGCGACACACACACTCAGAGGCAAATACCACGAGCAGCCATCCCTGTCCCCTCCTGGCGGCTGCAAAATGATCAGGGAAAGACTAGGCGTCCACGAGACACTTTGGTCTTTCCTGTCACAAGGCGTCTGCCGAGAGGGGCTGGATCAAGGTCCCTGGACTCTGTCTTTGGGGCACTTTAGCCCTGAGCTGAGGCGGTTGTGATGGCAGCCACCAGTTTCAGAAACTCGCTCTGTGTCCATGGAGCCATCACCTGTCTCTCGGGGTGAACCAACTTCCCTACTGCCATCACTTCAAAGAACCCGATGGTCAGGGGAGTCCCTGACTGCAGATGTCCAGGCATGCGGGGACCTCATCTTTGAACTTCTTCTTGAGCTGAAGATACTCGGGCATGTAGCCTCAGGTGCCACAGTGAACGACTAGGTTGGCAAGAGCTACGATTCGGGACCCCAATACCCATCGGAGAACAGACTGGGATGGACTGACCGAGGGCATGGACGTGCAAGGTCTGCCCTAATGGCATGTCTTAACTTGATGGCACCTGGGGCAGCCGCAACATGGTCACTAGAGCCCACAACCCTAAGACAGAGGCCCACAGACCTTTTTGGTACAAACCTTTCTCCTTGGGTGGGAAGCTCAGTGAGGAAAGGACCTGTCCAAGGTGGCAGAACTTTCTAGATGGCCAGAGATGGGAACCACATGTTCCTGAAACATCACACTGGGCTCCAGCGTCATTGTCGGGACCTCTGAGACTTCCCTTGGGCAATATCCTCCCCACCCCCAACCCTCTCCCATCTCCAGGTTCCACCTGCCGGCTAGGTCCCAGGGAAAAAGCGCTAGAGTCCCTCTGTCGAAGGAGGCAGCAGAAGGAGTAGAAATGGCAGGACCCTGAAGTCAGAGTCAGCGGGCTCTCCTTGGGACCTTGAACCAGTCACTGCCCCCTTCTGAGCCTTCATCCCCTGCCTCCAGTGGTCATGATGATGAAACAAATAATGAGGTAAGGAGGTACTCGGACCTTGCTCGGCCTCCACCCAAACCTCCCACCCCTGTCCCTGGGCGGACCCTCCCACCTGGTCCTCTCTCCTCAAGACTGAGGGTCTGGGGATTTTGTCAGATCTACACTGACAAAAGCACAGACTCCTATAGTCATGGGATGGGAACTGCTGAGCTGAGGCACCTGGAAAACTGAGGCCCCGAACACTACCACTGTCCTTCAGAGAGCTGCCCTGGCCCCACTCGGCCCATGTTGTGTGAGTGAAGCTAGACCCACCTCCTGCCCAGCCTGACTGAACACCAGAGTGGTCTCTGGATTTAGCAATAAGGAGAACCTGATCGGATCGGACCTGATTGAGAAAGGTAGAAGGGAGAGTGGGAATAAGAACTCTTCCCTGGAGGAACGGGTGGGGAACGAAGGAGGCTGGAGGGGGCAGAAGCTCGTGTGATGGGGACAGCGGCAGCGGGAGCTTGGGTGGAATTGCTGAGTGGAGACACAGATGCAGAGTCCCTGGCCCACTCCTGGAGCCCAAGGTTAGTGGTTATGGTGGGGCCTGAACTCTGTCTTGAATCTGGGCCCCAGGTGGCTCGAAGGCTGACAGCCCCAGCCCGGTGTTTGGGAACCATGAGGCCAGATGACACCAGAGTGCCAGGGAGCTCTGATGCTCACTCATGCATATTTGGTGCTGGAAGCAAGGTCCAGACTTGGCTTCAGAGACCTGAGCTCGAATCCCCGCTCTGTCCCCGGCTGTGTGACTGCAGGCTGCTAACCTCGCGGAGACTCGGTCTGTCATTCTTAAAATGGAGACAGTCATAACACACTCCAGGAAGCAAGACAGCATGGAAGGGTGTGGAGGCAGAGGCCAGGTACCTGGGCTTCCCCGAGCAGGGGCAGAATCCTGGCAGGGAGAAGGCCCAGACTTGCCAGTTCCCATCACACTGGGACCCAGAAGCTGGGCCATGGCCCCCTCCACAAAAATCCAGCCACGGCATTTTGCTTTTTGTTTCTCTCAAATTACCAGGGGTGGGAGTCGGGGGGGGGGGGTGCGAGGAGCAGCACCCCAGGTGGCTCGAAGGCTGACAGCCCCAGCCCGGTGTTTGGGAACCATGAGGCCAGATGACACCAGAGTGCCAGGGAGCTCTGATGCTCACTCATGCATATTTGGTGCTGGAAGCAAGGTCCAGACTTGGCTTCAGAGACCTGAGCTCGAATCCCCGCTCTGTCCCCGGCTGTGTGACTGCAGGCTGCTAACCTCGCGGAGACTCGGTCTGTCATTCTTAAAATGGAGACAGTCATAACACACTCCAGGAAGCAAGACAGCATGGAAGGGTGTGGAGGCAGAGGCCAGGTACCTGGGCTTCCCCGAGCAGGGGCAGAATCCTGGCAGGGAGAAGGCCCAGACTTGCCAGTTCCCATCACACTGGGACCCAGAAGCTGGGCCATGGCCCCCTCCACAAAAATCCAGCCACGGCATTTTGCTTTTTGTTTCTCTCAAATTACCAGGGGTGGGAGTCGGGGGGTGGGGGTGCGAGGAGCAGCAGCAACAGCTACAGGGAGAAGTACGCCCGGTTCCACAGGCTTTCCCCTAACATGTCTGCTCCTGCCACCACTGGCTGGCTGGCAGGCCAGGAGTGCACGTGGTCCCCCACGGCAGGCTGCACGAGGCCAGTCCTGCCACCTCCCCGGTGAGGACCATGGGCGTTAGGCGGACACCTGACACCCCCACATTCATGGCATTCGTCAGCACAGTTCCTGCTTTGTGGCTGAGAGGAAAAGAGGCTCAGGAGGGAAAGGACGAGGTCCTGTGACAAGTGGGTGTGAGGCAGAGCCGGCCGTGGGCCTGACTCGGCGGGCAGCAAGATGAAGGACGAGGACAGCTCCGGGGGCTGAGCAGGCGCTGCGGGCGGGGCCGTCCACTGTTCAGCTCGCTCAGCCCTCAGGCCTCCCAGCCTGGTGGGTCTCATCATCACTCCTCAGTTGAGGCATCTGAGGTTTACGGAGGTGCAGAATCTCATCTGCCTGAGGTCTCAGGGTTCTCAGGGCTGGACAGTCTGCAGGAGTGAGCATCAGAGCTCCCTGGCACTCTGGTGTCATCTGGCCTCATGGTTCCCAAACACCGGGCTGGGGCTGTCAGCCTTCAGGCCACCTGGGGCCCAGATTCAAGACAGAGCTCAGGCCCCACCATAACTACTAACCTTGGCCTCCAGGAGTGGGCCAGGGACTCTGCATCACCCACAAGCCCCCCAAAAGCACATGGATGGGCCACACGGCACGAGTCACCTGCCTGTGCCTCTGTGAGCTGGCTCTGGCTGCTCCTGTGCGCTCCGACCTCAGCCAGCCACCAGCAGGCACTGGAGGCCTAGAGGCCTTGGGGCAGCGGAGCTGTGCTGTCCCAGAGTGCCCCCCATAGACCTGCAGGCCAGGACGGTCCATCGGAGCCAATGTCCCGCTCGTTCCTATGGCCTGAAAGTCTCTGCTGGAGAATAGAGTCAAGACAGGAGGAAACGGGCCTACTCACCCACCCCAAGAGCGTCTTGGACCTTCTCTGTTCTCCTCTCATGATTTTGGGAACACACGCACATGTGCCTGGTGTGTTTTTCAAGCTGCTGGGTCCAGGACTTGAACTGCACACTTGGCCAAGTGCAATCCCAGTTCCCTTAACCTCCACACCACCTGCTGGCCTTATTTTTAAATTTTTATTTTTTCAAGTTTACTCATTCATTTCTTCCATGAATGAGGGACAGAGAGACAGAGACAGGGAGACAGCACCTCAACAGGGTTCTGATGCCATGATCCACCTCCAGCCTCAGCTAGCTCCAGATCATGAGCACACACATGTCCAAGGTATTAGGGAGATCTTTGGATGCAAACCCAGAGCCTGCCTATGTGGGTTGGCCTCACAGAGCATCACGGGTTTTTAAGTTTGGTTTGGTTTTATTTTGCTATGGAGCGTGTGTGCTTACCTGAGAGACAGAGAGAAAGTGTCCCTGGGGGGGGGTGGCCATGCCATAGTCCCTTCTCCACTCTCCTCTCAGGATTTTGGGCATGCACACACACATGCCCAGCTTGCTTTTCAAGCCACCAGTTCCGGGACTAGAACCACATCGTCAGTCATATGGGATCCAATTACTTTAACTACCAGGCCACCAGCTGGCCCCAACACCCTGCTTTCATGCTGTGCCACTCTGTCTGGCCCTCTCTCCTTTATTTTCAAGGGTTCTATTGTAGGTCTGTCTTACATGCTTCAAACTTTATTTAGTCAGAGAAAACCCCAGACTGGAATAAAGAACAAATGAATGAAACTTACAGATGAGGAAGCAAGAAACAAACAAGACATTCCCTGTGGGGTATGCAGGCCTCCCGAGGGGATGGCTCCATGGTCCCCTTTGCGGTGGCCCTAAGACAGCTGTCTCCAGTGGTCTCTAGTAGCAATGGAGAGCTCATGAGGTCCCTCATCTGAGAGCGATGCATTTATTGTTAAAGTCAGCCTCCTGCCCTTTCTCCCAGAGATCCCGGAGGTCACCAGAAGCACCTCATGTGAGCTCAGGATACACCCTTGAGCCATCCTTCCCTCGGCTGGGCTTCCTCGTCTTTCTTTGCACGCCCCTCTTGGACTGGCTCCCTGGCCAGGGTGCAACCTGCTCACTGTGTCGCTAGACAGATGGCACATGTTACCCTTGGTAATTCACAACCACTTCAGCCCCAGTATTCACCTTGCTGAGCCTCACTGTCCTCTGCTAGAGTGTAAGAATGAGCCAGCAGGTGGCTTAGTGGTTAGAGTGCTGGAGCCTCATGACCAACTGTGGTTCGAGTCCTGGACCTGGTGGCTTGAAACTCATGCAAAGCATGTGTGAGAGGATGGAGGAGAAAAGATGGTAGTGTAGCCCTCATCCCTGAGGGGTCATTTCTCACCTTCTGTCTCTCCATCCCTCTGGCCAGTACTCGTGTCCTATAGCAAAAATCTGGACGTATCTATAAAAAGTAAGAACGTCAAGCTCGCCGAAGGCCACGTGCTGTACAGACATCATCGCCTTTGCCTTTAAAACCTCTCAGAGGAAGGTGGCATCATCTCCGTTTCATTACTTTCATTTTGGAGATAGAAAAACTGAGGTTCAGAGTCATTAAGACACCTGCCCCAAAAACCCCCCACGTCATGCAGCAGCGGCAGGCAGGAGTTGAGACCAGGACTCTGTGACTCCTGTGCTTCCACTCGTCTTCTTCCCATCCATCCTGGGTAGCCCTGGGAATTCGTTTTCCCATGGGCTCAGCCTTCAGCAGGTTACAGCACATCTTGGCATTTTAACAGTCATGCACACACGCACGTATACACAGGCACACACATGCACACATACGAAGGCGCACACACTAACTGAGCCGCCTGCAGGACAATCTTGATTGTCTCCTCCAGCCGATGAGAAAACTGAGGCCCCATCTCTGCAGAGGAGCGGGTGGACTCTACCAGGAACCCACTGAACAGTTTCTCTCCAGGACCCATGTGTGTGTTTGTACTGAGTCGGGGGTCCTCACTCCAAGTAGGGGTGTGCATGCCTGTGCATATACAAGGGAATGTATTTGGGGAGGACAGTAAAAAGAAGGCCCCAAGAGGGATGGCTCAGGGAGGGCAGGCGACCCAGCCCAGGAGGGACCACAGTTGACTACGCACCTGCTGGACCTCTAACTAAAACTTCCACCTGTCCCAGGCCTGCACAGGGCCTGGGTACAGAGGGAGCCTGAGCAGCCCCAGCAGAGGTGAGCACTTAACGAATAACCACGTAGGACACATGTACCCACATGGAGTGACAAAGGCTTCAAGGAGAATGCACGGGGCATTTGACGGGACTTTCACAACAGTCTTGAGTTAGAGTGGCTTCCAGGAGGAAGTGACCACTGTGCCGAGGTTGGGAGAGTGGGTAAGAACCAACTAGAGAAATACAAGATGCAGAGAAAAGCATTCTAGGCCGAGAGAACAGAAGGCTCTCGGTCCTTGTGTTCCTGACTCAGCAGCAGCATCTGGTGTGGTTGGTCCCTCCCTCCTTTTCCCGGGACCCCATAATCACGCGGTTTTCTTCCCACCACACTGGTTGATCTTTCTGGTGTCCTTTCACAATCTCTTCTCAGCCTCTAACTCTCAGCAGCCAGAGCACAGTCCTTGCGCCTCTCCACCATCTGCACTCACTCCCTCAGTGATTCACCCAGTGTCATGACTTAAATGCCATCACCCATTCAAATGCCACTAACCAGCATGCTCCACATGCTTATCGCCAGCCCAGGCCTCCCCCTGAACTCAGGACTCCAGCGTCCAACTCTCTGGCATCTCCAGGAGTTCTAGAAGCAATCTCAGACTCCACACATCAGCCGAACTCCTGGACCACTGACCCCCTGCAGCCTTCTCAACCTCATGAGGTAGCAGCTGCACCCTTCTAGGACATTCTTGCCAAGAACCTTAGAGTCATCCTTACTACCTCCCTGTCCCATTTGTTAGTTTACTTATTTATTTATTTTTAGAGAGTTTTTTTTGCTAGAGAGAGACAGAGAGACAGAAAACAAGAAATCATCCCACAAAGGGATGGCCATGCTGCAATCTCTTCTCCTTCTGGGATTTTGGGCATGCACACACACACACACACACACACACACACACACATACACACGCACGC
>NW_006159538.1:964748-984041 GCF_000334495.1 Tupaia belangeri chinensis
ACACACACACACACACACACACACACACACATACACACGCACGCGGCTGGCGTGAGTTTAAAGCCTCCAGTCTGGGACTTGAACCACAGGAGACTACGTCCAGCAAAGTAAGTGTTACACCATCTGCTGGTCCCAGCTTACATATTTATTGAGAAAGAGGATATGTGTTACCCTTGACAGAGTCTCCATGCCAGAAATCTTCCCCCCAGCCCAGCAGCCAGCTGGGATCATGGATGTGCCCAAGGCATGCCCAGTGTGCTAAGGAAGACTCTGGATGCCAACCTGGAGCCTTCCATATGGCTCCCAGCATTGCATAGTGGCACCCCTACTGCCTGTGCCACTGGGGCTGGGCTGACCCCTCTCTTTCTGTTGCACCTCAAATTTAGCCTGTAAGGACACCCTTGGTTCTGCTTGAAACTAAATCCAGAGTCGGAGCCCTTCCCACCACCCTCGTACCACCCAGGTCCTGCCCTCAGCATTCCCTCACTAGTTGTGGAGATGGCCACTTAACTGGTCTCCTGGTTTCCCACTTTCTTGGTGCGTTAGGATGCTCCTCAGCTGACGACAGCGTTAGGCACTGACAAAACCATCAAAGCTGCAAATATCCTAAGTTGAAAATGCATTTTATACACCTAACTTTGCACCAAACACCATAGCTTAACCCTGCCTGTCCCAAATAAGCTCAGAATGCTTACACTAGTCTACAGTTGGGCAAAATCATCTCCCAGAAAGCCCATTGTATAATAGGATGGTAAACATCTGGCATAACTTATTCAATCCTTATTTAATACTTATTGAAACACAGAATGGCTATGTGGATCCGTGAAGTATGGATTCTACCGAATGCGTATCACTTTTGTACCACGGTAAAAGATCAAAAAGTCTTCAGTCGAGCCGTCGTCAGGCAGAGACCATCTCTATTTTCAACACAGCATCAGGATGGTCCTTTTAAAGCATACATCGAATGTTGTCATTTTTCCACTTAAAACCCCACCCTGGCTCCCGTGGAGAGGCGAAGGTTCTCACTTAGGTGCCCCCTAGACTTTATGTGGTCTGGTTCTCCGTTACCTCCAACATCCTCTCCTGCCACCATTCCCTCTGTTCTCTCCAGCCATACTGGCCTCCTCTGACACATCAGACACTCACCTGTACCTTAGGGCCTTGGCAGTGCTGTTCCCTCTGCCTAGAATGCCCTTCCCTGAGCAGCCCCATGGCTCACTCCCTTGCCAACTCAGGAGGCTGACTTTGACCACCCTGTTTAAAATATCAACCATAACCTCTCCCACCCAGTTACTCGTGCTTTTTCCTTACTCTGCTCCCTCCCAGCATGTATCAGCTTCTAACACACTAACCTCTCCCCAGCTGTACTGAGGTTAATTTACATGTGGTCATATTCACCCATGTTAAGTGTCCGGTGGGAGTGGTATTGGCAATTCATGCTGTCGATGTACTTAGTTTTGGTGTTAATTGCCTGTCTCTCTTCCCCTTCTAGAATGGAAAGTCCATGTGGCTGGATCTGGGAGTCAGGGCTGGTCCGTCCCCCAGGAACTGGGGAGCACAGCTTCCCATCTGTGGGATGAAGGCCACGGACATGTGTTGTATCCGCTCGCTTCAGTCCCTCTAGCAGTATAATGGGTGTACCAGCTCACTCCTGTATCCTCCTTTGGAAGCCAAATACTCTAATACTCACGTTACCTTGTCTACACAGGTAGTGTGGGCGATCACCGATTCACTAATACTGTAGCACATCTACACTGGCAATGTCCACAACGGTTGATTCCAGCCTTGCATTTATGCTGGCCCTGACAATAGCCAACCTGCATCTACACTGGTTAAAGGATCATCCCTACCCAAAAATCTGGGACCAAACCGGCCAGGGGCACAATCACTAACCATGCCACTATGCGCTCAGCAGCCTTGGGCACGCTCCATCTCCGTAGAGATTGTTCGCTATGCTGGCTGTGGGCACAGGGACTGAGAGCAGACCTGCAGGATGCTGGCAATGGGCACACAGGCACAATCCTTGATGATGGGCACGATCAGTGACCAAAGACCTGAATCCCCATTGGCCATGAACAGGAGTGTCATGAGTGCATGGAGAGTGGGCACAAGGTCCACGTCTCCTCTACTGAGAGGCAGCAGACAGACTTCCCTGCTGGCAGGCTGGCCCACTGAGGGGACTCACGGTGGCGTTCGACAGCCTAAGTCCTGCCTGCAGGGCAGAACCGGCACTGACGTGTGCAATTCAAACCTAGATGCAGGCATTGGAGTGGGGAATCTGGGCATTGGAACTGGAATCTGGGACGCATGGCGAGGAGATGAGACCATGTCTATTCCCAGCATCTTGAGATCACTCAAGGTGAGGAGAGACTGGGGCTGTGTGACTCCCAGGGCCGCCCCACGCCCAGACTTGGCCCAGCCAGTCTAGGCTTAAAAAAGCACCAGGAAATGTCACTTTCTTTTTGAGGAAGTGTGATGGGAGGAGATGGCCCAGGCAGTGTAGCAGTCGGTTAGTCAAAGGTCAGGAACAGTGACGGTACCTCCAAGGCCTGAAGCTTGTTTGTACTCAGGCTGGATCCAAAGCCTTTCCCTGGGCCAGCGCAGAGGCCCCAGCCTGCCCCACATCCCAGACAGGCTTACTCTGACAGTGCATGAACCTGGGTCTGCCCAAGCCAGGACCAGGGTTGGAACCTGAGCAAGCTCCAGGGTCCAGACTCCCGGGTCCACACTCTGGCCACCGGGGACTCCAGGGGTGTAGCTGAACCAGGCACCTGTGCCAATCCTCTGTGCTAGACTGGCCTGAGGTGGCAACCCTGGGCCCCAGCCACTGACTGCTGTCTGGCCTGGCACAACGCCTGCTCCCTGCTCCCTCTTCATGCTCCCATTTTCCAACTGCAAGATGAGCAGTGGCTCAAACATCCTTGAGCTCTGCTCTGTCTCTGGGATCCCCGTGTTACCCACAGAGACACCCAGCCTGGGCAAAAGCCAAGTGAGTGTGGCTTCCTCCTGAGAAGAGGCACCAAGAACATCCAGCTGCCCTGGAAGCAGCCTTCATTCATTTGTTCATTCATTCCATCATCAAATATTTACCGTGTGCCTAGGATGCACCAGCACTACCACCAACTCCAGAAATAATAGCTTTAATAGCTTTAAATATCACTCAGCACAGAGGATTGCACATAGTAGGTGCTCGATAGTGATAAAGACACCACTGTGTGCCTGCACTTGCTTAGAGCCAATTTATCCTAAGCACTCTTTTTCTTTTTTTTTCTTTTTTTTTTTTGGAGAGGTTTTTACTATAGGGCACATGCACTTGCCAGAAAGACAGAGAGAGAGACAGAGAGACAGAAAGTGAGAAATCACCCCTGAGGAGGGATGACCACGCTGCAATCCCTTCTCCTCCATTCTCCTCTCGGGATCTTGGGCATGCACACACAAGCACCCAGCATGAGTTTAAGCACTGGGTCCTGGACTCGAACCGCGGTCGACTACATGGGAGTCCAGCGACATAGCCATTACGCTAACTGCTGGTCCCATCCTAAGCACTCTTATATGTCTCATTTCATTTTCCCCCTACATCAATTCTGAAGTCCGCACTGTTGTCACCATCCTGATTTTACGAAGAAGGAAACTGAGGTTCGGAGAAGTTAAATAAGCTGCCCGTGTCGTACAACAGGAAGGATAGACTGAGAATCTGCCACCCAGTCTGGCTCCAGAGCACATGCCCTTAAACCTCTCCTAGCTGCCCCCCATCCACACCACGAACACATGGAATGAATGAGGTGAGTGAATGAATGAATGGAGCTTTGTGTTGGTGTGTGCATGTGTCTGTGTGTGAGGCTACCGTGGTGCAGGAGAGCAGGGAGCACATGTGTGCAGATGCTGGTGTGTTTGCATGTGGAGCTTTTTTATGGAAAGACTCTCCCTTGTTGTCTTGGTCTTGTGTGCTGGAGCTATACTTAGCTGCAGCCGTGACTGTAATGAGCAGTTAGCGGCGCACCAGGCACGCTCATTGGGACCTGGTTTCCCAGGGAGATCGCAGGGCCAGTGTATGTGTGTGTTTGGGGGGTTGTGCAGCTCGGTGCTGGGGAAGGCTGGAGCAGGGCGTTAGGAGGGAGCTGGAGCTCACGGCGCTGTGCCTGGTGCATACGGAGGGCCTTAGCTCCAGTTGAAGAATCTGCTCTGGACTAACAGCATCCAAGCTTCCAAGCTTAACTCCACTAGGCTCCACCAGCCCAACTGTCGGCATGTCCGTGGTCTCTTTACCGGCCTTTGCTTGACAATTAGAGCTAGCCTTGAATCTCATGGCGAGAGCCTGGGGGTGAGGGCAAAGCACAGTGGAAAGATAGTAGATCTCAGTATACCTGAGCCAGAGTCTTCAGGGGCTTCAAGGGAGCCCACCTGGCCACCCTCTTCCCAGCCAGCAGAGCTGCACTGCCTCTTTGGACAAACCTGGCCTGAACTATCAAAGGTTCTCAGCAAGGCTGAGGACTCAAGAAAGAAGAGTGGCCTCCCCATCCCAGAACAGACTGGAACCACGGATGTGCTCAGCACAGCCTCAGGCTTGGAGGCCAAGGTCCCACTCCCTGTCTGCCCTCCAGTGGCTGCAGAGCAAGAGAGTGTGGTACGCCCCAGACCTGAGGTCTCCTCTGGCACAGGGCTCTGGCTGTGCATATGTCTGTGTGTCTTTCTAGCCTATGCCCCATTCTCCTCTGCCAGGGCCTCTTACCTCTGAGAGAGGGACAGTCCCTCAGGCCAGGCTCCCAGCTCTCTCACTCCACAAACCATGCCACCTTCTGTACCTGACAAACTCCCTTTCTGCACGTGTGTGCTGTGTTACTCCACTCTGCCTACGACCCTGAAGTCCTCGGTTTCCCAGTCTCATCTTCTGGATGTTTTCTTTAGTGAGAGGTGGAATGTCTCCCCGGCTGTGACGGCAACTAGAAATGTACCCGTCCATCCTCCCATCCATGCACTCGTTTGCTATCCACTGAGCTACCCACCCAGTGGATGGTCGGCGTATCCACCCATCCGTCCATCTGTCCTCCCTTCCATCCATTCATCCATATCCACTCACATATCCATTTTTTATCCATTCTTTCATCCATCTGTCCACTACTCCTCTTCCTTCCAATCACGTCACGCTTGACCGCGGAACTGTGGAGTGTCGGCATGTCCGTGGTCTCTTTACCGGCCTTTGCTTGACAATTACTTTATTAATTTTCAGAAGAAGACCTGGAATCTCATCCTTCTCCTTCTACTCATCAACGGGCTGGTCTTGGACAAACAGATGAATCAATCGGGATCACTTTCCCTCACTGTCTAATCGTTCTCCTCACGCGGCGTTGTAAGGCACCCCTTGCCCGCAGAGATGTATTGAACCCGATTCTGTAACAGGCACTACCATCCCTGGGGCCGATTCTTGTCCTCTAGGAGGTTGCAGTTGAGCCCAAGCGACATCTAACCTCAGTAGGTCAGTGGATCAAGGGCCAGAGGTCAGGCAGGAAACGTTTTCTGGAAGCCCAAAGGACAGAGCAGGTCGTTCCAGGAGAGGGTCAGGAAAAGCTCCATAAAGAGGGGCCATCGGGACCGTTAGATGTCACAGCAGTTGTACTGCTGGGCTCCCACTGGTGGAGTGTGGTTTGAGTCCCAGTCCCAGTGGCTTTTAAAAAATGTCAGGTGCATTGTGTGTCCAAGATCCAAGGAGGAGAATGGAGAAGGGATTGCAGCAAGGCCTTTTCCCTGGGGTGTGGGTTCTCACTTTCCCTCTCGCTGTGTCTGTCTGTCTCTCTCCAGGGAGCACACATACCCTAAGGCAAAAAAAAAAACTCTTAAAAAAATATATATAAAATAAAAAGAAGGGGCCCTCAAAGCTGGCCTTGAAGGGCTACTCCATTTCAGGTATGCAGAGGGGGAAGAAAGGGCATTTTTGGCTGAGAGAATACGAGAGGGCCAGGAAGCTGAGGAGCGAGCGTGTGCTGGGAAAGGCTCGATGGGCCTGGAGGCCAAGGGTGGGCAACCTGCAAAAGCGACCTTGGTGTGGGGCTTCCCAAGGGCAGCACCGCAGGCTTTGGAAAGGGCTGAGGACATGGAAAGCCCCAGCAAGCCAGTCGGTACAAACCCCTATGATTCCCAACTCCCAGGCCTTTACTCAAATCCCCAGACTGCCAGACAGGAAAAAATACCCGCTTGGTGACAGCAGGCCTCAGGAGACACGGTTCCTAACGCCCAGGAGGGAAGCCAGCACTGGGCAGTTCTGACCTTCATGCCACTAAATATATCATTCGTGGCCCCGAGGCTGAAGGGCCGCCAGATGAGGCTGCCACGGCTTCCTTTCCTGTCTCTGTGGCTCGCTGTACCCTGGGGAACTGAACACAGGACTGTGAGGGGACAGTGGTGTGCCAAGTGGCCAGGTCCAGCCCTCAGTACACACTGCCCCAGAGCCAGGCACCGTGCAGGGGGCCTTACCCCTTGGAGACTCCACACAGATGCTGAGGTACCACTGGCCAGCTCCAGTTTGCACGTGAACCTGGGGCTCCGCCAGACGTCGCCTGCCTGAGTCCACACAGCAGCAGAGAGGAGACCAGACCCTGACCTGGCCAGACCTAAGGCCGATGCTCTCACCTCCACCCTGACCCTCTCCACTGCCCCTGCCCCTGCTCCTGCCCCTGCCCGAGATCCTGCTCCCACACATGGCCTGCTCAGAGCGAGACTTCCTCCCCGACCGGCCATCTCCCTGCCTCTGGTCTTAACGTATTCTCTCATCATCCCTGAGAGGGAGGCGGCACCACGACACGCTTCGTAGATAAGGACACCAAGGCCCACAAAGCGAGGGCCGTGCTCCTGGTGGGGGGCTGGAGCACGGGGACATACACTGCCCACAGGGCTGCCCCATGGACTGCTGAGAGCCTAGGCCTTGGCCTTAGCCCAGGGCTCTGGTTGGCTCTAGGGGACCCAGCAGGTGGCCATGTTCCTCAGCGCTGCTCAGAGAGCCCCTGGGGTTGAATATAAAAAATTCATCTCTAAGTGGTGAGATGTGGGCCCTGATGGTAGCTGTGGTCTGAGGCATGTTCACGGCCCTGCCCTGGTGACAAGGCCCAAGAGGGAATCGCGCTTTCCGGATTTATCACTTGCAGGGAAAGTCCCCAGGGAACCATCAGCAAGCCCGGGTCCCCACTGAAATCCCCGTTTACCGCAACCCCCTTCGTGGACATTAGGGTCCCGTTCTCAGGCCTCCTGGGTGGGGAGAGGCCCATGTTGCAGAGCACCCTGGGATGAGCCTCGTCTGTGAGACGGACTGTAACACGTGGATTGGACACCCCTGGTGCTTGCTCTGAGCCAGAGGGTTTTCGATCAACGCTCTCGTCATGCTGGCTTCCCGTGCAGCCTCGTTTCCCGTCGGTACAGCCGCGGTGGCTCAGGCGTACAGAGCTCACACAGCTACTCTGCGGAGCCAGACTCAGGCCGGCAGGCCAGCTACAGTCTGGCCCGACTGCCCAACTACACCTGCTCATGGCAGATCTGTGGAAAGGAGTGGGCGAGCACCCACTGGGCCCTGCAGGAGCAGAAAGGGCGGAGACAACCTTTGTCTGGCAGGGCCTTCACCAACCCCTTTCCAGGCCCACACCCAGTTAGAGACCGACTTGCCCCAAGTCTGGCGACAGCCCTTGTGCCCCGCCATTTTCCCTGGTAGGCCGCAGCTGACTTTCGGAAAGAGAACAGAGGTTCCCATTAGGGTCTGGGACCAGGCCTCTTCTTGGAGGTCTACCCTATGCACTCAGTCCCCATGCCCTTGGGAGGGAAGCAGAGGGCTGGCAGGTATGGGAGGCCCATGGTAGTCCCCACCAGGGGCAGACTCCACTGTCAGGACCTTAGTGAGGCTGGGGGAGCTCTGCCCTTCCAGAGCCACCACTGTCTCCTGATTCCCTGAGCCCAGCCCCAGAGACTGGCCTCCTCTCTGTACCTTGACCCCCGGCCACGTTCCTACCCAGGGCTTTTGGACGTCTCACTTTCTCTGCCCCTGCTTGACCCAGGTTCCCTCCATACCCCTTCCAGTCTGCCGACATGTCACCTGCTCAGCAAGGTCTCTGACACTTCCTGCACCCCTGGCCCTTCCCTCTGCTAGGTACCTACAAGCACCATCCGCTGTGACACTCCACATGTGCTGTGTGTCCCTGCTTCCCTCTCGTTTTCCTGCCCCAGGGTGTGAGAACTTGGGCATAGAACTTGTTCTATGTGCTACTCCCAGCTTCCAGCACCTTGCCTGCCACATAGTAGACGCTTGATAAATATTTACTGACTGACTGACTGAATGAATGCTAACAAAACCTCCTAGCAGGGACACTACTCATGGGCTGTCTCTGGAACAGGAGTGTGGGGAGAGGAGTCCCCTCCTGCATCACTGGGAAGCAAAGGGGTGGAGAGCATCTTGGGCAGTGGGCAGGAGACGGAGCCAGGTGCAGCAGGAGCAGGCTGCCCACCAGCAGGGGAAGGGCTGGGGTGGAAGGGGTGGCTGAGGCCTGGCCTAGGATTGAGAAAGCTTCATTTGGCTATTGTGGCCCAGGCCGAAGCAGCCTCTGAGCCTGGGCCCAGTGAGGCTGGCTCTGGAGGCCCCGTGAGCTCAGCTGTCCAGGGCTGCCCCAGCTAATATTAGCTCATCCCCACCCAGCCTGGCGTCGGCCTGGCGGAGCAGCCTCGCCTCAGAGTGGGCATGGCCCATTGGCACCACCAGGAGCCCCCAGCCCTAGCCTCCAGGTTCCAGCAGCTCCAGCATCTAGCTGGCTCTTCCTGGGCCTGGACAGCCTCTGCAAAGAGGATCCTTAGCCAGAAGGTGTGGCCCCCACCTCACCAGCCCACGACACTGGCACGATCGTCAGCCTCTCAGGTCTCTGTGCTTGGCTCCCAACCAGACCCTGATGCCAGTGGTTCCCCTCCTTCTCACCCAGTCGGTGGAAGTCCCATCAGCCATTGCTCATGTCCCATTACACCTGGGGAGGGAGGGCGAGCAGGCACAAGCAGCCTATTATGACAGATGGAGAGACCAAGGCACAGAGGGGGTCATGACCTGCCCAAGACATGGAGAGGGTTCTGGGAGAACCAAGAGAGTCCAAGGCTCTCTCCCGGGGTGACACTTCTGCAACTGGGCCCCTGGGAGACAGAATCTGGAAGAAGGTGTCCTCCACCCCCACCCCAAGGGGCAAAGTAAGGTGAGGTGTCCCCTGGAAGAGGGATTTGAAAGGAGGGTTGGGAGCTCAAAGAAGGCAAGCACATGGTAAAACGAAGGTAATGGGACCCACGATAATTAAGCACTTATTATCTTCTGGGTCTTGGCTAAGTGCTTAAGACATTTAATCCTCCCGACTTCCCTGTGAGTCAGGTGCTATTAATATCCCTCTTCGAGGCACAGACAGGTTAGGGAATGTGTCCAAGGTCACACAGCTGGAGAGTGCTGGGGCAGGGATTCCAACATCCACCCTTGACGCAGTGCTCTCGAGGCAGAGAAAGAGGCTCCTGGCCGTACAGCCAGAAAGCGATGGAAGGTGGGGAGACCCAAACACTTTCTTCCTAAGCCCACACACTCTACCGCGTGCCTGCCCGAGACGCAGAGTCGGGGGTTTGGGACAAAACACGTCTTAGGCCTTTGAGGGGGAGAAGTCTGTTGTGCAAACCAGTGACTAATGCTGAGAACTCTCATAAACACAGCTGACAGAGGTCAGGGGAGGGAAGCAGAAGGGGAAGGAGAGGGGAAGGAGAGGTAGGAAAGGGGCCTGGCTGGGCTCCTCGAGAATCAGTTCCAAGAAAAGCTGGACCAGGTGGGGCTTGGGAACTTGAGCATCCTGGTCTTGGAAATGAGCTTCTCAGGGGCCTGAGCTCTGGTTGTGGGTGGTGGCCAGGCTGTGTAGCATGACGGAGAAGCTGGGAGGGGCAGAGACAGAGGGGCCAGGGTGTGAAGACCTGCAGCTGGCCCTGGACAGTGAGAGCAGCAGGTGGGACCCTGCGGCTCCCCTGCTGGGACACCCCTGCAATCCCAGCACTGCCCCCGCTTCTTCCTGTTGATCGCTACTCCAGGGGTGGGGAGGGTGGGGTAGTGCTCCCAGGTCCGGCAAAGACGCGGGGTCAGCCATTAACAAGCTCCACGCATGGAGCCAGAGACTGATCTCGGTCTAGATTCCCACCCCCGTATTCATTTCTTCGATAAATATTTACGTAGCACCCAGACCCTGCTCTAGGTTCCAGGGATAGAGTAATGGCTGAGACCAAAACGCCTGTCCTCATGTGACTTCCCTTTGAGTGAGGCCACACACAACAGACATGACCAAGCGTGAGAAATACGACGGCGGCTGCTGGCACATGCCCAGGGGAAGACAGCAGAGCAGGGGGAGGGACTGGTGGGAGAGGGGGCGCAGACCTGAGGGAGGCAGGGGAGTGAGAATTGGAGGGAAAAGGGCTCCAGGTGGAGGGACCAGCAGGTCCTGAGGCGGAAGCGCTAACACTGCCTGAAGAAAGCCGGGAGGCCAGAGCGAGCGAGGTGGAGGGAGACAGGAGAGCACAGGGAGGGGCCGTGGGGCCCTCACATGGCCCGTAATCCTCCTCATAAGAGACAGGGCGAGTAGAAGGCTCTCACGGCCAGCTAGGATTGTACCTGGGAGGCCCTGTGTGCCTGGTGGAGAAGGCCAGGCTGGGCAGAGCAGAGCAGGCGTCCTCCGTAATCCAGGACTGAGAAGACTGTGGCTTCCACCAGAGCCATGGCAGTGGAGGTGATGAGATGTGGTGGGGTTTGGGATTTTTTAAATTTTTAATTTGTTAGAGGGTGCATGGACACAGCAGAGAGTGACAGAGAAAGACAGAATGCGCTCGGCAAGGGGCGTGGTCACGACACTGCAGTCCCTTCTCTTCCATCTCTCCTCGCTTTGGGGTTTGGGGCATGCACACACGTGTGTCCAGCGTGTTTCTCACTCTGCCAGGTCTGAGACTTGAACCACACAGTTGGCCATGCGGGATCCAGCCACCTTAACACCAGGCCATGGTGTAAACATGAAGACAACAAGCTTGGCTGATGTATATGAGAAAGAGAGGAGTCAGAACGATTCCCAAAGTTCTTAGTCTGAGCAACCGTGAGGATATGGCTGCCACTTACTGAGCTGGGGACTGAGCCCGGGGCAGGTCGCTCCGCCACTTAAATCTGGACCACGAGGACCCATCAGAACCACGCAGAGTGCTGCCAGCCTGCGCTAGCCCACCCAGGCCTGTCTCCTGATACCTCCCCTCGCCTGGGAGCCTTTGCCCACATCAGCACTTCTCAGACTAAAGTGTATGAATCATCCAGGGAGCTTGTTCAAATGCAGATTCGGAATCAGCAGGGCACTGCTAAGAGGGCCCCCCCCCGCTGCCATGGGCTGAACGGCCACCCTTAGTACCAAGAGCCCACACAATCCAGGCCCCACTGCAGCGATGGTTCTCACACACTAAGGCGTAGGTCACCTGGGAGTGGGGTCCACATTCTCACCCTCTCCAAACTGAGGTATTGAATTCTCCCAAGACAAAGCCCAGGAGGGTCAGCCATGATGGGACAGGAAGGGGGGTCCTCCAGCTCCCTCCCTCCAGACCTCACAGCAGCCATTGAAACACCCCTACTCAGTCCTGGCCCCATCCACATGACACCCACGCCTGCACCTTTTCCGCAGCACCCTGCACCGCTGAAGTTAGACCCACTGCCCTTGCTTCAGTCCTACAGCCTGGCATGGCGTTTACTCTCTGGGTGGGCCTTTCTGCCACTCTGAGGGCGGTCAGCTGGGAGAAGGGGCTGTGGCAGTGGGCATCAAGTACTGCCCGCTGGGCCTGAGCGAGCACACCCTAGACAGCTGGTACCCCCTTGTGCCTGGCAGAGGGCCGGTAAGCCTAAGCAGAAGTGTGATTACTACTGTATGTATTGAGTGAATGAATGAGGAAGGTCGAGGAAGCCTGAAGGAATGTGGGAGGAAGCTGTCCAGACCCCTTCCCTACAGGCCCCTAGCTACGTGGTGCCAGGACAGTTCATATATGTCCTAGAGAGAAGCTAGGCCAGATAAGGGAGGAGAGGTAGGACCAGAATTTTTGGACTCCAGGAATGGGGAGGGCTTAGCAGTCAATAGAACGGCCCCTGTTTTTACAGGTCTCTGAAGTCCCCGAAGGGGCAAAGGGACTTGATCGAGGTGCCCTGGTTGGTCCAGTGGCCACCGGGTACAGATCCTGTTCTGGTCCAGATGCCTGATGCCCACGACTTGGATCTTGTCTGAAACTTCATCTCCCCACACACCCAGGCTGGTCTCTAATCCTGAAGGCCTGCTGGCTCAGGACTGGGCCTCCAGAGCGGACATGCTGACCTCTAGCTCAAATCATGGCAAGCTGGCTGACCCGGCGCCCGATCCAGACCCCCACACTCCCATAGGAAGAGGGCAGCAAGGGCGGAGCTGCCCAGCTAAGAGTTGGGAGCCATGAGGGGTGGGTCTTCATGCTTAGTCAAAAGTATAAAGGACACCAAGATGAGGGGAACAGACGAGCAAACGCCCAGAGGAGGCCAGAGAGGACCTGGCAGAAGGGAGCAGCAGGAGATCCGGCCAGGTTCCGGAGCAGAAGGCCTCGGGGGCCGGGTGGAAGAGCTGCCAGCACTCCCACCATGCATCATCTTGAGCCGGGTGGCTTCGGATCCTTCCTGGTCTCTCTGCCATTTTCCTCCAGGCCATATGGAGTCCCAGGGCCTATAGGCAGGGTGGGAGGGCAGTGGAGGCTCCATCTTAAAACTTTTTTCCTTGGCATTGACTGACACCCTTTTAGCCCAGCCAGGCAGGGCCTCACCTGCCATTACCCAGAGGCCAGGACATGTGGAGCAGGACCCCCTAGACAGCTTGCTGGGAAGAGTGTATGATGGGAGGAAGGGAGCCAGGTGGAAATCCAAGTCTGGGGCACAGGAAGGCCGAGACCCCCAATCCTCAGAACCTGGGCAGGAGGCAGCACCGTGTAGTGGGTACAGAGCTTCGGGCCAGCCAGACCCAGGTGATGGTGCTCCAGCACTCACAAGCTAAGTGACCTTGGATAGTTTATTGACCTCCTTGAGCTTCAGCAGCCTTGTCTGTGACATTGACACCATAGTAATGATGCAGTCCTCGTGCGAGCCTCGTGACAACTAAGCAAAAATGCATAAATCAAGCCCCTAAGACTGCCCAACACGTAGTCAGTGTCTTAGTAACAAAAACAAGTAACCATTCAAGAAAGGGAGAGGATTCTGGAAAATCCTGCTTGAGGGATGGAGAGGGCAAGAATTCAGGTCAAGTCTGGGTTACCTGACCTGAAGAAGTCTTAACCTGCCTGGTCTACCCCTGTCAGGAGAGTAAACTTGGAGTTACTGAGAGTAACTATGCCTGTGTGAGGGTTAGCATTCTTTCAAAACCAGAAGGTGGGCCAGCCCTGTGGCCTAGTGGTTAAAAGAGCTGGATCCTACGCAGCCAACAACTCTTTGAACGCTGGCCCCATTGGCTTGAAAAATTCACCATCCACATGTGCATGCATGCCCCAAATCCTAATAGTATGGAGAAATGGAGGACAATGGATGGCAGCATGAGCACACCCCACTGAGGAGTGCTTTCTCTCTCTGTCTCTCTAACTCTAGAGAGTATACATACCCTCTGAAAATTTAAAAAAAAAAAAAAAGCCCTGGAAGGCAAAAGAAATACAGGTGGCAGACCCTGGCTGGGAGACCCTGGCTGGGAGGCCTGGGCTGTGAGTTTAGCCCCGCTGAGTCTCTGTGTAGCCTTGGGCTGATTCTCCTCCACTGGGGGAGTGGTGACTAGAGGTGTCCTGGGAGCAGCCATCACTTTAAGGTCCCAAGCACTCAGAAAGTGCTCCTCCCCCCATGTGGCTCCTGAATAGGTCCAGGGAGCAAACTGCACCCTCTCTGCCTCCCTTTTCCTCTTAGCCTGAACCCAGGAGTAGGGAGCTCAGGATGGGGTGATGGCCAGGCAGGCCAGGGAGCTGGCGGGAGGCAGCGACTCCAAGCCCTGACCTTTCGGTCATGAGATCGCTCAGAATAGCCAGGGGTACTATATTCAGCTGCTGTGGGAGGCCTTGGGATTCCCAGCCTGGGCAGTGGGTCCTGGAAAAAGCCCCCTTCAGCCTCCGCCCCTGAGAGACTGAGACAATTCGCCTTCCTCCCTGGGAGGCTCAGCCCAGTTCCCTCCAGACTTCTTGCCCAAGGTCAGGGGGCAGACTCCCACCCCAGAGCCACTGCCTCCCAACACTCTTGCAGGTGCTGTGACACAAGGCACCCACTGAACCAGGAGTTAGGAGACACGGTTTCCGAACCAGCTCCCCAAGTAACCGCCTCACACAAGCCTCAACTTCTTCGGCTGTCATGATAATAACTCCCATTATAGCACGTATGCCAGAGCCGGGAGTCTGGAGGGGGGACACGCCTGGATCTAGCAAGGCTGCGAGGGAGCATTTCATATGAACCAGACAGCTCTGGAGGGAAGAACCTGGTTCTGAGCCCTGACGCAGCTGCTGGGGTCCAGGCAAGCCATCACTGAGAACTGATGTTTGAGGTAGGGTGTGACAAGCTGGAAGGAAGAGAGCTCCAGAGGGAACAGTATATGCAAAGGCCCCGAGGCAGGTGACCTTGGCCCGTGTAACAAGCTGAGCAGAGGCCAGGAGGTTGGAGCTCAGTAAATGGGGCAAGTCGGTCAGAAGGAGACCCAAGAAACAAGCAGGGCCAGAGAGGCCACAGAAGCACCCAAGGGGTTCCAGCAGGCAAGGCAGTGGTCTGACAGACCTGTGAGCAGAAAGGCCTCTGTGGTTACCAAGTAGAGGCTGCACCGGCAGTGCCAGCACCGGAGGTGGGAGAGCGGTTGGGAAGCTGTCAGAGAGGCGGCCCAAGGGCATATGGTGGCACAATGCAGGGCAGTGGACACAGAGATGGAGGGAGGAGGATGGGGTCTAGAGACAGTCAGGCCAGGTGCTGATACAACCAATGGGAGTAAGAGGAGCAGCCTACGGTTACTGAGCCTCTACTGTCTAGGCCCGTGGCTCAGGACTATCTATGTACTCCTCGTAATCTCTACCCCAGCCTCTAAGCGTGTCCTCTCCTTACCCCGTGCAGCAGTGAGGGGTTGCAGGATTCGGATTGTGAGATGCTTGGTTGTGATTTTCATCCCTGGGAGAGGAGCTGGGGGAGTGGGTTGGAGTACCATTCAAGGACCCTCGTGAAAGGGTCGTGGGAGGGCCAAGAATGAATGGTAGGAGGGAACACACCCAGCCCTCTCCAAGCCCAGGGGTCTCCTTCACAGGCTGCCTTGACTCACAGCGAACCCTGCCCTGGGGCATAGGCTCTGAGGTGAGAGCCAAGTCACCTCCATGTCCCTGACAGCAGCGCTGTGCCCACCTCTCTGCTCTCCAGGGCAGGACTCTGAGAGCCCTGTGTCAGCTGGGACCCAGAGAGGAACAGAGCCTCTGACTGGGCTCTTCGTTCCAGCCCCCAGGTGAATTTCCCTCCAGGGAGCTGGGTCAGGTCCCACAGAGATGGGGACAGGGATCAGAGCAGTGGACAGCAGGGTGAATGGGATGGGCTTCCAGCTTGGAGACCACTGGCATTTCTTCAGCATTTGGAAGGTCAAGTGACTCTGGGGGACAGATGCCCCCGCATGTGCACACATACATACACCACACACACACACGACATTCAGGCATGTAGTCTAGAGCACACCTCCGGCCTGATGTGACACAGAATGATCCTCCTGATGACAATACACAAATCCCAGACAAAAGACAAGGGCCTCAAATGTGAGCTGGCCTCTGAGGAAGCGGTTTCAGGCCAGGCCTGCCCCAGCTGCCCCACCATACCCCTGCATGCGAGGGCAGCCTGTTCCCTGCCTTCTACCTGCTGACTCCCACGTACCCCTCAAAGCTCACCCCAGCATTCCCTTCTCTGGGACAGTTCTTCCTCTGGTGGCCCCAAGAAACCCCTTAGCAGCCTTCCCACGTGGAATCTTACCATTGTATCTTGCTTTTGCCTGGGTGCCCTCCTCCCACCCCAGAACACAGAGAGGCTCAGCCCACCGGCACGGCCCAGGGGAGCCCAGGAGAGAGGCCGGGGAATCAGCTGCCCCAACGAGCACTGTCACCCTCCAGGGTGCCAATGGGACCCCCCACCCAGCCAAGGGGCCACCACCTCTAAAGGCCAACACCACGGCCGGCATGGCGGCAGCTCTTCAGGGAAAGGTGAGCTCACCTTTGGCCTCCACATCGACAGGCCCCATAGAAGAGTGTCTCGACTCAGGATGGGGAACGGACTGGGCAGTGCCCTGGGTGAGGAGGACTCCGCGCAGGAGTCCCGGGAGGTCAAGGCAGCAGGCAGGAAGCTGCTCTGTGATTTCACCTTCCCGGGGTTCACGCACACCAGGGCCACAAGCAGTGCTGACACACGCAGTCCTGTCTTACACACAGCCTCATGCACGGATGGTCTCACACAACCTTACACACGCACGACTTCAAATACACACACTCTGTGTCACACACAGGACCCCCACCCCAGCCTCCTGCAAGGATGGCCTCACACAACCTTACACACACACATGGCCTCACATACACACACTCTGTGTCACACACAGGACCCCTACCCTAGTCTCCTGCAAAGGACAGTCTCACACAACCTTACACACACACAGCCTCACATACACACACTCTGTGTCACACACAGGACCCCCACCCCAGCCTCCTGCATGGACGGTCTCACACAACCTTACACACACATGGCCTCACATACACACACTCTGTGTCACACATAAGCCCGTCACCTCAGCCTCCTGCATGGACGGTCTCACGCACACAACCTTACACACACACAGCCTCACATACAGTCTGTGTCACACACAGGCCCCCCACCCCAGACCCCTGCATGGGTGGTCTCACACAACCTTACACACACATACATGGCCTCACAAACACATGGCCTGTGTCACACATAGGGCCCCCACCCACCCCCAGCCTTAGCATGGTTCCACGCACACATCACAGCTTCACACACACAGCTGCACGTAGTCACACTTGCACATGCAGCAATGCACTCACAGAGTGTGCTCTGCACACACTCCCAGCCTCTCTCTCACACACAGCCTCGGCCCTACACATGCGGCCTCTCTCTCTCACATGCATACTGGGTCCCACACAGTCTCATTCACACACACACACACACACCAGTCCACCTCTCAAAATGCCCAGAATCTGTCTCTCACTTTCACAGAATTTCTCTGACCCAGGGACTCACAGAATCTCTTAGAGTCATAGTCTCACCACACACGCGCGCGCACACACGGACCCAGAGTCTCACTCACACGTATTTTGTTCTCACACACAGTCTTTCTCACACACGAGGAGTCTCGCACACCCAGAGACGCTCCTGCACGGCTCCTCCCTCTCACACACACAGGCAGCTTTCTCACACAGGATTCTGGTCTGGAATCTGGAAGGCCGAGGGGGCCTGGGGCCCGTGGGGGAGGGGTGAGCAGAGGTGACAGCAGGGATGGAGGGGGAGGAGGCCTCGGGCTGGGCTGCTCTCTGCGCAGATGAGCCGCAGGAGGCAGCGCAATGCAGCTCTAGGCCTGCGGGGCGGCAGGAAGCCGGGGTTCTAATCTGCCCTCAGTCCCCTGTGCCCTTGCAAGGACCCTCCCGCTATGGCCTCAGTGTCCACATCGGTTACCCTAGGGACTTGGGAGGGACCACAGTCTCTCTGGAAGGCCACTGGGAACAGAAGGTGGCATAGATGGGCTGGACGTGGGGGGTGCACCTAACACCCTCCGCCAGTCCGGGAGCCCCTCCCCCATCCTGCTACCCACCCCCACCACATTCCCTGAGTCCGCTCTTCATGGCTGTTCAGTGGAAAGGTGTTTGGAGACTTCGCTGTAAACTGTACCCCAACAAGACCTCAAGTCACACTCGCTGGCCCACCTGTCTGCATCGGGTGACCGCCACTCTGCAGCCCAGGAATGTCCAATGAGAGGAGATGGGGGGTTGCCCACTCCCCCTGACTCTGCCCTGAAACTCAGCGTCACTGATCAGAGCCCTAAAGCTGAGTCCAAGGGGGTGGGGTGAGGGGACCTGGCATCTGGCTAGGGAGCCAGGAGGCTGAGGCTAGAAGCAGGAAGTTGAACCTAGCCCTTGTTTCAGGGGGCCAAGGTTGGGGAGGTGTCCAAGGTCAAATGTGTGCTGAATGGGCAGCTGCTCCAGCCCACGTCTTTGCCCAGCCTGCCCCCACCTACCACACCATGTGCTGGTGCAGCTGCACGGCCCCCCGCCAGTCCCTCGCCACAGCTCAGCCACAGCCTCCAGTTACATAACCCTCTGGCTGTGGTGTCCTCTGCCAGGCAAGGGAGCACGGGGAGACCTCTGAGGGTCCCAGTCCACTCTGAGAATAGCAGGCAGCTGGCAGCAGCCACCTGAGGGGGAGAAGAGAGTCCCAGGAGACTTGGGTTCTCGTTCTGCTTGGCCTCCAGCTCCTTGGGTGACCTTGAGCAGGGTCCTTAGCAGCAAAACCAGGGGCCTGGGTCTGTCCCTGTTACCCCCCACCATATACACACCTGTTCTAGGACTCAAAATATAAAACTGACTCTCTCCCCCCCACACACATGCCTTACTGTGTATGTCCTCCAGATCTGTGTCTAACTCCCCTTTCCCGCCCTCAGGCTCTTCAGGGCCCCAAGTCTTCTTCCTCCACAGACCCTCTGCAGTCTCCAGCCCTCCACAACCCCGGCTCCCAGGCTCTGGCTCAGGCTCCAGGGGGCAGGAAGGAAGGGACTTGGAGTGGTAAAAGACAGTGGGGCAGCTGCTTTGCCTGGTAGGGGTGGGGGGTGGTTCCCTGGGAGGGGCTCTGCTCCAAATTCCCAGCTCTGCCCCTCCCCCTCAAGGCTCAGGCCTCTGAGGACAGAGCCCAGGCAAGGCCAAGGCCGGGAGTGTCTTCCTCATAGGTAACTGCACCAGTCACTCTTTGGGGCTCAGTTATTGATGGTCCAGCAGCAAAGGACCCTAGAGTCACCAGGTCCCCTCCCATTTTACAGACGAGGAAACTGGTCCAGACAGGCCATCTGAGAGGCCAAGGTCAGCATCAGGGTGTCCTTTTTCCCCAGCAACAAGCTGCTGTCACCAAAGGGGAGTGGCCAAGGAAGGCACACCCACCTCTACACACCTCCTTGCAGTCAGCCCCCCTCTCTGGCCTGAAACAGGCCCCTGAGGAAGCATAAGCATAAGCCCAGTGACACCCCCCCCCCCCCC
>NW_006159538.1:984778-985361 GCF_000334495.1 Tupaia belangeri chinensis
AAGAGCCCGGTGCCCCCCCCCCCCCCCCGTGCCCTCCCATTTCAACAAGGAGAAAGGTCAGGCTGGACCCCAGGAGCAGGTAAGAGGGATTAACATCCCCTACTCTGCAGCTGGGCCCAACCTCAGCACCAAGCTAATTCCATGAAGATTTCCCAGGGCCACCTCCTTGGAATGGCCAGAGGCAGTTTTCTGGGGAGGAGGCAGTCTGTCTTGAGCAGCCAGGCTGGCCTTGGCTCCTCCTAGGTAGGGCCCAGCTGGCTCCAGATGCCCCTTACCTGGAAGCTGGCTCTCAGCTTCCCTCCCCACACTACAACCTAGAAGGCAGTCCCCACCTTCAGAGTGTCCACCTGCAAAGACACAGAAGGCACCACCAGGCGCTCGTGCACACAGACACACGCTCACTCATCCCCCGACACACTTCACCCACCCAAATATACACCACCACACTTACATAAAGATGCACACACACGATCCACGAGTACACGAAAACACACCCCTCCATACTCACACACAATAGTCGGCAATATAGACACAGGCTCTGAGATGCAGGCAAAAGCAGTAACCCTTACAGTCACCCTTTTTT
>NW_006159538.1:985503-986200 GCF_000334495.1 Tupaia belangeri chinensis
GGGTACGTTGTCACTTCCCCGCGCGTAGCGAGACGAATAGGGGTCCTCGAAAAGCGCCCAGATGCGTGGCTGCCAGCGGCGCCAGAAGCCGCCGGGCCGGCCGTCCGGGGAGTCACTGAGCGCCAGGCGCTTGGTCATCTCCAGCTCGTCCTCGCCGTCGCCTGAGTCTCCCGGGCCGTCCGCGTCCGCGTCGTCTGCGCTGTTGTCCAGGGGCGCGCCTCCGAAGCTGTCGAGCGCCTCCTCGGCGTCGCGGTGCTGGCGGTAGGTCATCCAGCAGCAGGGCTCCACGTCGGTCTCGTCGATGCCCCAGAAGGCCAGCTCCTCCTCGTAGAGCGGCCCGCACACGTCGGCCGGGCAGTGCAGCTTGCCGGTGCGGTAGTAGTTCAGGATGTGCGCGAAGACGCCCGGGTGGCGATCGAAGAAGAACTCGTCTGCGCGTGGGTCATAGTCGAAGTGGCTGTGGGCGTCGGGCTCGGCCAGCCAGGCGAGCCGCGTGCCGGGCAGCGTGCGCAGCGTCGAGCGGTACGTCTGGTGGCGCGTGCCGCCCACGTTGATCACGATGCGCTCGCTCTCGTCCCCTTGGCCCATCGCGGCGCCCCCTTAGGCATGGCGCGGCCCAGCGACACCCATGGGAGTAGCCGCCAGGGGGAGATGGCGCCGGGGAGGGGGGCGCGCGGCCTCCTCCCCCCTCCCCCCC
>NW_006159538.1:986441-986645 GCF_000334495.1 Tupaia belangeri chinensis
CGCGCTCGCTGTGCGGGGGTCGCCGCAGCGCGCTCTCGGCGCAGTGGAGATGGTGCCAACTGCCTTCCTCCCTGCGTGGCTGGGCTGCAGCTCGGGGTGCAGGGCGGGCTCCGGCCCCCTCCCTCTCTCCTTGCCTGGCTGCCTGCTCCCCCCGGCGGCGGGCGCGCCCGCCCGCCCGCCCCCCCCCCCTGTTCCTTCTCCCCT
>NW_006159538.1:986979-987309 GCF_000334495.1 Tupaia belangeri chinensis
GCTGCTGCCGCCCGGGCTGCTGCTCCGCGGGCTTGCTCGCTTGCTCGCTCGCGAGGTCCGCGTCCAGCCTGCCGCTCTCCGGACACGGGCACACGGCGCGCGCAGCCGCACTCGCCCCCGGAGCGAGGCGCCGCGCTGGGTCCTAAAAAGCCCTGATTCCTCGCCCCCCTCCCAGCCCGGTGCCGAGTCGGGCCTCCCTCAACCCCAGCGCTGGGGGCGCCCGCCCCGCACCGCTCCTGCTGCTCCCGGGGGACCCGCCGACGCTCCGCCCTCAGGGAGTGCCGCTCGATGGGCGGGGGCTCCAGAGACGTCTGGGCCCGAGTCCCCGCG
>NW_006159538.1:988145-993047 GCF_000334495.1 Tupaia belangeri chinensis
CCGGACACGGCCCCCCGGCGCGCCCAGCCGCACTCGCCCCCGGAGCGAGGCGCCGCGCTGGGTCCTAAAAAGCCCTGATTCCTCGCCCCCCTCCCAGCCCGGTGCCGAGTCGGGCCTCCCTCAACCCCAGCGCTGGGGGCGCCCGCCCCGCACCGCTCCTGCTGCTCCCGGGGGACCCGCCGACGCTCCGCCCTCAGGGAGTGCCGCTCGATGGGCGGGGGCTCCAGAGACGTCTGGGCCCGAGTCCCCGGGTCAGACCGAGGTGAGAAGGGCGTCGGCACCTGCCCCTCTCCTTCCAACCCAGCTGATTCCCTGGTGATGCTGGACACTACGACAGTCACCAGAGACGTCTTGACCCGGACTAGTACCGACTGCTCCAAGGACGCCTTTAATACTGACCCTTCCCACGAAACCTGGAACCCCCATGGGGCACTTGGAAGGTACTTTCTGAAGGTACCCTCTGTGTGGACTCCGAAATAACACGCGCTTGGGCAAGCATACCTCACCTGTCCTCTCAGGCCCGCCCTACCAACCAACCCTGGGTCCCGATTAACCTCGTTCACCTCTTGCTGACCTCTGGGTACATGGAAACTCCAGACTGGCCTCAAGTCCCCTAAGAGTGTCAGAAACGCCAAACTGATCCCAGCTCTCTGACTCCTCACTCCCGCCCTGCATCCTAGGTGGGGATCCCTTATGAAAAGGGCCTCCTGCCCTCAGAGGTCAGAGGAGCGCTGCTCCTGGTCTCCCTGACCACTGACCACCTCCGCCCTGCAGAGCTTCACCTGCCCTGGGTGAGCTGTGTTTTGCATCTGGCTGGAGCAGACGCCTTCCGTGATTGGCAGAGCTTTACAGTCAGTCCTGGGAGTGGGATTGTAATCTGGACCGCAGAGGGTCCGGCCTGTGCTTGCTGCCAGTGCCCGCTTGCTGGGTTGCACAATCACACTTTTACTCCTTACTGGTTCCAGGCTCTGTCCAAGGCAAAACTGCACACGAGATGGATCAGACACAGCCCCCACCCTGGAGGGGTTTAGCCTTTTCGGGAAGTGGGCAGGTGGGCCTGGACGGGACTCCAGGAATGGCTGGGCTGGGAAAGAGGTGTATTGATCCCATCCCAGTCAAACACGGGCTGCCTGGGCAAAGGGCGATTTAATTAAGAAGAGACGAGGCTCTTATTTACCTGTTGGCCCTTGCTAACTGCAGACAGCTGTCCCTCTGCACTGCCCACAGATGCTATTGTGGGCCTGTGCCGCCGACATCTCCCTCCTCATTTGGCTATGGAAATCCTGACCTAGCTGCAAGGAAATCCCTACGTGGTGGGGAAAGGCTTGGATGGGTGGAGAGGGCAGGGGGGAAGGCAAGGAACGAGGGGTGGGCAAAGCACAGAGGGAGAGGCAGAAGGGCATGTGAAGGCAGAAACAGGGACAGAGAGGGGCAGAGGCAAAGAGAGGGCTGGAGTCTAGGTCCAGGATAGTGCCTCCTCCCCCTGGATGGAGCTGCATGATGGCTCTGAATAGAAAGCACGTCCACTTCAATCCAGAGTAAGGTGGGCTGAGAGTGGTGCTGAGGCCCCCTCCCTCTGACCAGTGTGGGTCCCATTTCTCCACGAGGAGGCCTAGCCAGGGTAGCCCAGGTGGCCCATATTCAGCTCCCCAGGACACAGGTTCTCAAGAAGCTCTGCCCCAACCCTAGGAGAAGATGAAGCAATGGAGATTGTAGAGGAAGAGAAAAGGTTGGCTGCGGGAGACAGCCATGCACACACACGCACTCACACATGCACGCACACCCATCTGGGGAACCGGAAGGGGAGAGGAGAAAGAGAGGTCTTAAGATCTTCCCCTCCTGCCAGTCTC
This sequence comes from Tupaia belangeri chinensis, assembly GCF_000334495.1. Classification (NCBI taxonomy): domain Eukaryota; kingdom Metazoa; phylum Chordata; class Mammalia; order Scandentia; family Tupaiidae; genus Tupaia; species Tupaia belangeri. The sequence continues at coordinate 989,996 of NW_006159538.1, forward strand.
TCTCCCCCAGAAAACCTTCTGGGACTCTACTGCCACCACAGGACCACAGGAACCCCTCACCCCTCTCTGCAGAACCACAGGGGGTCAGGGTGCAGCTCCTTGTAGCTTGTCTCCTTTCACCAACTTCTCCAGGGGCTCTTCTTCACCTCCCCCCATGGTGCCTGGACCTCTCGAAGGTCTAGGTGACTTGAGAAAGGCAGGGAGAGGGACAGGGTTGCTAGAACCCCAGTGTCCGAAACCACCGGAGTCTGGAGCCCCTGACCAAGACAGGAGGAGGGGATTAGCTAGGGCCTCTCCAAGAGTCATTGCAGAGGCTCCCCAGGCCACTGCCTCATGGTAAGCCTTAGTGCAGTGTGACCCAATAGTGGGGAGAGGCCCGCAGAGATGGGGGAGAGAAGAGAGACCGAGAGACAGGCTCCTGGTAGGGGGCAGGATGGGTGGTTAGGGGCTTTGGCAGCAGGCCGGAGGATGTGCCAGAAGGAGGCAGGTCAGAGTTGGAGGGAGAAGGAATGGGAAGTGTCCATCGCACCTTAACATCCCTTAAGGTAAGCAGGGAAAACTTAGGCAGAGGACTTCCCTCCCCACCCCACGTGGTAGAGGGTAGCCTTCCCCCTCCCCACGGTGCCCCAGGCTGTTCCACTTTAGGATTCTCACTTTGATCCCAGATGACACCCTCCCCCCCAGCCCAGGCCCCCTTTGCCTTCTAAGCAGGACATGAAGTCCCTTCTCTCACTTCTCCTTCACACTAGAAGGCTGGCATTTGCAGAGCCCAGAAAAACCAAGAGGGTAACACGAAAGGAAAAAACCCAAAAACCAAAACACGGAAAAACAGGGCTGGGGTGGAGGAACTGCTGACCAAGCCCTGGCTTCTCGCCCACAAACTCCAAGCACAGACCCTCAGCCCAATGGAAAAACCCACCGCTTTCCCATCCAGAGTAGTTCAGTCCAGCTACGGAGAGCCACCTGCCCCTCCTCTGCCGGAGGAGGGCTGGTCTCCATGCCAGAGAGCCTGCGGTAGTTGTGGCAGCTGCTGGTGGTGGTAGAAGCTCAGCCAGCTCCTGGTAGGGCAGTACGGTTCAGTGGTTAAGAGCATAGACTCTAGAACCAGACTGTCTGGGTTCAAGACCCAGTTCCATCGCTGATTAACTGTGACCTTGGACAAGTTACCCAGCTTTCCCCTGCCTCAGTTTATTTACTTTTGAATGGGAACAATAATAATTCCCATACCCTTATCGCCTCAGCTGTGGAATTTTCCTTGTCCCGGCTGGAGAGGAAGGAGTGCTAGGCTCCAGAGACTCTGAGTGGGAAGGGCTGGAGAATGAGCAGGGGCTGGGAGTGGATGGAAGGTGAGAGGAGTCCGGAAGCCAAGTCTGGCCTATGTGCTCACACCTGGCACTTGCAGGCTTTAGATCTGGTCCTGCTAGGCTAGGGAACTGGTCCCAGCTCAGCCCCTGGGCCTTTGTCCAGATTGGCACCTCCTCACAGCCCTCACTGGGCCCAGAGCCTCTGCACTCCTGGTGGGCTGGGGCGCCATCTTGTGGCCATACTTGGAAACTAACCTAAGCTGGGCATGGCAGAGGAGGCCTTGGGGTTGCCTTGGTGCCAGGGTAAGCAGTGTGGGTGGCAGGAATCCCTTCCCCAGACCAGACTTCCGCCCTGCAGTGAGCAGGGGAGAGCGAACCTGGAGATGACACAGGGAGAAATTGCTGAACTTGGCCACAGGTGTAACTTAAGCAGAGCCCTCAGTACTTGACCTGGGCTGAGCTGGCCGAGAGGGACGGGCAGCTGTCCCTTCTTGTGACCTTGGAGGCCAGAGCCCGGATTTCTTAGATCATGGAAAGTCTAGAAAGGGGTGCAGGTAGAGAAAACGAGGGCGGTGTCTAAACCCCAGTTTGTCCACCTCGGCACTGCTGACATTTAGGAACAGGCAGTCCTTGGTTAGGGTGGGATGGAACTGAGGGTACAGTGTAGGCTGCTTAGCAGGCCTTTACCTGCTGGAGGTCAGTGGATGCTTCTTCCCCAGTCAGATCATCATAAAAGGTCTACAGGCACTGCCAAATGCCGTGTGTGCTGCTTATTAGCTGTGTAAACGAGTCCCCTTCCCAGTCTATCTAGGCTTCTGCTTCTTCCTCCCTGTGGAGGGAATAGTTCGAGAAAATTCAGTGAACTTGTATCCCCAGTCCTCTACCTCTTCTCCCCTCTCTCAGGCTGCTGCCCCTGCCCCCAGGCCTCTATAGCCAACCCTCATCCCTCATGAACTCCTGTCATTCTTCAGAGCGTCCCTAAGGGTGTCATTGGCCCCAGGACCAGAGCATCAGCCCTCCCTGGGCTTGGCCTTGGGAAGACAAGGCCTCTACCCCTCTCCCTGCTGGCTGTGGGAGCAAGGTGAGGAGGAGCTGGTGTTGGCGATGGGGAAGGGGCATGAAGATGGGCCGGGGTCATATCTGGAGAGAGGAGGAGTGGGCATGGGCACTTCTGCAAGCCTGTCCCAAGTAGGGCTCGGCAAGGGCCCTAGTTCTCCTTCCAGAAGTAGCTGAAGACTTACAGCTAGCCCATGGCTCTCCCTCCCCTTGTGGCTCCTCTGATAAAGAAGGGCCAGCAGGTTCTGCTGTATGTGGTCCAGTGTGTACTGGTGGGTACCTGTGTGCGTGCTAGCCTGCAGGTGAGCACAGGTGGGTACCCGTGTGTGTGCTAGCCTGCGGGAGAGGACTGGTGGGGGATGCGGGTGAGCACTGGTGGGTACCCGTGTGCGTGTGCTAGCCTGCGGGTGAGCACTGGTGGGTACCCGTGTGCGTGTGCTAGCCTGCGGGTGAGCACTGGTGGGTACCCGTGTGCGTGTGCTAGCCTGCGGGTGAGCACTGGTGGGTACCCGTGTGCGTGTGCTAGCCTGCGGGTGAGCACTGGTGGGTACCCGTGTGCGTGTGCTAGCCTGCGGGTGAGCACTGGTGGGTACCCGTGTGCGTGTGCTAGCCTGCGGGTGAGCACTGGTGGGTACCCGTGTGCGTGTGCTAGCCTGCGGGTGAGCACTGGTGGGTACCCGTGTGCGTGTGCT
>NW_006159538.1:995257-1005552 GCF_000334495.1 Tupaia belangeri chinensis
TATTGTAAAATTTCCCCTGGTTGAGAAAATCACTGATTGGATGGATTTGGTCACAAATCCGTTTTTGCTGCTTATTAGCTGTGTAAACGAGTCCCCTTCCCAGTCTAGGCTTCTGCTTCTTCCTCCCTGTGGTGGAAGCCTGCGGGTGAGCACTGGTGGGTACTCGTGCATGTGCTAGCCTGCAGGTGAGCATGGTCAGCAGTGTGCTGGGCAGGTCCAGGTTGTAGAATGCCTAATGTCTAGACATGTTGGGGTCACTTCTTTAAAAAGGGCAAAAGAGAATAGAATGTTGGGAATAGAATGTTGGGAACAAAAATTTATTTAAACCTAGAAAAACATCAAGGCCACATATAAATTTTTAAAGGTAACAAATACCACAAACATTTAAAAATCAAGGAAAAACACTTCATATTTTATGAACTGCCTGATGCACCTATATAATACTTTAATTTTTTTTGTTTTATAGTTTTGCTAAAGGGTGCATGCACTTGCTGGAGAAAAGACAGAAAGAGACAGGGAAGGTGAGAAAACACCTCCCGGGGGGATGACCATACCACAGTCCCTTCTCTATCTTCTTCTTGGGGTTTTAGGCATGCGTGCACACACATCCAACATGATTCTCAAGCCACCAGGTTCAGGACTCCAGCTGCTCTGTTGACCATGTGGGATCCAGCAGCCCTAACTTCCGTACCACCTGCCGGCATCCTATGAAAAACTTTAAAATAAGGTATATTTACTTGGAAGCATTCAGAATGCCAAGAAAAACGTTACAACTTTTTGCAATTATAGATGGATGATATTCGGTATTTATTTTGTGTAAGGTGCATTGAAGGTGACTGAAAAAAAAGTCACCCTTCTCCCATGTGATTATTTTTTTCTGTGCATTAGCAAGAACTTGCTTTAAATTTCCATACTAATTTATAGCTATCAGACTGTACCAGGAAACGTAGATGCCTGCTGAGAATGCCACCAGGGCAAGGCTACTTTAAGACACATTTGGGCTGGCTCTTTTGCCTAGTGGCTAAGGGAGCTGGATCCCATGTGGTTGACAGTGCTTGGCCTGGCCTGGTGGCTTGAAAAACATGCTGAGCAAGTGTGCATGCCTTAAATCATGGCCTAGTGGAGAAATGGATGAGAAGGAATTGTAGTGTGACTACATGCCACTGGAGGTGTGGTGCTTTCTCCCTCCCCCACCCCCTCTCTCTGGTGAGCACATGTGCCCTCTGGCAATTAACAATAATTGTTTTTAAAGGATAGGGGGAGGGACCAGCAGTTAGCATGGCTATGTCGCTGCCCTCCCATTTAGTTGACCGTGGTTTGAGTCCCAAACCTGGTGGCTTAAATTCACTCCAGGCATGTGTGCTTGCGTGCCCAAGATCCCGAGAGGAGAATGGAGGAGAAGGGATTGCAGCATGGCCACGACTCTCTGTATTTCTCTGTCTTTCCTGTGAGTGCACATGCCCTATAGCAAAAAACACTTAAAAAAAAAAAAAAGAATAGGGGGAAAGAAGAGAAAAAAAGATACATTCATGAAATACAATGAACCCCACATGGACAATGTAATCTTAAAGTAGAAGAGTAAAACTAGAGGACTTATATTTCCCAGTTTCAAAATTAACTACGAAGCTTTGGTAATAAGACTGGTACTGGCATAATAATAGATAAACAAATAAATCAATGTAATAGAATTGAGAATCCTGAAATAAACACATAAGACAATTAACTTTCGATAAAGGTGCCAAACAACTCAAGGGGGGAAAGACTAGTCTTTTCAACAAATGATACTGGAACAACTGAATATTTACATGCAAAAGAATGATTTTGGATCTCTTTCTCACACCATATAAAAATTAATATTTGCAAATCATATATTCAATAAGAGTCTAGATCTAGACTATATAAAGAACTCTCATAACTCAATAATGAAAAGACAAATAGCCTAATTTAAAGATGGGTGAAGGATTTGAATAGACAGTTCTCCAAACAAATGACTAATAAATACATGAAGTTATGTTTCATGTAATTAATTATTAGGGAAATGCAATTCAAAACCACTTCACACCTATGAGGATGGCTATACTAAAAAAGACAATTGTAAGTGTTGTCAAGGATGTGGGGAAACTGGAATCAGCAACAGGAATGTAAAATGGTACAAGTGCTTTGAAAAAACTTAGAGTATTGATATATCCAGAAATTCTTCTTCTGGGTGTATATCTAAGAGAAAATGAAAACAACCCAAATGTCCATATCCCAAAATGTGATATATCTATGCAATGGAATATTATTCTGCCATAAAAAGGAATGAAATATTGATACATGCTACAACATGGATGAACATTTTTTATTTAATGACTGTACATCTTAACAGTGTATGAAATGTTTTTTTTTTCTGGCATGAATACAGTGTATATTAGTCTAATTAAATATATTACCATATATATTATTATCACCAGATAACTTTTTTATTTTTGTTTCTGTTAAACGTGTTTTTTTCCCTGATCTCCTCCCCCTCACCTCCTATTATCCACCCCTGCTATAATGTCTCTAATATCTATAGTTGCCTTCTCTGTTTTTATACCTTTTGATCTTTCCATTTCTGCCTTAGAGTGCAAACCTTCAGTATATTGAGCAGGGACATACAATGCCTCTCTTTCATAGTCTGGCTTGTTTCGCTTAGCACTAAATCATCCATAGTTATACACTTTGTATCAGATGTCAGGGTCTCACTCTTTGTTTATGGCTGAGTAGTATTTTATAGTGTATATATGCCACAGTTTTTCAATCCATTCATCTGCTCTTGAACATTTGGGTTGAGTTCATATTTTAGCAATTGTGAACAATGCTGTGATAAACATAGATGTGCAAGTAATTTTTCCAACTGATTGTTTTCCTATCCTTTGGGTAGATACCCAGGAGTCAAATTGCTGGGTTGTATGGTAGTTCCATTTGTAGGTTTTTGAGGAACCTCCATGTTATTCTCCAAGTGGCAGTACTAATTTACATTCCCACCAACAGTGTTGAAGGGTCCTCTTTTCACTGCACCTTTGTCAGCATTTATCATTCTTTATTTTTTAAGTCTTAGCCATTCTAACAGGCTTAAGTGGCATCTCATTGTGGTTTTGATGTGCATTTCCCTTATGATAAGAGATGTTGAGCATTTTTTCATAAGCTTTTTCGCTGTTTGTGTGTCTTCTTTGGCGAGTTGCCTGTTCAGCTCATTTGCCCATTTATTAAGTGGGTACTTTTTATTTCTTTGTGGGTAAGTTTGAGTTCCCTGTAGATTCTGGTTATCAGTCCCTCATTTGATAGTTTGCAAACATATTCTCCCATTCTGAGGGATGTCTCTTCACTCTATTGTTTCTTTTTCTGTGCAGATGCTTTTTAGCCTGATGTCATCCCGCTAGAATTTTGCTGATTATTGCCTGTGCTTTGAGGGTCTTATTTAAGAAGTCTTTGCCTACCCCAATGTCGACATGGATAAATCTTAAAAACATATGATACATAAAAGAATTCATGCACAAAAGGTCATGTGTTGTGTGATTCTGCTCATATGAAATATCCCAAACAGGCAAATTCAGAGAGACAGAAAGTAGATTAGAAGTAGCCAAGAGCTGGGAAGAAGGGAGTGACTGCTAATGCGTATGAATTTCTGCTGGGGTGATAAAAACATTCTGGAGTCATGTAATGTTGCACATGTTTGTAGGTCTACACAGGACACTGAAACATAGTTTAAAAGGGTGAGTTTTATAATACTTGAACTATATCTTTAAAACTTTAGGAAAAGTGAGGCCAGCAAGTGGCATGGGGGTTAAGGCATTGGACTCTCACATTGTCAACCACGGTTCAAGTCCTAGACCTGGTGGCTTGAAAACCATGCCGGATGCATGTACATGCATGCCCAAAATCTCAAAAGGAGAATAGGGGAGAAGGGATTGTGGTGTGGCCATCCCCCTGTGGGGTGATTTCCCACTTTCCTTCTCACTGTCTCTCTCTGGCAAGTGCATGTGTCCCATGGCAAAAACTTTTTTAAAAACTGGGAAAATTTTTTTGAAAAAAGAATTATTAGTTAATCAGAGATTACAAATAATTTACATGTGTTGAACATTTTTGTCAGCTGGTTATTGTCCCAGTTCCATTATCTGTAAAAGATTTGTTTTATTATCTTTTTTTTTCTGAAATGTTTTAAGTGAATTGCTGAAGAATTTTAGACATACATCTTAATTTACAAATTTATTACACAGAGGAAATGCCAAAGTCCAAATGGGTTAAGTCATATTCCCAAGATATCAGAGCTGGTCAGTGGTACATCCAGGCCCAGATCCCAGGGAACTGTGAACCTTTTGACATTTCTGGAACTCACTACTCTCTGCTACTGGGAAAGTTATATATGAATTAAACTCACTATTAAATGCCTGGAAAAAAAGTAACTAAACAAAAATGACCCTGTACAGTGTGAAAACACATATTACAAGGTCTCAAATCTAATTTTTGAAAATAATAATGACCTGGAGCTAGAAAATGTGCAATGGTAAAGCACTGGACTCTGGGAGGCAGTCCTATCTGGAAAAGTTCCTGTTCAAGTCCCCAAGATTTCCTTGAGTAAGCCGGGCACATGCTTGCCTATTCAGGGCTGATTGAGGCTGGGGGTAGATCATGGCATTGACACTTTGTTAGGGGTGCTGCCTCTCTTTTTCTGTCTCTCTCACTCATGAAAGAAGGAAACAAGGGCCAGCATTGATGTGGTGGTTAAGATGCTGGACTCCCACATGGTTGACCACAGTTCGAATCCTGGACCTGGTGGCTTACTTTCTCACTTTCACTCTCTCTCTCTGGTCAAATGAATAATAATAAACAAATAAAATAAAATAAATAATTCTTTAAAAAAGAAATAAACAGACTTTAAAAATAGTAATGATTTGTGTACAAGTGATTTAAGTGAGAAAAATATTGAGCTAGAATTGACTTGTTCTTTATCACTACCACACCATTTTTGTCTTTATTTATCTCCTCATCCTTTCTGTCTTCCTTCAATCTTAATGACTAATAGTAATAATAATAATAATAATAATAATAATAAATAATACTTCCACCTACATCATGCTGTGCATTCTTCGATGCCTCTTCATGCGACCGTGGTTTTGTAATAGCACTTTCTATATGGAGAATACAGAGATGACTTGGTCTTTCCTTCAATATAGTTGATCGAAACTTGTTTAGCACCCACAGTAATTTAGGGAAGCCACCTTGGACCCACAACTCTATTGGAAATGTCATGTACATGTTTAGAGTAGGTATCAACTTTGGGAAAACTTCAACCGTATTTCTTTCATCTGCGGGCTGTATGAGTTCAAGGCATTTAGAGTTTCGTTATGTGATTAATTATAAATCACTTTTAATTGACAAGCTTCATTAAAAATTATGTTGATGTTATTGAGGACTTGCATTAGCATAATGTGAGTTTTATACTATCTTTGTTGATGTCAATCATTTTTGTCTGATCAGCAAAAAAATCTAAATCTTATCCCAATGTGGTCAGATAATCCACTATCCTTCAGTGACTAGGTTATCAAACAATGTAAAAGCTTCTGTTTGAAAATGATCGCTTTCTTTTCATAAACTGCCTTTTGGTGTAAGGGACAGGCCAGGACTTCAGAGCTCATCCTCCATGGTGTGACCCAATCTCCTCCTGCTGCCCACTCTCCTGGTTTTCCTTACTTCCTCTCTCCTAACTTCTGCTGAGACTAAGAGCAAGACAGCTAAGGGCCCAGGCTCTGAAGTTTCTCTGTCTGGGTTCAAATCCTGACTCATCACCCAAGCTGGTCCAATTAGAGCTCTTCCTTGGGAGTTTTCTAACTAGAGTTTAATGGTGAGATCAAGGGTCACCCCTGAGTTGCTGGAGAAACCAGTATAGACTAGGAGAAAGTGAAGCCAAGTAGAGACAAGAAGGGGGGTGCCTAGAAGAGCGAGAAGGGTTCCAGTCCTAGCTCTGAGGCCCACAGAGGCTTGGTACCTACAGCTTTCCTTCCATACGTGAGATGCCCCATCCTCCCAACACAGCTCCCGTGGGAGTTAAGCTGGATTGGATAGGGTTTCTGCCACTTGGAGCCAGAAGTGTCCTGGACTAAGTGTGTCCCGGTACCTGCTTCTCCTTCCAAGCACCCTCCCTCTGCGGTGGCAGCACTGCCCACCCAGAGGCAAACCAGAGGCTGAAGCCGTCTATGCCTCTCCTTTCTGCTCACTTCCTTAGCACCTCCTTGCACAGGCACCCTGAACAGTTACGCAGGTTGATCGCTGCACGAATGCGTCCGACCCAGGAGGTACGTGGGGGCTGCAATCCAGCCTGCTCTTGGCTTGCCTCACCATGATCCCTGGTGCAGTGGGGCACTGTCCCCAGGAGAAAGGGGCATATTTTCACTTTTTCCTTTTTTTTATTTTTTAAAGAGGGCCTTACCATGCACCATCCTCCGGCCTCACAGGTAACCGGGAGGACAATCCTCCTACCTCTGCTTGCCTCGTAGCTGGGACTGCAGGTGTGTGGCACTGCACTGGCTTTTAGGGTGGCTTGGGAATCTGGGCCTCACTTGTGGCCTCAGCCTACCAAATAGCAGCGTCTGCCAGCTTGCCACTGCAGCAGGGCCAGGGGCACCTTTGCCTAACTGCATGATGACTCTCTATACAACCCTGGGCGCTCTGCATTTTGGGGCTGGTTCCCTGTGCACCCACCCTGCCTCTTCCTCTCTTCCCCCAGTTTCTTTCTCACTCCTGTCACGTTCTCTCATAACACCCTGGGTGTTTCCTTAAGCATTCCTTGTCATTTCTACTGCTGCCTTCCTTCCCTTCGTTCTCTGTCTAATGGCTGTTTTCCTGCTGGGTTTTACGGTGTAGAGACTGTACCCTCGTTTCCCCACTACCCTCAACACCTACCCATTATTTGGCACCGCCTGCTGTCTCCAGTCCTGTGCCTCCTCCCTCAGTCACTGCCCTAGTTCAGGACAAGTTGTGTCCCCTCTGAGCAACCCCGTTGGCTACTGACAGGTTTTTCTGTCTCAAGTCTTGTCACCTACTCTCCGTTCTGCCAGCCTGAATTGGCCTTTCTAAAATGCAGATTTATTTGCATCCATCTCCTGTTTAGGTTCTTCTATGGCTCCCTATTGTCCTCAGGACTGAAGCCCAAATAAGACCTGTCTTGGCTCTATCTCCCCCCCCCACCCCCCCCCGCAGTCTTACCCCTGGCCCCTCTCTGAGAGCGAGAGTGTTTTCAGCTCTGTGAAGGCAGTTTCCACTCTGTCACCTCTGGGTCTTCGCCCTTGCTGTTTCTTCAGCACAGAGCACTGTTCTCTGACTCCTCTTTCCTCATGGGCTCCTTCAAGACTCCTCTTAGGGTTTCTTGCATATCTGTACCTCCCCCAGACTGGTCAGGAGAACTTCCCCTTTGCCCCTAGGGCATGCCGACACCACATCCCTGCTCCCCCAGGACAGCCCCTAATTCATCACCATGGAGCCAGCTGCTGAAAGCTCCCACCTCCCAGGTCTTCCCGCCTCCCTTCACCGAGAGAAGGACCTGGCGTCTGTGGAGGGCATGAATTCCTGAATGAGTTCTGGAGGTTCAAAGGGGAGCAAGAACCTCTGGGGGTATTAAACCAGGGGTCTCTGGGACCAAAACAGGTCTGGGCTCCTCCTCTTGGGCCCTGTGCTGGGGCGAGCAGAGAGCAGGTCCTCAGATAGGTAAGGAGGCTGTTTTTTTCCAGGCACCACGTCTGGCCTATATTCCCGTGGGCTCCCCACGTGACAAATAAAGCCCTTGGAAGTGAGCCTGGAGGGTTTTCAGGAAAAGGGACTGTCGGGATGGGGCGTAGGAGGTGCCGAGGGCCTGGTAGCAAGTGTGTGTGTTGGGGGTGGGGAGGTGGTATGTGAGTGGGGAAGAACTTCTGCCAGACTGTCCCTCCAGGGCCTCGGGAGGCTCAGTCTGTGTGTGAGTACGTGTGTGGTCTCTCCCCTGTGGGCTCTCTCTCCTGTGGGTGTCCATGGGCCAGTGGGCATTGTGAGTATATCACCTAGTTTTACAAAACAGAACTCAAATGGCACCTCCTCCAGGAAGGCCTCTCCAACATGCTGGTTAAATAACAGCTCCTCTTCTGCTCTCGGAGGTGTATGGCCTGACTAGGACACTTAGTCCCCCACCCCCCGCGATAATGCTGGTGTGCCCGTGCTCTCTCCTTGCAGGCACGGGGCTCCTGTCATACGGGATCTGAGTGCCACAGCACTCATCTGAGTGCCACAGCACTCAAAGAGTTGGGTTCCTGGCTGAGCAGAGGCATCTGCATCCGTCTGGCCTCTGTGCTGTCCCCATGCAGCTGCACCTGTCGCTCGGAGCCTGTGCCATACGGCTCACAGTTTACAACGCCCCTCCTCACTCACCGCGTTTTCCCTCATAACGCCCACAGTACCCCGTCATACCCTCTGTACCCGTGAGGATGCTGAGTGGCACTGGGACACCACCTTCTGGTGAGCCTCCGGATACCACCTGGAATCACTCCATGTGTCCAGAGGGGCATGACTCCACCTTGCACACACTTTAGAACCACCTGGAGAGTTGTTTCTTTTTTTCTTTTAGAGAGATTTTTTTGCTATAGGGCATGAACGCTGGCCAGAGAGACAGAGAGTGATACAGAGAGACAGAAAGCAAGAAATCACCCCCCTGGGAGGATGGCCATGCTTGCAATCCCTTCTCCTCCATTCTCCTCTTGGGATTTTTGGCACACAGCCGCCCCGCCTGAATTTTAAGCCGTTAGTCCCTGCAGACTACATGGGAGTCCAGCGATGTAACAGGCCATCTGCAGGTCTCATCACCTGGTGAGTTTTGGAAAAAAAAATCCCAGTATCTTGTCCTGGCTATCAAGACCAAGGACATTAAAGCAGAATTTCTGGAGGGTGGGGGCAGGCATAGGTCTTCTATTTTATTATTTTTAAAAATTTATTTATTTAAAACAACTCAGACCATCTAACGAGCATCCTTCTGTGAGTGCCACTGCCTTGGTGTATGGTGGTGGGAGACTGGCACGTCTTTCTTCCCGGGCACCAGGTTCCCTCCTCCGTCTGCCGCCTCCAGGGGTCGCTGCGGGACAGCTGGCCCAGTTGTGGCTTTCCCCCGGGATCAAAATGCCGCCCCCATGCCCAGGGAAAGCCGGAGCCAGGGCGGTATAAATTAGCGTCTTTATTTCGAACACCTCAGCGAGCGCCCGCGGCTCGCCCGCCTGCCGTAGAAACATACAAAGTCCCTGTGGCATCACACACCATGCCTCAGAGATAAATACAGCCCTAGGGGCTCCTGCTTTGGCAAGTCAACTCTTATTTACAGGAATAGATTACAAAAGTATTACAAAAAGTGGTCCTGAACCGGGAACGGGTGGGGGTGGGTTTCCGTTACACCTGTTACACTCGGGTCGGGAGTGCACCCCGCAGGCGGTGGGAAAGCGTGGATGTCGCCAGGGCCCCCCAGAAAGCAGAGGCGACGCCCCTGAAACCACCTGGGTGTCTGGGGGCAGGACTCAGATCTGCGAGGGTCTCACCCCCGTGGGGGAGGGAGCAAGGGCCCAGCTCTTGGAGGATCAGCTCTGGCCCACCTCGCAGCGGGCCTGGGGAAGGGTGCTGCGGGGGAAACCCGCTGCGTCCTTACCTTGGGGGGCGGGGGCCGGAAACACTGCGTTCTCCGCCTCTCCCGCCTAGGAGGGGTTGCTTTTAAAGCGCTGTTGGGGATGAAGGGGCACTTAAGCTCAATCTTGCGGACGCGAAAGACCCTAGGGTCACCGTCCCTCGGGCGGATGGACAGTGGCACCCTCCGACGCGGCGGCACGTCTCTTCAGAGCACCTGGTAGATTGGGTTGGGGTTCGCGCCCGCCGGACACTGCTGGGCGGCGTCCGGGGACGGGGTGGGGACGCCGGGCTCGCCCTCGCTCGGGGCGGTGGCCTCTGGTGGGCGCGGAGGGGACTCCGGCGGCGCGTCTGCCAGCAGGTGCGTGGGCGCCGCGGGGCTGTCGGTGGAGATGCGCTCCACGATGCTGGACAGGCAGTCGAGACTCGACACGGCCGCGCTCTTCCCGGGCCTGGGCTCTGCGCGGGGAGGGGTAGGTTAGGAAGCAAGTCTCCCCACCCCTGGGGAAACCGAGGACCTGCTGAGGACCATCCAGGAGAGTGCGGGGCAAAGGGGCAGGAGAGACACACCTCGTATTTCATTCTCTGCAGGGCTCCCGGGACGTGTGCTTTTGAGTGGGGGGGGGGGGGGGGGAGTCCCCAAA
>NW_006159538.1:1005745-1018885 GCF_000334495.1 Tupaia belangeri chinensis
AAAAAAAAAAAAAAAAAAAAACCAGCCGAGATCTCCAGCACGCAGGGCCAAACCCGGGCGGGCGGTCGCCTAGGCACAGAAACCTGCGTCTGCATAGAGCTAAATACAGAGGGCTCAGATCTTCACGTCCCCAGTGACAGCTGCCTCGGACTCGGGGCTTCACTCCCCGACTCCTCTACCCTCACCCCCACCCCTCGGGGGGGCCAATCCTGGCCCTCGGAAAAGTGTCTAGGGTGTCTCAAGTGCTGGGTTCAGCCTCGCTTTCTCCTCGCGCACGGGGCCCCGGCCTTACCATGCCGTCGGAGCAGTTGGAGCGCGGGCTGGACGCGTCCGAGTCGCCGCTGTAGTGCTCGCCGCCGCGACCCGGGGGCAGCGGGCCGGGCGCGTAGAAGGCGGCGGCGGCGCCAGGGGGCGCGGCGTCCTGGTCGCGCAGCAGAGCCTGCAGGCCCTCGATGTAGCGGATGGCGTTGCGCAGGATCTCCACTTTGGGCAGTCGCTGGTTTGGGTTGCTGGACGTGCAGCGCTTGAGCGTCTCAAAGGCCTCATTCACTTTGCTCAGGCGGCGCCGCTCGCGCATGGTGGCCGCCTTCCGGCGGTCGGCGTTGGTGGTCTTGCGCTTGCACGCCTTGCAGGCCCACAGTAGGCAGCGGCCCGCCTGGTGGTGCCCGCTGGGTGCGCGCACATGCTCGTCCTCGCGCGCGCCGGAGGCCGGGTGCACCGCGGCCGGGAAGTGCGAGTGCTCCTCCGGCTTCAGGAGTGCGCCCACGTGCACCAGGCGCGGGTCCAGGTCCTCGAAGAAGCGTAGATCCGGGGAGTCGAAACATGGGTCGTCATAGAAGTCGTCCGCTGTGGCAAAGGAGCAGAGAGAGCCGTCGGGGCCCGTCAAGTCTACGTCACGGAGCGGTGGCGACAGTAGCTCCATATCCCAGTGGGGGACAGTGCAGTCCTGGCCTCACCCAAGCGAAGCGACAGGAGTTGCGCGGAACTTTGTGCCGCTCCGGTGGCCCGGGTGGGCAGTGCGACACCAAAGTGCTGGAGGTCTGAGTGCGCCCGCGATAGCCCCCCACCCCTCCTGGTCCTGTCTGGGCTGGAGTGTGGCGAGGAAAGCTGCTGCAGAGCCCGGGGGCTTCCCCACCCTTAGCTTTGCGCCGTGCTCCCTGGGCTATTTATCCGTAGTAGCCAAAAAGTCCTGGAGCCAGAGCGGGCGGCTGGGGGCGGGGGAGGCCGAAACCAATAGGAACAGAGCAGGGCGGAGCTTGGGGTCCCCAGGGTGGCCGTAAGGACTGGAGAGTGGCGGTCCTCCCTCCCTCCACGCCGGCAGCGCGCTGCCCTGCCTCTCCCTTGGCAGCGAGGAGGAGGGCAGACTGGCAGCGCACGGCGGGAGCCCCTGGCTCTCGGGCGCCCTTTCCAAACTTCAGCGCTCACTCCTCTGTTGTCCTCGGAAACGCTGCCTGTGCTCTCTCACCTCCAAGTTAACTTTGGGTTCTTCTCTGTGATCGTTTAGGGTGACCCAGGAGCAGGGCGATGGGGACATTTGGAGAGAGACGGAAGGCAGTGGGGCAGAGACAAACTCCAGCTGAGGGAGCGCACCGGGAGAGATCGGTGAGAGAAACATTTGAAAGGACGCTCGGAGAGCAGAAAGCTAGAGGCTGGGCAGAAAAGCGCCCAACTAGAGTCCGTGAGACTCAGAGCCTCTGCCTGCTAGCCCAAGACCACCTGGACGTGAAGACCGACGCCCCGCCAGTTCGCCCGGGGAAGCCCAGTCCATCTTTCCTAGACTCTTAGAAACCCAGCTGCATCGGTACGGAGAAAGAGCAGATCTTCCTGCCGGCAGTGTTCCAATGGCATCCCTAGTAGGGTGGATCGCTGAGGCTTCACTCTAATCTCTCCCAACTCTCGCCCATCATAACCATGTTTCTGCAGCCAGTTGCCCAATGCCAGGCCTGGGAAAACTCTCCTGGTGTGTTTGGGGGATGAGGGGCTTGTCTCCCCCACCCCCTCCCCCGTCAGGGTGCTGAGCCAAGGGAAGGGCTTTTCTGAAAGGTCAAGAGCTGGCGGGCCTGGCCTGAAGAGCCCCAACTCAGAGTGGAACCTTGGAGAGTAGAGTCTGCAGGCAGGCTGAGTCCAGACCTCACAGTTCCCCGGCTGTGTGATTTTGTGGAAATCGTCTTTCCTTCCCAAGCCTCAGTTTCCACCTGATAAATTTGGAGATACTAACCATCTCTTGCAGCCGTTGTGGTGGTGAGCATAGGAAGAGATTGAGGCGGAGGGACCCTCAGCCCAGCTGAACAGTGAGAGGGCTGCAGGTTCACTGGGAAGGCGGGGACCGCTTCCCTGAGGAATCTCTGGCTTCCCTGCAAGCCCTAGCATAACTGTAGCCCCACGGAGACCTCTCAACCTCTTTCTGAATCTGTCATCTACACCTTTCTCTTGGCACTCTGGCTGGAAATCTCCCTTGACTCTGTATTCCTACCTGAGTCTCCTCTCCTGGAACCAGAAACGTAAGCAAGAGTGATCTCTGTGCCTCTCACTAACTTCTGGAAGCCATCCTTGCTGGTCCTATAGAGCCCTGAGAAGCACCCCCCTCCACCAAACCCAGAGGCTATTTTGGGGCCCTACCTTCTTCACCTGTCTGCCACCAGCAGTGCTGAAGTGATGCCCCCTTCCCTCCATAGCTCCAGTCACGCACTCACTCATGGCAGATCAATCAGCACACGGGGGATACAGCAATAAACAAAACCAAGACTCCGCTTGGACGATGCTCACACTGTAGGGAGAGGTGACGGACAACATGCAAATAAGCAAGAAGTATATGATATCAGGAGGTTTTAAGTTCTATGCAGAAAAATAAAGCAAGACAAAGGAACGAAGCAACGACAGCTATTCCATTGTCTGGAACAGTCAGGGGAGACCTCTCTGGCCTGGTTAAATTTGAGCAGAGACCTGAGCGAGGGGAAGTGGAAGCAGATATCGGCAGGTATCTGGGGCCAGGTAAAAGGAGAAGCATGTGCAAAGGTCCTGAGGTAGGACAGGGTTTGGCAGGTTTAAAGTACAGCAAGGAGGCTGGGATGTCTAGAGCGGGGTGAACGCAGGGGAGAGCGACGGAAGATAGGGTGGAGAGGGAGAATAGGAATTATTCTGAGGTGGAATACCACTGGAAAGCTTCAGCAGAAGAAAAGAACGTCGCCACCTGACTTCCACTCTAACAGGTGCACGCTGGTACCTGGAGGGGCAGGGTAGCCGGAAGATCAAGTAGGAAGCTGTTGTAATAACTGCCGTGCATGGCGATGGTAGTACACATGTGGGTCGTAGTGGTGGAGCTAGTAAAGAGTGGTTGAGTTCCAGATGTTTTTCAAGATGGAGCCAGCAAGATTCATTCCTGTCCAGATGTGGGCATGGAGATAAGAAAGGAGTTAAGGAGGACTCGTGGAAGAATGGAACTGAGGAAGAGCAAATTTATGGGTGGCAGAGCAAGAGCCCAAGTTTGGGCAAAAGTTGAAATACTATCGGACATCCAGGTGGATATAAGGATTAGGCAGGAGGATTTATGAGGCTGGAGTTGCAGAGGAGAGATCTGGGCAGGAGAAGACATGTCCACTCTACCTCTAAGGCATCTCTCAAGCCGGTCCCTCTCCAGTGTCACCAAGCTGGACTAAGGGGCCATCCTGCTGGCCCAGGCAACCAGTGACCTGCCTGCTAAGCCTCACTTTCACTCTGGCTGCAGTAACGTCCTTTCCTTATACAGCAGCTCAAGTAAACCTTTAAAATCACAAATGGGGCTGGCAATGGCATGGTGGTTGAGATGCTGGATTCCCAACTGGCTGACCACAGTTCAAGTCCTGGACCCAGTGACCTGAAAATCACAACAAATAAATAAGTAAAACAAACAAACAAACAAAAAGCTAGCCTGAAATAGGAATATATTGCTCCTCTGCATCAGGCTTCAAACAACTTCTCGTTGCACATAGAATAAAAATTCACCTCTTTACTCTGGCCGGGAAGGCCCTGCTTGAGCTGGCTTCAGCCTCTCTCCAGCTTCGTCTGGAACCACTGTCCTCTCCGATCTCTCCATTCTGATGAGCCTGACCTCCTTCCCTTTCTCCCAATGCTCCGAACAGGGTCCCACTGCGGAGTCTTGCACCTACTGCTCTCAACTCGTAGCACAGTCCCCGGGCTTTGCCGAAGACGGACTGCTTTTCATATATCAGAGCACAGCTCAAACGCTGCCTCCTCAGGCTCTCTCTGACCTAGCAGGGTCCCCATGACGTGATCTCCCACCAGCCTCCACCGGTCGAGGTCACAGTGTGTGTGGAGGGAGGCTCTGAACACGAACCCAGGACCTTCCTGCTGGGACAGCATCACAGAGCTCCGAGTCACCATTGCACCGCCCTCCGGCTCCACTGTCGCTCTTCAGAGATCTGTTTCGTCAGTTTGTTCATTGACTGGCATAGCCCTGTGAAGGCAAGGACGTTTGTTTGGTTCATCCTGATAGTTCCAGAAGCCACCACAGCAGTGGTCTTATGGTGGCACTTGACAGATGGTGAATGAATGAACAGGGGGACAGATGCCCCACGTACATATCAGAACTTCTTGAAACACGTCATTAATAAGGATGTTTGTATTTCTTCAAAACCAGACAGTCACAGATGTGATTAAACATGCTTGCTCTCCCAAGCCAGAGCCTGGGTTCCCTGTCTTCACAATGAGGGGCCCCTTGGGTGTTGGGGAGGTTGGGAGGAAGAGAGTTGGGGGGGTGGGAGATGGGGAGGAGGGCTGCTTGGACCGCTTCTTCTCCCTCTGTGCTTTTCATCCCTGCCCAGCTCCTTTATGTTGGGCAATGATCCATGGCCGGCTACAATATCGCAATAGTTTATCCTAGGATCCTATACAGAGATGCTAAGCTTGAGTCTGTTCATTTGGCTTATACTCACAATGAGGAATGTAAATAATTGTTATGTTAATAGCTGAGATTGAAACAAATATTTCTTTCTTCTTATTTATGCCTTTGTAGAATGCTATACGCATAGTAGACACTCAATAAATATTTTTTTGGCAAATGTATGAATGAATCCACTTAATTGAAGAGTAAATAATGAGATTTGCAGGTGACGTCTTCAAACCACTGTCTATAAAAATCTAGATGTTTCTGGGACCAGCAGGTGGCGTGGTGGTTAAGGCGCTGGACATTCCCACATAGTTGACCACAGTTCAAGTCCCAGACCTGGTGGCTTGCTTTCTCACTGGCCTCCCTCTGTCTCCCTCTGGTTAAATTAAAATAAATGAATGAATAAATAAAATAAAATAAAATAATTCTTTTAAAAAATCTAGATGTTTCTCAAACCTGAACAAGAAAAAAGATAAAACAATAAAAAAACCCAACAGCAACAATGAAAAACATGGGATTCTGAGACTTGAAGTGATTCCAACTTTGCTTTGTATATTTTGTGTTCATAAAAACTTCCTTGGGGCTGTCATCAAGGTGCCATTATAATAAATAAATGTTAAATAGTTGAATTTAGCAAACACATTTAATATTTTATCACTGTGGCTTATAAATCTAAATGCTTTGACAATTTTTAAACTTGATTTGTCATTTTGCCATCTTGGGTAATTAGGAAGCTCCGTTTTAAAGTGTACACACACTCTCCTGGTAAAATGCCACTTTGCTTCCTAGGCTTCTAAGTAAGATTTCTGTTTGTAAATAGGTTTCTGCTGCTTAAAAAAGTTTGGAACTCACTGAACTTGTTGACCTTCACAGACCTCCAGGCCTGAGACCCACACTTGCCTGGGCTCACCTTCTGGTTGTTCCAGTCTTTGGAGAGAGGATTACCAATACCGTTATTCCCCCTGCCTGCAGAACAGGGGGAGTGTGTCCACTCTGGGGCCTGGTGTCCTTTGAGCCCTACCATGGCTGAGTTGGGGGCAAGGAGGCAGAAACACACCAAGTTTGGAAGCTGGAAAGGCTCAAAGTCTATACTGTGGGGTTGAGCTAACAGTGCCTCTTGTCCTGCAGTGCAGGACTTATTCTGCAGGGCAATTGGCAATACTGAGGGATGATAGCAAGGTATGTGCACCCCTGGCAGCTCTCCCTCCAACATGGGGCAGAGCAGAAGCTGGGCTCTGTGATCTGGGGTGAGTGTGCCCCTCACCTGGGCCTTGGTTCTCCTGTCTTCACCTTGAAGGGCTCCTTGGGCGGTAGGTGGGCGGGGAGGGAAGGCTGCCCCTTCTCCCTCTGCCCTTTCCATTCCTCTCTACTCAGCTCCCTTGGCCTGCCTGCTCAGGGGCTATAAATGGATGAGCCAACCTCTGGGTAGGAATGTGGGCTTGGCTGGGCCCCTGCGTGTTGCAGGCTTGGGGAGCGGCAGGCCCTGGGCTCCCGGCAGCCTTTATATATATAGCCTCTGGAAACCCAATCCAGCCTGCACCTGCCCCGGGCTTCAGGCGCCCTTGCCCCTGCCCATGCTGGCCCTGTGGCCTCTGCACCCAGGCTGGCACAGACTGCAAATCTGACCAGGAGGTGTTGGGGAGCAGGTGGGGGAGGTGGAGTACCAAAGGGTCAGGGGGTGAAAACCTGAGTGGGCTGGGGCCAGCTGCAGGTCCCCTCTCTGTCCCCAGCCTTTCCTTTCTTGTTCCTGGATCCACCCTGAGCACCCCTTCTGTCTTGTGCTGACCTTGCTCCCTGGGAAAGCCTGAAACTGCCCAGCACATGCCTTGGGGACAGTCTGTGGTGGTTGGGGGTCTGTGATGTGGCCAGGTATAGACATGGTCCCGGATTCAGGCCAGGGTCCTACAGAGTCTCCAGTGGCCATGCTCCCCACTTCCCAGCCTCCCACGTATCAGAGGGCTTGAGAGTTTGGCAAAGGAGCCAGGAGTCGGAGAATGGGGTCTACATTAGGGGCAAAGGAACGGGGCGGGAGGGGGTGGGCAGCTGAGGGTATGTCTGCTTTCCACAGGGCACGCAAGGCATGGCTTTGTGGGGTGGTTGGCACCCACTGCCAGCCATCCCATCTATGGCCCACTCACTCACTCCACAAACATTTATCTGGGCGCTGGACATGAGCAGGGAATGAGACAGTGAGCCACCCTTGTGGAGCTCCCATTCTGACCCAGCAAGACACACTGAAGAGCACACGCAGTGACAGGCAAATGGCACGGGGCTAGCAGGTACACATGCGGTGAGGACACCTCAGAAGCAGAGGAAGTCTAGGGTGTGGGGGGCATGGCTGCAGTATGGATAGGGTGGTCAGGGGCCTGCCCTGTGGTGCAGTGGTTAAGCACTGCACGTAGAAAACCAGATCCCACAGGACTGACTGTGGCCCGACGCCCCACTTGGGAGATTTGAAAAGCACTGGTGTGCGTGCCTGGAATCCTGGGATGGAGAAATGGAGGGGAAAGGGTTGCCACGTGACCACACCCCATTGGCTGGTGCTTCCTCTCCCTCGCTCTCTCTGGAGAGTGCACATGTCCTCTGGCAATAAAACAAAAAAAATAAAGAAATAATAAATAAATAGGTTAATAAGGTGGCATTTGAGCAAGGAGCTAAAAGAGGTTTGGGAGCAAACCATGTGGCCATCTGGAGAAGAACTTTCTGGACAGAGAGAACAAACCATTATTGGGCACTGTCTACGGGACAATCACCTCTGCTAGGAGCCGGGTCTCGGGGGAGGGGTGGCCTGAGATAGAACTGGGGGATAGGGCTTGAGAATGATTTGTTACTCTCAATGAAAAGGTTTCTTAGACATCAAAAAATTCCTTAAAAGTTAGGTTTAATGAATTAGAGCAAAACCTTTTTTTTTTTTCTTTTTTTTTTTTTTTAAAGAGAGATTTTTGCTAGAGAACACATGCACTTGCTGGAGAGACAGAGAGGCAGAGAGCGAGAAATCACCCCTTAGGGGGGATGACCACGCCGCAATCCCTTCTTCTCCAGTCTCCTCGTAAGATTTTGGGCACGCATAAGTGCCCAATGTGGGTTTTTTTTTTTTTAAGAGGTTTTTGCGATAGGGCATGTGCGCTCACCAGAGAGAGACAGAGACAGAAAATGAGAAATCAACCCCCAGGGGGGATGGCCATGCCGCAGTCCCTTCTCCTCCATTCTCCTCTAAGGATCTTGGGCACGCACGCACACGTGCCCGGCGTGAATTTAAGCCACTGGATCCGGGACTTGAACTGCGGTCAACTACATGAGAGCCAGCGATGTAGCCATTACACTATCTGCTGGTCCTCTCCGATGTAAGTTTTAAGCCACTAGGTCCAGGACTCAAACTGCAGTGGACCATGTGGGAGTCCAGAGACGTAACCACTATGCCATATGGTGCTCCCTGTGGTTTTCTAAACACAAATAAGGTGACAATTGCTTAGGGACTAGAAGTGTGACAGGAGGCGAGGCCACTGAGGGCACTGGTTGTTCTTTGTTCTTCCGGCCTGAGTGAGGGGATCTATATGAAAAGAGCTCACCACCCCTGCCAATCTAGCGCTCAGGCAAACTTAACTTTCTGCATGAGGGATGTAAGTCAGATTAAAAGACAAAACAGAACAAAACGAAAACACGCGTGGTGTTCCACAAAGCACGTGTGTCCTTGAGGTACGTTCAGTGGCACGGGATGGATGAGCAGGGCTCTCAGAGTCGCCTACTTTACACGTGTGAGGGTTCGTGAAATCCAGAGGGTGTCCCTCTGCCTATGATGGCACGCTGGCGACTGTGCCGAGGGGACAGCATGTGGGCCCAGGACAGAGCTGCCGGGCATGTGCCCTTGAAGGCCTTGCTCTCACCTGTGCAACTCCACATCCCTTCATGTCATAGTCAGGTGTGCCACACGAGCTGTGACCCCTCACACAGGGTGTTCTCATGCTCCCTGCACACTCACACACAATGTGCACCTCACACTCCCTGCACACTCACACACAACGTGCACCTCACACTCGATGCACACTCACACACAATGTGTACCTCACACTCCCTGCACACTCACACACAATGTGCACCTCACACTCCCTACACACTCACACACAACGTGCACCTCACACTCGATGCACACTCACACACAATGTGTACCTCACACTCCCTGCACACTCACACACAATGTGCACCTCACACTCCCTGTACACTCACACAACGTGCACCTCACACTCCCTGCACACCTGTCATGTAATATACACCTCACACTCCCTGCACATTCACACACAATGTGCACCTCACACCCCCTGCACACCTGTCATGTAATGTACACCTCACACACTGTACACTTCACACATTGTGTCTCTCTCAGCATGGTGCATACCTCTCATGCATGCCCATCTTACACCCATGCACGGCCGCCATGTAACACACGCCTCACACATAATGTACACTTTATACTCTGTGCACACCTCTCACGGGCATGCAAGCTCACTCCCCGTGCACACTTCACATGCTGTGTCTCTTTCCTTCTGTCCATGTCCCACCTACACACTACCTACACCTCTCTCCCTGGGTGTATCACATGCACTGTGCACACCTCATGCACTGTGTATGCACTGATCACACTGCATACACACTGATCACACGTTGTACACTCATATCATGTACGTCATATGCAACACACACCTCCACTCTGCACACACCTCTTCAACCGAGTACGTATCACATGCTCACATACCTCGCACACATGTGGTGTCCCCTCACCTTTGTGTAACCATGCATGCAGTGTGCAACTTTCACATCGTGCACGCCTCGTGTGCGTGCATTCCTGACACTGTAGTACTCGACACTCAGAGTCCACCTCATACAGTTTGCACCTTGCACGCAAATCTACCTCACACATGGGACAGTTTCCATATTGTGTCCACGTGTCACATCGTGTGCAGCATGTCACACACATCACACCGCATATGCCACGTGCCCTTCCTTCTCCACGCACACCTCACACATGTAACCTCCCTCGCCGTGCACCCCTCACCCACAGAACACACCACACCCCACGTACACACACCTTGCATCCCACTGGCTATACTCCGTGGCAGGCATGTCTGCACCTTGTCCCAGTGTGAACACGTGCCTCCACTTAGATGGCTAGATTGTCCCCATCCCTTCCAGAAAACAGACACCCGGGGGCATAGGCTGTGGTGTCCAGCTCTTCTTCCCAGTTTCCAGTGTGAGCTTTTAAACTTGAACCTTCTTGCCTAGAGAAGATCAGGCCTCCACCCTGGGCTGAGGGAAGAGCTGCCCATGAGGGCCTGGTGATGGGGACGGCGCACCCGGCAGGAACCAGTGGGCAGCTGTGGGGGCCTGAGGAAGGGGCCAGCCGCCTCCTCTCTCCTGTGGCCTCCTTTCTGCCTGATTGGCCCACCTGCCAGTCTGGGGGGCCCCGCAGGGCCGGGATTAAGGCGCACACACAGCCGTTGGGCTCCAGGGACAGACGCCAGCTGCTGCCCCCGGCAGCTGCCCCTGCACACGCCTCTGAGCGGAGGTCAGGTTCCTGGGGGGAAGCCGATTCTCTCCCCCAAATCTGCCCACCCCTGGGCAGTGGCACGAGGACAGGGGTTTCCTGACAGAGGGCGGAGGGTTTCATGATGGGTATTCTGACTGCCGGGGACGCCTGTCGTTCACCTTAGCCCAGCTTCCTGTCCGTCCGCCTTCATGAAGCTTTCCTGGATTGCTGCTGTCCTCTTGATTTGGGGAAGTGATTTATGGCCCTTGTGTCCCAACAGGCCTAACCTCTCTCCACCCTTCAAGTGTTTCCTAAAACCCACTCAACTTCGAGGCCCCAAGCTAGGCCCTGCGGCAGGATCTGAGGACGATTCAGACAGGGTCCCCGGCCTCAGAGAGCTCCATCTAGTGGAGACAGAGACCCATGAATGAATCCTCACAACACCCTGTGGGAGCACCCAGACTGGGTGAACAACTCTTGTGGATGCCCAAGACTTCCCCAAGGAAAAACTGGCATTCTTCTCTTCGGGTATCGAAGGATGAATAGGAGCGCCCATGGGAGGGCCGGGGGACAGGCCTTCCTGGCGTAGAGAACAGCATGAGTGAAGGCCAGGAGGCACAGTGGCGTGCCTTGGGATGTCCCCCTTGTGACCAATGCTATGTCTAGGGGCCCTTCGGTCATTTAAGAACTGCAGTCCTGGTCCCCCAGAGGGCTGAACGGCTCTGTCTGAGGTGAAGCCCACCAGTTTTCCAGGCATGACAACTGAGCTCGTTGGGGCTGGAGGGTATGACGTACAGAGATCGCAGGGGAAGCACAGCAGTGGGAAAAGCCCGGGCCAGAGCCAGGGGCCAGGGGTTTTCCCCTCGCTGTGCTGAACCCTGCTGTGCGACCCTCTCAGCCCTTCTGTGCCCTTCCTGGTCCCGCTTTCTCTTGTCAGGCCCTTGTACCTCTCTGGCCTCTCTGGGGCCTCTTCTCCAAGCTGGCCTCTGACTCTTTCCATGTGGCCTAGTACAGGGCCAGGTTACACAGGTAGTCCCAAGTGGTGAGCAGAGGCCCGAGTGGGGCTGGGGCTCAAATTGAGATCAGATGCCTGCCCCCTGGACTGGAAAAGCCGGTAACCTGGGGTCCCCACCCCAGGCAGTACTGGGAGACCATGCATGTCACAGTCTTCTGCTTCTCCTGAAGATGCAGGACCACTTCCCTCAGCCCATCTGAGCCTGGCCTGGGAGAATATGGTGCTGACCTCACCTGGCTTAGAGACTGAGTCCCCATGTTGGGCTGCATTCTCCGGGTGTCTCCACTGGACTGGGGATTCTGACAGACCTGGATTCAGGAGATGCCCCTTACCCCGGGTAAAGCCACTTCCCTTAAGTCTCCTTTCTCCCAGCTGTGCAATGAGCCGAGTTCCAGCAGCTACCCTGGAGGACTGTAGGGCTTCAATAGCCAGGGGCGTGGTGTGCTCACGCCAGGCCTGTCTCATGCGGCACACGCAGAGTCTGGGCATTATTGGGCCTGGCTTGCTCTCCTCGGGGTGGAAGCTGTGGGCAAGCAGTGGGGTGGGGATGAGGCAGGGGGAGCCTGGCCTGGTTACCCCAGATTCTGCATCTCTTGGAACTTGGGGCCATTGGGGGGGTGGGAGGCGGCTGAAGTGGGGGCACGCAGTCTGTGAAGTATTGTCTGCAGCAGGCGTCACTGCCTGCTCTATGCGCGGGCAGCCTGCCAGCCACCCCCAAACAAAGGCTGGCCCAGGGGGAGCGGAGCGGGATGATGACAGATGCAGTGAGTCTGGTGCAGGCAGGGCTGGGGCGGGGGCTGGGGAAGACCCGAGCAAGCAGCTCTCTGTGAAGGCATCCCCAGAGAAGGTGGATGTCCAGCAGTGGGCAGGTCCCGCCCTGCTCCAGCACCAATCTGTACCCTTGTTGCACAGAGGCTCAAGAGGCTAAGCCACTTATTCAGGGTTGACATCTGCTTAGGTACGGAGGCTCTGGGACAGAAGCACTCATTTTGTGACTCTGGGTCTCTGAGCAGCACTGAGTCCAGACCTTGGAGACAGGGGATGGACTTCATGACTTCTTGAGGTCCCTTTATGCCCAAGAGTCTCTGAGTGGGTAAAGAGGAGCCTTCTCCCACCACACACCCTTTAACATGGACAACTCCTCTCCCTGGGAGTGGACAAAAGTGCAGTTAAAGGTGCCCTGACATCTGACCTCTGCCCTGACCTACCTGACTCAGGGGTCTTGGGTCTCACTGTTCTTCCTTTTCTATTTTGGGGTGAGAGTTCAGAGTGGGCTTGTTTCTGGAACTAGAGAGAAGTAGAAAAGACAAGGGGAGAAAACGACGGAAAAAGACACGACAGTGTCATGAACCCCATTTCCGGCCTGACTCTGGCAACCATTCGCCCACGTCCGCTCCTCCCACCTGCTTTCTCCTCTTGTACCATTTCAAAGCCAGTTTCCAAATCCTATCAGTTCATTTGTACATATTTGATTATGTATTTGAAAACACAAAGACTTCTTTGTAACATAATTATAGCATCATTAGTATATTCAAATATATTAACAGTAATTCCTTAAACCATTAGTCAGTGAATAATCAGATCTCCAATTGTCTCATAAATTGATCTGTCTTTTAAGTATCTTTAAACCTAAATTTTCCTTCTATGTCCTTTTTTTCCTCTTTGCAATTTATTTATTTTTTAAAAAAAAAAAAAAAACAACAACCCGGAGAGTTGTTT
>NW_006159538.1:1019304-1028111 GCF_000334495.1 Tupaia belangeri chinensis
TCCTTTTTTTTCCTTTTGCAATTTATTTATTTTTAAAAAAAAAAAAAAAAAAAAAACAACCCGGAGAGTTTGTTCTCTTGAGTACTTTATGGAGTGGAGTTTTCAGACTGCGTCCCTCTGGTGCATGTTCACATGTTCCTCAGTTTTCTGTGCTTTCTGTGAATTGGCAGTTGGATTGCAGCTTGGCCAGCTGAGGTCAGCTTTGTGTGGCAAGACTGGCCTGGAGGTGACTTGTGTTGGTCCCTCGGGGCACGTAATGTCTGAGTGTCTTTAACAAGTTTCTTAGAGCATGTCTGCATTTACTAGCTCTTCTTCCTCCCCTCCTGCTTTTTCATTAGCTTCTCCAAAACAGGCTCTACTGACGCCTCTTTGCCAAAACAGCCACCAACCATCTTATCACCAAGGGGACAGTTCTTCTTCCTTGACTTGAAGGATTCTTTTTATAGTGATTGTCGTCTACGTCCTCTTTCTCAAAATGATGTCCTTGATTTCCAAGACAACATCCTCTCTTGTTCTACCCCGGCCACCGGCCATCCTTTTCAAGCCTGCTTCCTAATCTCCTCAGGTCCCGTCTGCCCTTAACTGCTGATGTCTCCATGAGGTTCCGTCCTTTGCTCATATTTCCCACACTCCCCTTGGAGTCATTACTCATTTACAAGCTTTGGCCGTCACCTGTACATGGATGAATTCATCCACATCCGTTTCCCCAGCCAACACCTCACATGCAAGCCTCCAACTCATACATCTGTCTGTTCGACACCTCCACTGGGTGTCCCATATGCCCCTCAGGTTCAGCATGCTCCAAATGTGCTCAGAATCTTCCCCAGGAATCCAGCCCACCCTCAGGAAATCCTTCTTTCTCATTCAATGACACCACTATCTGCTCCGTCACCCAATGTAACTGAGTGGCATCTGTCACCTCTTCCCCCTTGAACCCTCACTTAATCGGCCAATAAACCTTACTTATTTTGTCTCTTAAAAAATTTCTCTAAGTCACCTTCTTTCTTACTTATTTTGTCTCTTAAAAAATTTCTCTTTGTCACCTTTTTCTCTGCTCCAACTATCTCTGTTTACAGGTCTCATCTCTGTTTTTTAACAACCACATAACTGCTATTTCCGCCTTGAGTCTCAGGCCCCTACAGTCTAGCCCAACATTGCCATCGGGCCAGTGACTCTAAAACAGAGATCAGTAGTGTATCCCCAGCACACACCCTTTCATGGCTCCCCATCATTTTTAGAATAAAGTCCAGGTGTCCTGGCATGGCATTCAGGGCCTTCCAGAAGGCATTCCTATTTGTTCTCCAGCCACATGGCTCCGTGCTCCCTGGGGACTAATATGGGTCCCTCTGGCAGGATGGGTTCATGGGGTCAGACTTTCCTTTTCCCAGGAATGCCCCCCTTCCTTTCGTGGTCTACCTAACTGGCACTTGTCCTTGAAGACTCAGCTCAGGGGGTCTCACTATGAAAATTATTTTAGCATTCCGGCCTTTGATCTACAGCCTGTAGGCTAGTTCCATGTCCCCTCTCTATATCCATGTCTCAGTTTCCTTGTCTGTAGGAAGTATTATACAGAAGAAAGACATAAACGTAGGTTAAGAACGTGAGACAGCAAATACAGTACATAGTTTGATAACATCACTGTTATTATCACTTCCAGCATGACATTATGGTGACCCTATTCTTTGCGGTCTTTCATCATAGGCTGTCACCCTCAAGCTCATTACTTTATTCATGCAGCAGTGCCCAGGGCCCTGGCATGTCCCTGCCATGCAGCATATATCACTCATTCATTCATTTGGACAGAGATATGGCAGAGGTGGCCACTTGTCCCTCAATATCTGTACTTTACTTGCAATTAAAAAAAATTCCAGAGGGCATGTGCTAAAAGAGAGGGAGAAAGAGAGACGGAGAGAAAGCATCCTCCATGAGGAATGGTCATGCTGTAATCCCGTCTCTCATTTCTTCCTCCTTTCAGGATTTGAGGCACACACATGTGCGCACCATGTTTCTCAAGCTACTGGGTCTAGGACTTGAACTGCTTGGCTGGCTAGGTGGGATCCAGATGCCTTAATGGCCATGCCACTGGCTGGCCCCATACTTCATTTTTTAACATAGTGATATCTTGGTTAGTTGGAAACTTGGTCATGTGATTCACTATGGTCAACTGGGTGGGTATGAGTGGAAGTAACTTGTGTGCAACTTCTTGGTTATGACATTAAGAGGGAGTCATGTGAACACAAAAAAGGAGGCCAGCAATATTCGTTGGGTGATACTGACTGCCGCTAGGCAAGTAAGGAATGGTCCCTTCATTTTGTAGATAGGGCCAGGAGGTTGTATGGCTGTCTCCCAGGCAAAAGAATAGTGTGTACCTGAAATAGCAGCCATCTTTAGGGAGGATAACTGGGAGCCCCTTGAAGGACAGCAGTGTATGGGATGCAGGTGAGCCTATGGGTTCTGGAGTCGCTCTGCCACTACAGCCTCTGTTTTCACATCTGAAAATTAGATTTTTACATTTTTCCAAGTGCATCGTGGATAGGAAGTAAGAGAGTGCATGAACAGTGTATCCAGAGCCAGGTCTGAGGACAGCACAGGGGTGGACGCAGCAGCAGCTGCTTTTATAACTCAGTGGTCAGACCCGCCTGCTGACTGTTGGAGAGGTCTAACACCCTTCGATTTCTGTGAATCTCCAATGTGGAAGGCTGAGTCTCTTACACACAGACGTCTGCAACGGTGACACTGCCATTTAGTGGCTACCGTCCAAGTAAGAGAGAGAGGCGAGAGGGTTTGCTCTGCCCACTCCCTTCATCTCATCTCCCTCCCTTTCTGTCCTCAATGAGGATATAGACTTAACTTGGCCCCACAAATGTCTAGAATCCAGTAATAATTTGTTAAAAATGTTTCACGTGGGCATCTTCTTTTTTTTTTTTTTTGGAGAGATTTTCACTGTAGGGCGCGTGCGCTCGCCAGACAGACAGAGAGAGACATAGAGACAGAAAGCGAGAAATCACCCCCCAGGGGGGATGGTCACGCCGCAATCCCTTCTCCTCCATTCTCCTCTCAGGATCTTGGGCACGCGCGCACATGCGCCCAGCGTGAGTTTTAAGCCACCGGGTCCGGGACACGAACCGCGGTCGACTTCGTGGAGTCCAGCGACATAGCCATTACGCTAACTGCTGGTTCCCTCACGTGGGCATCTTCTAATTACACTCACTTTCAATGGTCTCAGGAGGGGCCAGAATGGAACCAGAAGTCTTATCACTTGTGAAACGTCCCCATTTGCTTGTTTATTCATGCCTCCTTTCAACAAACCATGAACTTTACTCAAATTGGACAATTTTGTTGTTGATTTGTTTGTTTGTTTAATTGCCAGATGGTACACGCGCTTGTCAGAGAGAGACAGAAAGTGAAAGGTGGCTGGGGGTGGGGTGGAGAAAGCACCCTTTAATAGAGTGTGGTCACGCTTAATCCCTTCTCCATTTCCCCATCCTGTTGCGATTTGGGGCATGCACACACACATGCCCAGTATGTTTTACAAGCTGCCAGGGCCAGGACGTTAAGTGACATTGGCCATGTGGGATTCAGCTTCCTTAACCACTAGGCCAGCCCTAATGGTCTTGATGTTTCCTTCAAGGAATCTGTGTTTTAGGGAGGAATGCCAATGGGGAAGCACTTGGTGTACTCACTGGAGGGGACAGCAATCCCTGCTGTCCAACGGGAATGACTGGTGGGAGATCATCCTGAAACAACTTTTTTGGCAGGGTGAGGTCTCCCATTGTCCTTGAAATCTGCTCTTTGGCACAGCGACTTTTTTTCTGGACCCAGGGTGAAAACTTGGCCAGTCTCATACTTTCCCTGGCTCCACTCCTCTCCTTTCCTTTCCTTTCCTGCCCTTCTCTCTCCTTTCCTTTTCTCTCTCCTCTTCTTAAGTTTATTTATTTTTTGAGAGAGATAGAGATAGAGAGAGAGAGAGAGGAGAGATACCTTCAACAGCGTTTTCATGCTATGATTCTCCCCAGCCCTGCAGCTAGTCTGGGTCACAGGCATGCCCGTCGTGTGCTCAGGCAGATCTGAGATGCAAACCGGAGCCTCCCCCCGACATGCAGATGCTCCAGTATCATGCAGCAGCACTGCCACTGTTGGGCCTTTGGCTCTTTTAAGGGTCACAATGGCCTACCATCATTTTAGGTTGCAATACTGTGAAAGAATGAGTCTAAGATGTCCTCTAAGATTCTCTTCTTCTCCCCCAGCCTTCAGAGTGTGCACATCCTTAAAAATCCCCAGGACTGTGAATGCAATGGTCTTGCTCCCATCCATAAGTTCTGTTACAAGGTACAGTTGACTTTCAGATTAGGGATGATTTGGCTGGTCCTGATCTAACCACATGAATCCTAGAAGAGCAGAGAGTTTTTTGGTTTTGTTCTGTTTTTCAGCTTGTTACAAAAGAGAAAGTCAGCGATTCACAGCATGAGAAGGACTTAGGCTGTTGTTGGCTTGAAGATGGAGGTGGTTGTGCAGAGGAACTGAGAGAGTCTTCTCCAGGCTGAGCTTGATCTGTAGCCAATGGCCAGCAAGAAAAGGAGGACCTGAGTCCTAAAACCAGAAGGAACTGGATTCTGCCCACAACCTGAGTGAGTGCGGAAGTGGGATTTCCTCCAGAGCCTCCAGAGGAGAGCTCAGCCCGGATGACAGTTGGACTTCAGTCTCATCAGACCTCGATTAGAGAACCTAGCCAGGCCCTGCCAGTTTTCTAACCTGTGGAACTGTGAGCCGTGAAATGGGCGCTGTTTTAAGTTGCTAAATTCATGGTAGTTATGGTATGTAGCCATATGAAACGAACGCAAATGTGGTCTCGATTCAGAAATGACAGCGTCCAATCTCATGCAATGGTCAGGAGAATAAGAGGTGAGAGGGACTGAGATGGTCGTACTTGACCAGTACTGTTAGAAAATGCGGTGTCAGAGTGCCAGGCATGGAAGGTTTTCAAAGTTCACTCCTTCTGTGCTGGTGCTGCCATGGGTTCTTTGCAGATCCTTCCTGCCTCTCATACTGGGAACCTTTTGCCTGCTTTTCTGTTCTAAGCATCTCTGCCAACTCTACGTTTTTGATGGTTTACCTGAGTTGTTTTGGCGTGGAGGCCCCATTACTCTGACAAGATCTAAGACCACCTTGCTGGCTCTTCGTTTCATGTGGACCACTCATGAGTCCTTGTCCAGGTTTCTACTCTGCAACCCAGGTCACCTGGTTCACCTTTGCACCCTGAGATTGTGATCGTGTGACTCAGACGTCAGCCTAGCGTGTCCTCTAAATGACAGGGGACATATGTAAATATCCCTGCATGGTCTGGTTAGAGGCCCTTCCTCTTAACTTGAGGTAAAGAGGAAAATATAGCCCACTCCACCCTGTGGGAAGTCTTCACAACTCCGATAGCTCTTCCCAGAGAAAATCCTCCCTCAGACCCTCAATTCCCTAAGATAATTGGTTCCCACCCACCTAGTTATAAATGCTTACATCTTAATTTGGGAACTGTCTTTAGGATGTGCCTCCGTGAGAGCTTCCCCAGCGTCCTTGACACGTACCACTCAAAGTGGAGACACAGAGAAAGGATCAATGAATATCCTGGCTGGAGCAGGGTGGGAGGGTTGTCTCAGAGAGACAGACTTTGAGTTAAACATAGATGAACAGAGGAGAAAGGAAGGGCACTCTAAGCCAAGGGATCAGAACACGCAAAAGCAGAGAGCAAAAAGGGCATATGTTTTCAGGGATGCTCTAACAGAAGAAAGGAAAGTTCATGACCTCTGAATTAGACCCATCCGAGTTTGAATCCTAAACCTTCAACTTGTGATGTTGTGCTTTTGGATAGAGTTCTTTTTTGGGGGGGAGAGGTTTTGTTTTGTTTTGTTTTGTTT
This sequence comes from Tupaia belangeri chinensis, assembly GCF_000334495.1. Taxonomy (NCBI): domain Eukaryota; kingdom Metazoa; phylum Chordata; class Mammalia; order Scandentia; family Tupaiidae; genus Tupaia; species Tupaia belangeri. The sequence continues at coordinate 1,025,211 of NW_006159538.1, forward strand.
TGTTTTTGCTATAGGGCGCATGCACTCGCTAGAAAGACAGAGAGAGACAGAGAGACAGAAAGCGAGAAATCACCCCCCCAGGGAGGATGGCCACGCCACAATCCCTTCTCCTCCATTCTCCTCTTGGGATCTTGGGCATGCACGCACATGTGCCCGGCATGAGTTTAAGCCACTGGGTCCAGGACTTGAACCACGGTCAGCTACATGGGAGTTCAGCGACATAGCCATTATGCTAACTGCTGGTCCCTGGATAGACTTCTTAACCACCTTGCTCTTTAGTTTACCCATCTAAAAATGGGGTGCCAAAACTTAGAAGCAACCAAGGGGTCCTTCAGTGAGCAGATAAATCAGCCACAGTACATCTAAGCAATGGAATACTACTCAGCACTGAAAAGAAATGCACTGTCAAACCATGAAAGGCCATGGAGGGACCTTAACTGCATATTTCTAAGTGAAAGAGGCCCATCTGAAAAGACTGTATTCTGTATATTTCCAACTATAAGCCATTCTGGAAAAGGCAAAACTATGAGGCAGTGAAAAAATCAGCAGTTGGGGGAAGGGAGGAATGAATAGGTGAAACTACTGTTTATGATATGAAGGGATTTTCAAACGTTAGTGGAAAAATAAAACTGAAGTATGAGTTTACTTTATTTGAAAAACTCCTCGAAATCTGCACATAGTTTTTTATTTATTTATTTATTTTTATTTTTACGGGATCTTGGGCACGCATGCACACGTGCCTGGCATGAGTTTTAAGCCACCGGGTCCGGGACGCGAACCACGGTCAATTACGTGGGAATCTGGTGACATAACCATTATGCTAACTGCTGGTTCCCAAAATCTGCACATAGTGTTTTCATAATATACATTTTTCATGAATTTGAAGGATCTCTTCATTGTATTGAAATCATTATAATGTTCTCATATTATGGAGGGTTCATTTTTTGAAAAACAGTATGCTGTCTGAGGAAAACTCATTAACCTGAACCATTTAGATTATGCTAGTTTGAGATGTTTATAGAAATGAACCAATAGGCTATTCTTTTAAAAATGGAATGAGAGGGCTAGCAGGTGGCATAGTGGCTAGGGGTGCTGGATTCCACATGGCAGACCATGGTTTGAATCTCGGATTTGGCAGTAGTTTGAAAATCATGCTGGGCGTGTGTGTGTGTGTGTGTGTGTGTGTGTGTGTGTGCCCAAAATCCCAGAAGGAGAATGGAGGAGAAGGGATTGTGGTATAGCTAGCCTCACTCAGGGTTGATTTCTCACTTTCCCTCTGTCTCTCTCTGGTGAGTGCACACACCCTATGGCAACACTCAAAAAAATAAAAATATATTAAAAAAAAAGGATGGGAGAATTTTTTTAAAGAATTATTTATTTAATTTTATTTATTCATTCATTTTATTTTTTAATTTGACCAGAAAGACACAGAGAGAGAGTGAGAGGGGGGAAAGTAAGAAAGCAAGCCACCAGGTCCGAGACTCAAACTGTGGTCAGCCATGTGGGAGTCCAGCGCCCTTATCCACCACACCACCTGCCGGTCCCAGGATGGGAGAAATTTAACATAGATATGCTAATTATCCCTGGGGCATAACTTTGCTATTGCTAGTACTAGAAAATTTGTAAATAAGCAAAGCGATATTGCAAGTTGTGATACTGTGGAAACATAGGTATATGGGGGGGTCTTCAAAAAGGTAATGATAAATTTGTCGTATAAAAAAAACTACACACAAAATATTTTTATTATTATTTAGTTTGCAATATGGTCTAAGTGTTTGCCAGAGAGAGAGAGAGAGAGAGAGAGAGAGAGAGAGAGAGAGAGAACAAAGGGAAATTATCCACTAGAGGGGATAGCCATGCCACAATCCCTTCTCCTCCATTCTCTTCTCAGGATTCTGGGCATGCACACACAGGTGCTAGGTGTGATTTTCAAGTCTCTAGGTTCAGGATTTGAACTGCAAAGCTGGCTATGTGGGATCCAGCCACCTTAACCTCTATGCTACCTGCTGGCCCAGTTTTATTTTTTTACACCAAAATAAAGTTGTACTTTATTCTATTTTTCCACAGACTGGTTGAAGTTCCTTCATACTATAATGGTGGACATGTAATTATCAACTTGTCAAAATCTATAGACAGTAAGACACAGAGTATACCCTAATGGGCTTTGAGTGATAATAATGTGTCAATGTTGGTTCATTGATTGTCCCAAGTGGTGCACTTGGGTGCAGTGTGTAGAGTGGGGGAGGCTAGGTGCACATGGGACAAGTAAAGAACTGTGAAACGAGTCCACACACGGGAATCCCAGCACACCTGCAGCAAGGGTTGTTGCCAGGGTTAGATGCAGTCAAAAGTCTAAACATGGAGTTCAGTGCCTGGCCCTCCATAGAGGCTTATACAGTGGTTGGTTCCTTCCCCAGGACAGGAATCTTTGGTTGGTAACTTTTTGGATAGAGTAGAAGATATAGACAACCACTGGAGCCAATCCTAACCCTAACCCTGGTATATGCTCTGCTTGATAGAGCTACCAGTGGGACCCTCCACCATGCATCTGCTACAGTTGTTGCTTGGGCTTGGTCTTCAGCCATAGCAAACACAGTGCCACTGGTTGGCAGTGTGAAGGCATCCCAGCCTTCATCATTTAGAGTTATTTTCATCTGAATAGATTTCCTATCTAATGACAGTTGTCTTTCAGACCAGTAACTTCTCTCCCATGACACAGACATAAGTCCCTGACAAAAATGGATTCTCCTGTCTTTCAAGCAATGATGATAATCATCATCATATTAATAGTTCCTACCAAGTAGAAAAAAATGAAATGTCGTGTTTCTCATTAACTCATCAGGTAAATACTATTACTGTTCCCATTTTACAGATAAGGAAACAGAGACTCAGAAGAGCTAT
>NW_006159538.1:1028773-1032729 GCF_000334495.1 Tupaia belangeri chinensis
GAAAGAGTTGGGACTTAAACCCAAGTCTCTTCAACTACAAGACCTGTACTTGACTCCACCTTTTCTCCCTTAAAGGTGTCCTGTTTATTCTGCTGATCTCAAGTCAGAAGGCACTGGACCTGCGTGTTACTTTTTGCCAACTCCCATCAGCCATTTTCACCTTTCTACATCACGCACCCACAAGGGTCAGTGGTTATATTGTGAGTGGGACCATGCATGGGTGAAGGGAAGTTTTCTAAGTCTCCACAGGTGAGGCAGGCACCCCGATTTCAGGGCCAGCCCCGCCCTTTTCCAGAGTTGCAACTGAAGCCTTTCCCTTCCCTTGAAGGCCAAGGCCTGCTGGTCATTCCTGGGGACAGCCTACGGGCTTGGCCAAAGCCGAAGCTCTGGAACTGGCCCTCCTCCCAGGGCCCTGACCTCTCATGGCTTGTGTGTAGGGGTCAGTGAGGTGCAGGACTCCAGGAAGAAAGACAAGGCCCCAAATCTCAGGCTGGAGTTGGAGAAACCTGAGAAGGCCCCGGAACAGCTGACTCTGGGCGCCACGTTTGGAAGGGGCCGGCCCCCTCCCCCACACTGGCTGCGCAGTGAGTCACGGGTTTTAAGCTGAGCACTCTGGGAGATTAACCAGCTTTGTGACCAGCTGCTGGAGGAGGATACTTGGCCGAAAGAAGCAAGATAAAGTTACCCTCTCAGAAGTTTATAGGAAGGCCCATAAATGCCCCCAACTGCTGTGAGGCCCATGATCTGGGGCGCTCCTGGGTATTCCCCCTGCCAAGGCCCTCAGTGGCTATACTTGTCCCCCACATCTCACCCACCTAGCAACCCAGCTTCTGCTAACCTGGCACTTGCTGGGAAGGCCTGCCACTCTGAACCCTTGGTTCCGAGAAGGGTCTTGGGCAATGGGCCTCTTTCCTCAGATGACACACATTAAGAACAGAGCCCGTCCTGGAGTCAGTGGGAAAAGCCTGGCTCCTGCCTGGCTCAGCCCTGAGGCAGAGGCCGCTGGGATATGCCTGGGGCAGGCTGCTGGGCTGTTGGCACACAGGCAGCCCAGTCAGAGTGAAATGGATAGGAGGGACCCCACTCCACGGCCCTGGAACAGCCCATATCGAGACTGAGGAGACCCTGAGCCCAGGGATGGGAGTCTGGAGGCCGGGGTTCTAGTCTGGGTCTATCCCTGAGCCTCTGGCTTTAGGGTCCTCAGCCATTAAATAGGACTTGTGTAGACCAGTGATTTCTTTATTCCTCCCTTCTTTCCTTTCTTTTCTTTCCTTCCTTCTTTCTATTTCTTCTCTTAAATTTTCTAGAGGGTATGTGACCTTCTCTAGAGAGACAGAGGAAGAAAGAGAAAGTGAGAAAGCAGCTCTCCAATGTGAGTTGGTTATGCCACAATCCCTTCTCCTCTGTTGTCATCTCTGGATTTTGGACACACGTGGACATGCACTCATCATGTTTTTTAAGCAGCTGGGTCCAGGACTTGAACTGCATAGTCCGCAATGGGGGACCCAACTTCCATAACCACCATGCCACCAGGCGGCCATAGACCAGTCATTTCAAACTGTGTCCTCTGGGGCCCTGGGCCATCCAGGAGTGCTAGGGATCCTGCAAATGTTGAACTAGGATTTCAGGCCAGTAGGATTCTACAGCAATCATACCTAACCCACCAGTTTACATATTTGTATTCATCAAAAGAGTTCCATCCCTCCCCCCCCCATGAACTCTCCATTCACCCATCAACTACTGAGAGGCCACAGTCTAAGTGAACCCCCCTGTTCCCTCTTACCAGGACCTGAGGGCTACATGGCCAGGAGGAGGGTACTGGGTGTAGCCGTGGCGTCTAGACAGAGATGGCCCTGTCTGTATCACCCTATCAATCATTCTCAATGGTGCCACTTCCAAGCCAACCTCTGCCCTGTGCCAGGTTCTTACAAGCATCCCTTTCAGCTCGGCAGTTGGGTGTTTTAGCAACATTTTCTAGGTGAGGAAATGGGAGGACTTGGTACAGGCCAGACCTGGGCTAAGTCCTAGCGGTGCAGCAGAGAGTGGGACAGGGCCCAGGCAAGCCTAGGGGAAGATACTCTGAGATACTGAGAATAATATTCAACACATACACCGCCTACCACAGGACAGAAATGTCTCTGAGTTAACTCAACTCCGGAACAATGTTGTATTATAGTTGTGTCCATTTTATAGATGGGAAGACTGAGATGGGATTAGTATCCCAAGGTGATAGAGCAGATAAGGAGGTGAACTGGGAGGTGAACCCCACCACCTAGGCTCCTGAGCCCACTCACGTGACCATTGTGCTAACAGCCACTGTACTATAAACCCACAGCATCCCGGGATGCCTTCACTAGGGCAGTTGCCAGGCTAGGACAGCCTTCGCTCTCCCAAAGGTGGGAGGAAGGTGCATAGCAGATAGTCACCACCCTGTGGGCAGCACCTGAGGCCAGCACTGAGGACAAGGTGTGGGAAGATATAGGTGTGAATCCTGGCTCTGCCACCAACCAGCTAGGTGGCCTTGGACAAGGCATGTGAGCTGTTTGCTTTTCTATAGCCTCATCAGAAAGATGGGGGTGCTAATAGAACCTTTCAGGATTGGTTCAGGATGACATAGACCAAGCAAACATACAGTGTCAGACACCAGGCAAAGGCGGATGAGCACCCAATAAACAGAGGCCGTTGTTATTAACAAAACTAAGGAGTGGGCAGGGAGAAAGGAAAAAGAGGATTCTGGAACTGGTCTCTGAGTCCTGTTCTTGGCCAGAGACTGGGCTGCTGCACCCAGCCCTCTCTCTAGCCCCTAGTCTGTCCGGGCACCTGCTGTGGGTCCTGGCATCCCCAGACAGGGCCAGGGTGAGGCCAGAAGGGCGGGTAAGGACAGTCTAGCCTCACTCCTCACTGCTGGGGAGCCTGGTGTGGGGACAGGCTGCTCCTGACAGCTGGGCACCTCTCTGGAACAAATGAGGAACATGTGTATATGGGGGAGTGTCTTCTGGGCCTCCCGTTTCTTAGAAAAAAGGCCCCCAGCAGGCCCGCCATAGGAGTTCACGGACACTCACTGAGTGGACATGCTTATCACGTGTCCAGCCTAGGTGTGGGCCCTGCCTATTCTCAGGAAGCAACTGTGTCCAGGAGATGCAGACGACATTGGCGATAACCCAAGGCAGCTGGGACGCAAGATTTTACGAAGAGAGAGAAGAGCAGGTGGGGTGGGGGTACTCTAGGAGAGGCTGCCTCATAGACATGATTCCTGAGCTCTAGGAAGGAGGGTAGCTTCTTCCACGCAGAAGGAACAGCAGGTGCGAAGGCCTAGAGGCTCCTGTGTGGCACTGGGTAAGAGCGTTCAGGTCTCAGTCTCACTCAGTTCTGATTATGTGAGTAGAAAATGGTCCTCTTAAAGCAAGCTGAGGCCGGCCAGGTTGAGGACGGCCTTGAGAGGGCAGGCCTGAGTGTAGGGAGGGCAGGAGCCCAGGGCCAGAACTCCCTTCTGTGGTCTCCATCTCAGCACCAGATTTGGGATGCCACAGGGTACATGGCTGAGACACCACCTCCAGGAAGCAGACAGTGTGGGGGGCGACTTGTGCCCAGAAGGTTGTACTGCAGAGGCAACCTGGCAGATGGCCCCCGGGAGGGTGGGAGCTGCTCCTGGCAGCCCTGAGCACACACAGGGTGGGGGTGTCCCTCAGGCTTGTAGAGACGTCACAATCAGGGCTAGGGTCCGGACAGTGACATGGTCCATGTAGGGTGACAATGGGGAGTGTCATATCAGACACTCAAGTCAGAGCCCCAGAGACTCAGACCCAGAGCCACCGTCATTACACGGTGACAACTGCTCACAGGGGCACACAAGCAAATGGCCTCCACTTAACCCTCAAATTCCCCCGTGGGACCCCTTCAGGTTGGGCAGCCTTACACTGGGGACCTTCTCAGGCTGGCGCAGCGGGTGGCCGCCA
>NW_006159538.1:1033122-1034573 GCF_000334495.1 Tupaia belangeri chinensis
GGTGCGGCCACTGCCCCTAATCCCTGGCCCCGGCCCCGCTAAGCCGGCCTGAGCGACGCCACAGCTGGGGGCGGCCGGCCACGCGCCTCCCTTCACCGCAGCCCCAGCCCCGCCCCGGCAGCGCGCACCGCCGGCCCTCTTCGCCCTGCGCTCTGCGCTGGCTCCCACCTCCCCAGCAGCCCCTGGGCGCCACCCGGAGATTCCTTGTCACCCACTGCCCCGCCCTTGTTCCCCGCCTCCCCCGGCCTCTTTGCCCACCGGCCTCCTTTTGGTCAGTCCTCAGGCTCCCTAGAGCGCAGCCCCAATCCCAGTCCCTCCAAGCAAGCCCTAGGTGCCGGGTCCAGCCTGGAGCCATCCACCTGCGGCTCCTGCCTGCTCCCCTACTAGACCGGAACTGCGGCCCTAACTCCCTTGGCCTCCAAGCCTCTTGTGCACTTGCTCTGCTCAGCTCAGCCGCCCAGACCTTGGCCTTGCCCTACCTGGATTTGTCAAGTCCCAGGATCCCCGCTCCGCACCCCACCCCCCTGCATCTTTCCAGCTTCCACCTGTTCGGGCTAGCCCCAGGCCCAGACCCATTGAGCTCCCCTTCAACCAGACCTTCAGGGCATTCGTTTCTAAGCCAAACACTCCCCTGCATGGATCCCAGGATCTCTGGGGTGCGACTGGGGCTTCTCAGGGCGTCTTTGAACCTGTTTTGCTTCTCTGGAATATTAAAAGGAGGTGTGATTTAGGTGACTTCTCAGGCCCCTTTTGCCTTTCTTTGTCATTTGCTTTTGTCAGAGAGCATGTGAGCTGGCCAGAAAGAGAGGGAGAGACAGAGATGGAGGAGAGAGAGCGAGCACCCCTAATGGGGAGTGGTCACTGTGCCGTTCTTTCTTTTCCATTTCTCTATCTTGTCAGGATTTTTGGCACGTGCGCGCGTACACACACACCCACACACACACATCCACACAGTGTGTATTTCAAGTCACTGGGGCCAGGATTTGAACAGCATGGGCTTCAGCTCCCTTAACCACCAGGCCACAGGGCTGGTCCTCTTTGACCTTCATATCCCACGACATTAGCAAGACCATGAACTCCTGCTCATCTGAATATTAAAGACAGGTAAGTGTGCAAGGACAGCTCCTGGCCACATGTCCACACCTCCACCCCTCCCATCGGATAACTTTCAGGGTTTGAGCTGGTTAGAGCAGCTTTCAGTCTCTGGGGTGGGGTGGGTAAGAGGGGACAGGATCTGGGCCAGGATTTGAGGGGTCTGTGAGGGGTCTCTGCCACCTTGGGATGTCCCCAGGAAGGATGTCTCTAGTACTGGCCTGCTGGGGGTCCTGGCTACAGGCACTGCCAGCCTTGGTGCTGATGGACAGCCCTGGCAGGTGGGAGCTGCCTGGTCACCCCCGGCAGCCCTGCCCACCTGTCACCCTCCTGCTCGGGTGACTGGCTGCCCGGCCCCC
>NW_006159538.1:1034585-1080478 GCF_000334495.1 Tupaia belangeri chinensis
CTTCCCAGTCCTCCGGGCACTGGAAGCCCTACCCTTTCGCTTTTCCCAACAACTTGCTGGCTCCCAGCACACAGCACGCAGACATAACCTGTGTGCGTATTCACACTGTGCACGCGCCACACCGAGCCTGCTCCACGCTCATGCGAACGGAGTCCACTGCTTCTCCCCAGAGAGGAGGATAAGGCATCGCCGTCTCTGTGGCAATGAGACCCATGGTTAAGGCAAAGACATTACGTCTGGACCGCCTGCTGCCGGTCCTGGCTCTGAGATCACTTAACTGAGCAACCTTGTCAAGTTGCTTTACCTCCCTACACCCCCTGTTCCTCATCCGTCAAAGGACCTGATTATTATACCGTTTATCTCGTGGGAGCCTTTGGAGATCATATGTAAAAATGCATGGGACATGCCGAGAACAGTTCCTAGTACTGGGGAAGGCCACTGTATATGCTAACGGTTAACTTATCATCAGCACCCTACAGGGGCTGAGGGGTTCCTGGGAACACGTTAGTTGACCATCTTCAATAGGTCCTCTCTGGCCACAGCTGTTCAGATGGCCCCACCTCTTCCTGATGGTGTTTTTATTCCACTTTCCACATTAACAAGGCTGGGTTCATTGACTAGACGAGATCAGCATATACCATTTACATCTACCATTTACCATATACCATATACCATTTACCATATACCATATACCATTTACCATATACCATTTACCATCTACCATTTACCATTTACCATCTACCATTTACCATCTACCATCTACCATTTACCATCTACCATTTACCATATACCGTATACCATTTACCATATACCATTTACCATCTACCATATACCATCTACCATTTACCATCTACCATCTACCATCTACCATTTACCATTTACCATTTACCATCTACCATTTACCATCTACCATTTACCATATACCATATGCCATTTACCATCCATCTACCATCTACCATTTACCATTTACCATCTACCATTTACCATCTACCATTTACCATCTACCATTTACCATCTACCATTTACCATCTACCATTTACCATCTACCATTTACCATCTACCATTTACCATCTACCATTTACCATCTACCATTTACCATCTACCATTTACCATCTACCATTTACCATCTACCATTTACCATCTACCATTTACCATCTACCATTTACCATCTACCATTTACCATCTACCATTTACCATCTACCATTTACCATCTACCATTTACCATCTACCATTTACCATCTACCATTTACCATCTACCATTTACCATCTACCATTTACCATCTACCATTTACCATCTACCATTTACCATCTACCATTTACCATCTACCATTTACCATCTACCATTTACCATCTACCATTTACCATCTACCATTTACCATCTACCATTTACCATCTACCATTTACCATCTACCATTTACCATCTACCATTTACCATCTACCATTTACCATCTACCATTTACCATCTACCATTTACCATCTACCATTTACCATCTACCATTTACCATCTACCATTTACCATCTACCATTTACCATCTACCATTTACCATCTACCATTTACCATCTACCATTTACCATCTACCATTTACCATCTACCATTTACCATCTACCATTTACCATCTACCATTTACCATATACCATATGCCATTTACCATCCATCTACCATCTACCATTTACCATTTACCATTTGCCATCTACCATTTCCACCGGCTATGACTGTCCTTCCGTTGTTGCTTAAAAACCAAGAAAACCCACGAGCTAGACCTGAATTGGGAGAACTCAGCTGCGTCCTGAGCTCACATAACGCCTTTGGATTAAGGTCCAGACACTCCTCAGGTCGGCATCAGGAACCTGGTCTGTGTGTTTTGGAATCTACTTTGTTCTTCCCAGAAAGGAAGACAATATCTGCCCCTCTAAAAGTATGAACCCCTCTCCTCGTGGGTCCCCCCCAAAGACCACCAACACTTCAATCTTGTGCTCTTGGGAGGAGAGTGGGACTTCTTGGGGCCTAAAGCGATGAATGGACTTAGCGGAACTCTGAGTTCCAGGACCAGCTCCCCCGCATCGCCATCAGTCTGCTACAATGGGGCCTAATTTCACCTTCCATTATAAGTGGAGTCTGCAAAATGTTCAAGGAAAATGCAGATGAAGAAAAAAAACCATGCTTGGATTTCATAATTTTTTGGCACCAAAATAACTCCCACTTTTATTCCATTTTCCATGAACTTTTTGGAGTCCTCCTGTATTTGGGAAATAAATGAAACAAGCTTGTGGCTCACCGACCCCTATGGAGACAATAGATGCAGGATGAAATTGGAGCGTTTTCCAGCTTCTCTACTACCTTTAGCCCTGACAGGAAACCTCCTTTGTTCTGCTTCTCACCCTGAACAAAACTCAAGAAATTCTTTTTAGTTGCCTCTAGCATTTTCCAAAGTCTCACTCCACAGGGGTCTTCTCTTTCCCAAGTTGCTTCTCTGAAATCCCCTTTGGTTCATCTGCAGGTGAGTGTCCTGCCTCTGATTTTTGGATACAGTTTTTATTCTATTTATTAGAACCATTGTTAAGTGTAGGTTGAGCTTTCCTCATCGGAAAACCTGAAATCCAAAACGCTCCCAAATCCAAAACTTTCTGAATGTTTACGTCATGCAACAGACAGAAAATTCCACAAGTGGCCTCATGAAAGGTCACAGTCAAAAATGCCACAATGCAAAAATATTGTATAAAAAGACCTTCAGGCTATGCATATAAAGTGTATGGGAAACAGAAATGAATTTTGTGTCTAGACTTGGGGCCCATCCTTAAGATATCTCATTATGTGTATGCCAATATTCCTAAATCTGAAAACATCTGAAGTCTGAAACACTTCTGACCGTGAGCATTTCAGATAAGGGATGTCCAGCCTATGTTATAATTTCTATTATAATCTTTTCTGTTTAAGTTATCTATTGCTGTACAACAAATTACACACCCCCCCCAAAATTTAGCAATTTCAAACAACACATGTCATAATTTCATGGTTTTTCTACCTTCAAAGAAACAAACTTACTATTTTCAAACTGTATGTCTTATTACCACCATATATATAAATGGGTACTGATATGCAAAATAATGTCAGTTGAGAAAAACAGTCACAATTTACAAAATCTAATATTATATTCTTTTGAATAACTCTCAACTTTCCTTTTCTGGAAAATACTGTTTTTTGTTTTGTTTTGTTTTGGTTTTTTGAGAAACGTAATTCATAATGTTCATTTTAAAAATAAAGAAGACACAAATATTACTAATCTTCATATTAAAGGAAAATTATTTCTCATGGGAGGCAGTTCATATAAAGAGGGCAGTGTGGAATGTAATTCTCTTAGGAGTCAGTGAAGGCCTTGGCTGGGGCTATAGGCATCTCACGGCTTGATGGGGGGTTCATATCCAGCTTGCTCACAAGGCTGTTGGCAGGAAACATCTTTTCCTTGCCATGTGCACCTCTCCAGGGGCAACTCACACATGGCTACCGGCTTCTCTTAAAGCAAGTGGACCGAGAGTGTGAGAATGTACCTAAAATGAAGCTGCATCTCTTTATAACCCAGTCTGGGAAATGACCCTCCAGTGCTTCTGCTGATAGTCACACTCAAAGGGAGGGATTCCATTATTCCAGGCAGCAGGGCCACTGGGGCCATCTTGGAGGCCACCTGCCACATTTCCCATCTGGTTTCTTTTTGTATTATCATGCCTCGATGTTGCTGTTAACCAACATCGCTCTATTTCCTTCCCCTGTCCCCCTCCGTCTTCAGTAGTTGTTCTTCAGCTCTGCATTTATATGAGAGATATTTCCCTTTCTGACATATCTGAATGATTTGCATGTGTATATATATATATATATAGATAGATAGATAGATGATCTTTTCTTTATCCATTTCTTTGTTGATAGGCACTTATGGTCAATTTGCTATCCTGGCTGTTGTCAACAGTGCTGCAGGAAACATTAGGTTCAAATGTCCTTATGGTATACTGATTTATTTTCCTTTCCACATCATATTCCATTCTTTAATTGATGGACATTTGGGTTGGTTCCACTTTTTGGATATTATGAATAAATGTTATGAACATTCATGAACAGATTTTTGTGTAGGCATATGTTTTCAGTTCTTTAGTGTAGTACCTAGCAGTGGAGTGGCTGGGTCATAAGGTAACCCTATTTTTAACTTCTTCAGGAATTGCTAGACTGTTTTCCAAAGTAATTTCTCCCTCTTGCATTCCCACCAGAAATATATAAACTTCAATTTCTCCACATCCACACCAACACTGGTTATATCTTTTCATTAGAACTATCCTGATGAGTATGAAGTGCTTTTGATTTGCAATTCCTTAATGGTAATTCATTTGGGGTGGGTATTATTCAAGCCACCAAATTTGTAGTAACCTGTAGAAAGCATCTGCTTTCTCATATCAGTAATAGTTTTTTACTGCCTCGTAACAGTAGAAATGGGACAAAAGTTGATAACAAAATCACCCATTTGAGTTGAGTGGTCAAAGAATTCAATAAGTGACATTCTCATAAGGCAGGCCTGAGCTGCTATGGGTGTGAGGGCAGACCTCCCCAGTTAAATGTGGGCTATGTCAAAAACTAGGACAGTTCTCCACTTGTAAAGACATGGAAGGGGTGGCAGTGTAGGGTAAACAAGAGGAATACTGACTATTATTGCTTCTGTTTTTTGCCACTTTCTCTTGGGCCAGACCTAAGTATATTAAAGGTACCTGAAGGTCTGCAGCTTGTTTGAATTATAGCCACAAATCTCTCGTGGCATGACATCCAGAAGGAAGAGACCCTACCCCTGCTTAAATGGATGCCCTGAGACGTGTGTCAATGGCTTAATCTCCATTGTTCTAATATAGGTAGGAGATTTTTTTTTTTGGAGACGTTTTCACTATAAGGCGCGTGCACTCGCCAGACAGACAGAGACATAGAGACAGAAAGCGGGAAATCACCCCCCGGGGGGATGGTCATGCCGCAATCCCTTCTCCTTCATTCTCCTCTCAGGATCTTGGGCACGCACGCACACGCGCCCGGCGTGAGTTTTAAGCCACCGGGTCCGGGACGCGAACCGCGGTCGACTACGTGGGAGTCCAGCAACATAGCCATTATGCTAACTGCTGGTTCCCTAGGTAGGAGGATTTTTAAACTTAAATTTGTTTTTAATTTTTTTGCTATAGGGTGCATGGTTCAGAGAAAGACAGAGGGAGAGAGATAGAGAGAGGGAAAGTGAGAAGTCACATCCTAGGGCAGATGGTCACACTTCAATCCCTTCTCCTCCATTCTCCTCTCGGGATTCTGGGCTTACATGCACGTGTACCTGGAGTGGTTTTCAAGTGGCCAGTCTAGGACTAGAACTGCCCAGTCAGCCATGTGGGATCTAGTTGCCTTAACCTCCATATCATCTGTGCCCTAGGCAGGAAGGTTTTAGAGAGTAGTCCTCTTCCCTATATAATCTTGATCAATCGACTGATTTGTTCATGCATTCATTTCTTCATGGGCCAAGGTACGTCCTAGGTACATAGCATATAGCAGTGAAAAACATACAAATCCTGTGAGGCTTACTTTTGAAGTGGGAGAGATGGGTCAATAAGCATAAGATAACAAGTGAATTATATGCTCAAAGTGTGTTAGTGTTATAAAATAAACTATGGAAAGAAAAGTAGAACCAGGTAAGGGAAATCAGGTTGCTGGGGAGGGAGATTTCAATTGTAGTGAAAGGGTGGCCAGGAATGACCTCTTTGAAAATGTGAGATTTGAGCAAAGGTGAATGCACTAAGGAGTTAGGAGGGTAGATAACTGGCAGGAGGACATAACAAGCTGAGGGAACAACTACAATAAAGCTTCTAAGGCAGGGTGATATCGGTCAGGCTTGAGACTCAACAAGACTTCAATGTACCTGCAGCAGAGTCAGAGTCGATAAGAGATGCCCAAGCATTGATGGAATATGACCTTGTAGAGTCTTGCAGATGTTGCCAGGACTTTGGCCTTTGATTCGAGAAAAATAGGGGAATCTTCAAGAGCTTTTGAGTAAATAGTTATGAGACCTAGTTGACATTAAAAAAAAAAAACTTCTAATAATTCTCTAATATTCTCTAGGGACTGGGTTGAAAACAGATGGGCAGGGCTGTGGGGCCTGGCCAATGGTTGAAGTTAGAGGACTTGTACTGCAGTAATCCGAGTGAAAGATGACCCTAGCCTGGTTCATAGTGATCACTGCCGTGGGAGTAAGAGTAGTAAACTTTCTGCTAGAGTATTTGAGAGCAGAGTCAATAGGATCTCATGACAGACTAATGTGGTAGGAGTGGAGAGGGGAGACAAAGGTTCTAAGACAGTGTCAATATTAGTTGCTTTCTTTCTTCTGTAAGGGAAGTGTGAACCATCAACAGATCCCTAATGCCATGATCCTCCCCCATCCTTACCCAACCCCAGATCACAGGCACACATTTGCCTGGCATACCCAGGGAAGTCTCTGGGTCCTTCCCATAATGTTGCATTTTATCTCTGCACCATCATCTAACTCCCATGTCTAAGCAACATGAATGATGAAGTTGTCATGGCTGAGTTGGGAAACGTATATAGAGAAAGTTTGTATATAGATTAAGTGTTCAGTTAAGTGTGAGGGCTCTATTGGCTATCTAAGAGATGACATCAAGTATGCTGGTAGATGTAGGAGTTTGGAGTTCAGTTGAGAGACTTGGACTGAAGAAAGAAATTTGACAGTCACCTGCACATAAATGGTATTTAAAGTAAGACTGAAATGCAAACATTGATGTTTTTGACATGTAGGGTTGTTTGTCCTTCCTCTCAAACAGACACATTTTCTTTGTGCACATGAAACATTTCCACCTTATTTCTGAGGTGATAAGTCTTATCCTGTGATGTCTCAGTGAAGTCTAAAAGTTGGTACTGACTTTGCTGACTTAGAATCCTCCAAAGGTTTATCATCCTACTGTGATCTCTGCATGGAAAAGCACTGGTCCCCACCCAGGTGACATCTCTGAAAAACTGGACAGCATCCCTACCTACATTGTTCTTCTTTTGATCATACCTGAGGGTGCGTCCCTGCTTTGACTGTCTTTTCCACTCTTCCATTTTCAGTTGTTTGGAGTCAGAAGAGGAAGTTCTTGGTGTGACGTCAATGTGTTGGGGAATCTGAGATGGGGTTTTTAAGTCAGAATTTTAGGTCAGTCCCATAGATTATACCCTCAGAGGTAGGAGCATGAAAAGGAAGCTGATGTTTGGGATCCCTGCCCTGTATCACTCTTGTGAAGGGGTTTGAGGTCTCACAAGTGTCATAGGGAAGGTGATTGAGTTAGAGTACCCCAGATCCTCTCTATAAGCCCCCTGCCCTTCCCTTCCTCTGGGTTCTTGCTGCCCACTTTCCTTAGGCCTGGCTTTTTCTGCCTCCTCCTCCCCCACCTCGGGCAGAGAGGGGCCAACTCAGGGCCCTATGACTCAAGCGTGGGGTGGGGGAGGATGTTTTGGATGCCGCTCTGCTGACGCTGGTGCCCTCTGTTCTTACATCCTCCTTAATTTACTGCCTGAGGAGGGGGCCAGGGCTCTGGAGAGGGGATTAGATGGTCCACACTGATCTGAGGCAACAGCTGCTGGGCTGGCGGCCGAGGAGCGAGGAGTGAGCAGTAGGCGGGGAGTGGTGGGGGGGGTGGCTGATGCCTCCACCAGGGCCGGAAGGCAACTAGGCGGGCATCCAGATGGGCCTCTAGGTGCGGGTAGCTCTAGAGGAAGCTGCCCTTGGTCTGAGGGGTAGGGCTGAAAACCTTGCCTGACTAATACATCAGATCTAAGAATTATAGGAAGAGGGTCTACAGGGCCATCTGGTCAACCATCTTGCATTTCCCTAGATAAATTAGGAAGTGTTTTCTTCAGCCTCCTGCAAGTCAGGAAGGGGAACCAGTTGGCTTTGTGGTTTGGGCCTAGAGGGCTATCAAGCCCAAAGTTGCCATGTAGTTGTGCAAGAGGCCCCTTAAAGTCAAGGCTACTCTATACCAGTGGGAGCAATGTCATGTCAGCACTCTCTTTTCTCTCCACTCATGAAGCAGAAGGCAAACTAAATAGTAACATTCCCATTTAATGGATGAGAAATCTGAAATCCACAGATATTCAGCGCCTTACTCCAGATCTCATTCAGGATCAGTGGTGTGGGTATAATTAGATCCTCGTTCTAGCTAAATTATGCTGCCTCTGAATACCAGGGCACACACATTGACATTTAACACTGGAGTTAGCCTATATTCTATGATTCCAGGTGATAGCTTTGTGTAACAGAAAACAGCTTGGACATTGGAACCATAAGCCTGACTGAGTCAGTTAGTGTCCCCTTTGGGGGACTTGGTTTTCCTATTCTTATAATGGCTAACATATTGAGTAGCACTATGACTATCTTCAAAAGCCTAATAGAATCTTGCCTTAATTACCTAAAGAACAGAAAAAGCCTTAGGGATCAATAAAGAAGATGGAGTGAAGATTTGAGCTCTGGAATCAAAATATCTGGGATCAAATATAATCTTTACCACATACTAACTCAATTTTCTCTAGTAAATTTATTCATGTCTTTGAGGTGAATTATGTCATCTTCTGTAGACAAGGGATAATAACACCTAGCACACGAGCTGGTAGGAAGATTAAAAGAGGCAATGCCTTCCAAAAGGTTAGCGTTGCCCTTGGGTCATAGTATATGCTAAATGAACTAGAGAAAGGGTAGAAGCAAGATTACTTCTTGCTTGCTGTTACATGATCCATGTGGCCACTGAGATCCTGGGCTTGTAACAGATTTGGGTAGTAGTGCTCCTGGCTAACCAAATAGGATTACTGCACTGGGGACTGATGCTTAAAAGATTTTTAGCTAACCTCGAGAATTGCCCAAGGTTAGTAATCACTATCACAAGGGACATGCTTTGATGGTCAGATAATTGACATATGGGTTGTTTGTAGGTAAACAGGTGTTCAGCCATTTAATAGTTTAAACACTTTCCCCAATTGGCACTTTTGCTACTCATTAACTCCTAACAAGCTCTTCCTTCTCTGGGTCATGAGCAGGAATTCCCCACTGGGAGTTCCCAATTAATGAGGTTTGCCTGACTTGGGGACTTCTGAGAAGCAGGCAGGACTAATTATTCTCGTGCCTTTTGCCCCACTCCTGCCCCGAAACCTGGACAAATCCTCCCCCTGTCCTTCATCAATCTTGTCCTGGTCTCCAGCTGGCTTGCATTAGCTCTGGTTTTCCAGCCCCCATGGTTGCCGCTGTAGCCGAGAGGTTGAGCCAGTCCAGGCTGGATGGATCTGTCACTTGATCCTGGGTCTACCCACAGCCAGTCCTGGAATCTGGAGCAATGTGATCCTGCCCTGCGGGAGCCCCTCCCCAGGCCAGGGACGTTCTGGCGGGGCTTGGAAAATCCTGGCTATCTGGGGACCACTGCCTAAGCCCCTAAGGATCACATCCACACATCTCAGAGCATGTCCTAAGCCCCTCACCTTAAAGGAAACTGGGGCTCAGAGAGGTGACGCATCTGCCCAAGACCATACAGCCTGTTTGTAGCAGAGTCTGTTCTAGAGTCTTGGTCTCTCTACTTTCATTGTGGGACTCTTATCTTTCCCCAGTTCTTCTGGGAGAATTTCTCTTTCACACCTACTATCTGCATAGCAGATAGGTCTAAGTGAGAGCTCCTGTCTAGCCCTAAACCTCCAAGGCAGCTGAGGTCAGGGGAAGAAGGCTTTTGGAAGATCCTGGCCATCCAGGAGAGTCCAAATGATCTTTTTAACAAAGAGGGATTTTCCTTCTGGAATAAGTTTGTTTATTCCAATGTTCTGTTTGATTCGCCCAAGGCTATGAAACAGAAAACTTCAGAGGCAAGTTTTCACTTTCCTCTTCAGTTGTTGAGAGAAGATGGTTCTCCAAAGGCTATTTTGTTCCACCTCATCTTGTTTTTAAAAATGCCTAAATTTGGGACCAGCAGTTAGCGTAATGGCTATGTCGCTGGACTCCCGTGTAATCCACTGCGGTTCAAGTCCTGGACCCGGTGGCTTAAAATGCACGCTGGGCGCATCTGCGTGCGTGCCCAAGATCCCGAGAGGAGAATGAAGGAGACGGGATTGCGGCATGGCCATTCCCCCTGGGGTTTGACTTCTCGCTTTCTGTCTCTCTATCTCTCTCTGTCTGTCTGGCGAGCACACGCACCCTATAGCAAAAAAAACCAAAAAAACAAAAAAAAGCCTAAATTTGACATATTTCATTCAGTCCTGCTTTTCTTGTACCTCCTAAATGGTTTGAGCCAAATCTCTGGAATGAGAAGTGATTCTGTTAGGGTTCTGAGTGAAAACAGCAGAAACTAGATGAACTTTAAAATTTCATGGAAAAATAAAATTAAAGTAAGAGTTTATTTTGGTGCAAATATTTTGAAATCCATGCATGCTTTTTTCATAGTACATATTTTCCACAACATTTTTAAAAGAGATTTTTATATATGATGTGTGTGAAAGAGACAGAGAGACAGAAAGCAAGAAATCATCCCCTGAGGGTATGACCACACCACAATCCCTTCTCCTCCATTCTCCTATCAGGATCTTGAGCTCATATGCACACGTGCCCGGTGTGAGTTTCAAGTCACCGGGTCCAGGACTCAAATCATGGTTGACTATATGGGAGTCCAACAACATAACCTTTACTTCATCTGCTGGTCCCAATTTTCCACAAGCTTTCTGAAGACCCCTCACATGGCTATCTGGTCATGGCCTTGAAGGTGTCAGGATGTCAGGTAGCTCTTGACTGGAGGAAGTGAAATGGACACCTTCCTTTAGAGACAGCCCGAAACATTTGAAGTGTGCAAAATGTGTCCACTCTTTAGTAAGAGTTGCCATATGTTCAGGAAGAGCTTACTATGTCCCCAGGACTTTGCATACAGCTATTTTCTAGGTAAGTATTTTTAACCCTCTTACTCAAAGAAAGAGAGGCTTAGGTCAATGAGATGGCATGCCTAAGGTTACTCACTTACTGAGTGGCAGAGCCAGGACTTGAAGGTAAGATTGTAGGATTCAGAAGTCAGTAGGTTTTTCTCCAATGTCATTTGGGTAGTAGTGTGCAATACTACAGACCTGTCCAGATAAGATGAACTAGTTCCCATTTCTTGTTCCTTTGAGTTTATTTCCTTATTGTTCTCCATTAGCATTCAGAAAATTGTTCAGGAAAGTTCCAGTCAGTGTGTGTAGCCTCTAGTGCTACGCTATAAGCCCCTGACCCACCTTGGATGGAGTGGACAGTTCTGTGCGAGCTTAGATTCATTGTCCATGTCCTGACTCCAGCAGGAGCTAGCGGATTTCGGAATTCTGACGTAGGCTTTCTCCTTTGCCAAGGAAGCTTGCTCATAGCCTGCTCATGCTGCCTAGACGCATGAGACATGAGCATGAGCATGAGCATGAACTTCCCCCCAAATAGTTTTCAACCACTGAAGGAGAGACAGTGGATAAAGACTCCAGCCATCACCTGTCAGGTGGACACATCTGGAAGGAGAGTTCTGTGCACATCTGTAGTTCCGGAAGAACTGAGTCCCCTAAGCCTACAAATGTGACCTCACGGAAACCCACTCTCATCTTAGTTTTTCCTACTTCTCTGTTTCACTCTTCCTCCATCTCACTCTGGCTTCCTCAGGTCACCTGTGGAGTAGACCACATCCATCAGGTAAGTCCTTGTCTCAGGCTCTGCCTTTAGGGCAACCCAAACCAAGATGATGTGCCCTTGTCTGGAAAGCTGTGCGAATTGGGGGACAGAACTATGGGAGGCGGTGACCCATGATGGCCACAGTAGAAAATAACTTTGAACGGAAGGTAAATTCTGAGAGAGGACCTCCTTTCCTTCCCTAGAGAGTCACCACATATGAAATAAATTCCTGGGATTCCCGACGTTTCTATCCAAAAGATAGGCACCGCATGGTTGTGGGAGCCTGAAGAGATGTGATTTTCTTGACATTTGCAGCAGTTGGTGGGAGTCTTCACTTCATGGAGTATTTTAGGATGGGGCTGTCCCTGTCTCTAGTTAAGAACGGCCCTGGGCTCTTGATGGTGGCTTCCCTGTGTTAGTGGGGCTGTCTCAGGAAGTGATGCTTAGCAAGGTTATTTCTAGGAGTGACTCCTGGGCATGGTTTCAATGAGTCAGTTTCTTTTCTTTTCCTCTTTTTTCTTTTTTTAAAGCGAGAAATCACCCCCACCCCCACCCCCCAAGAGGGGATGGCCATGCTACAATCCCTTCTCCTCTGTTCTCCTCCTGAGATTTTGATTCACATGCACAAGTGCTCGGCATGATTTTCAAGCTGCTGGGTCTAGGACTTGAAAAGAATGTGGACAATTTATGAATTTGTGTCATGCTTGCGTAGAGGCCATGCTAATTTTCTCTGCATTCATTCTCTGTTCCAGTCATTGTCCTTTCGAATTTTAGACACGCACTGCCGGAGCAAGCCCCAGTGAGCCCACTTCCTTGGTCACAGAATGTGGATCTCACACAGCAGGGGGCAGCAGGGGGCAGCAGGAGGGCTGTCTTACCTGGAATTATCTTTGGAACTGACATCCCAACACATCCTAAGCCTCTGTATAAAAACAAAGCGGGCAGCTTTAACCAGCTGGAAAAATCAATTCAGATGCTTAGGGAGAAACAGGCCTGATACAGCCGTTTCATTTTCTAGAGGTGAGTCACTCGCTTCATGGCTGATCTATGAGCAAGGCGGCTGGCAGTTAGCACTGGCACCGGGATGACCTCAGACCTGTTTCCTGGAACCCTGGCGCCAGTCAGAGCTGAGCGTGGCCTGTCGTCATAAGGAAGTCAGATTACCTCCTGGAGGAGCAATTTTCCAACTCGGAGATGCTGGCCTAGCTGAGACTCCGTGAGAGTCAGTTTCACTGAATGATTAATACCCTTTTCTCAGTTACTGATAGGCCAGTTCCATTACCCACCCATCACAATATGCTGCTCTCATTGGTTAGGTCCACCATACGCTGTCCAAAGACCTTGTTCTCTGATTGGTAAGACCTACCATCCAGTCGGCTGAAATGAATCTCTGATTGGTCAGCTCTGGTAAGTTTTCATTTGAACCCTAGTTTCTGTTAACATTTGGGAAATTCTGTTACTCTCACAGGTCTACAAGGGGACTTCAAGAAACTTGTGTTGGGACCAGCAATTGGCCTAATGGCTATGTTGCTGGGCTCCCATGTAGTAGACTGTGGCTCAAATCCCAGACCTGGTGGCTTAAACTTAGTGTGTGCGTGTGTGCCCAAGATCCTGAGAAGAGAATGGAGGAGAAGGTATTGTGTCATGGCCATCCCCCCTGGGGGAGTGATTTCTCACTTTCTATCTCTCTGTCTCTTTCTGGCGAGCACACACGCCTTATAGCAAAAACCTCTCCCCAAAAAAGTTTGTGTTAAAAGTACTGCTTTATTTTAATGAAAAAATAGATTAAATTCATATACAGTTTTTTTTCTTTTTATAACATGTATTTTCTACAACTTTTTGAATACCTCTGTATCTTCAAAATTCTGTTTTATCCCTCTTCCCTGTCTTACTGTGTTAAGGATCAAAGGTTTAATGTTTGATAAAAATCTACATTTGAATCCCAGCCTAGTCACTTGGTAAACTGTATAAATGTAGACAAACTCATTTTTTTTTCTGTAGGGTATGAGCCCTCACCAGAGAAAGATGGACAGAGAGAGAGAGAGAGAAATAAAAAGTGAAAAGTCACCCTTTGACTTTAGAATAATAAAAGAAAAATAGTTTTCTTTCATGTCTGAGTTGTAAATGCGTAAATTGAAATTCAGGCACAAAATATCCAGTGGACAGTGTGACTATCCTAAAGGGTATGCAGCAGCCAACTGTTTTACATTATGTTTCCTACTTCGTAAAGCTCTCGTGGCTGAAAGGACAGTACTTGAAAGTTTGTTGCATCATGTGTTCCAGAGCATATGATGGTTCTCCGATCTGCAGATTCTTCAGAGGAAAGGATGATCGTTCGGCATTTTTCAACCTGTAGTCAATACAGTACCTGTCGATTTGAGACCCCAGATTGCAGAGGCTAGGTAGAGCTACTAGCTTTGTTTGCATTTCTCACTCCAACCCCATTAAAAATGGGTGCAAAATCCAGCGTGGAAGGTAGAAAAACAATTCTTCAGTAACCCTCCAGAAATAGTATCAATGCTGCTTTGTATGAAGTCATTAGAAAGCTAAATTGGCCAAAATTTAAAACTGAATTTGTTAGTTACTGTGAAGAGGACAACCTAAGTACCTGCCATTTCTGCAGTTCATGAATACGCTTCTGTAGTTTCAATAGTTCCCATCATTTGGTACTTGGGCAGAATGCTCTTTCTCCAAATTAAAAATAAAGACCCTTTAAGGAACTGTAGGAGGTAGCACTATTAGAGAGTGTAGTATAGCTTATTAAAAAGACTCAAATCCGGACCAGCAGTTGGCATAATGGCTATGTCGCTGGACTCCCATGTGGTTGACTATGGTTGGAGTCCTGGACCCAGTGACTTAAACTCACACCGGGCGCATGTGCGTGCATGCCCAAGATCCTGAGAAGAGAATGGAGAAGAAGGGATTGTGGAGTGGCCATCCCGCCCGGGGGGGTGGGTGGGGGTGGGGGAGTATTTCTTGCTTTCTGACTCTCTGTCTCTCTCTGTCTTTCTGGCAAGTGCACATACCCTATAGCAAAAACCTCTCAACACACACACACACACACACACACACACACACACACACAACTCAAATGGCTGGAACCTCCTCCCACTTCCCAGGAACTGCAAAAATCAGAACATACGCTTTGTTTAAAGTTTTTCACAGCCACGGAATATTGTGCGACTGTCATATTGTCAAGATTTGTTTTCTATTTTCAAGGATTTTTTTCCTTGATATATATTTTATTTTTAAGTAATCAACCATTAGAGTTATTGATGGTTGGTGAACTTGTGTGTGTAGTTATTATAACAGTTTATCCTGTGCTCAGTGCTAGGACAAGGTACATTAGACTCCACATTGGACTCAGTTTTCCTATCAGAGGGGCTTGCTCTTCCCCACCTCCCTACAGAACCCTCACCCTTGTAGTCCTATGGGCAAAGGCACTTCATTTATGAATTATGTTCACCTGGGTGCTGGGGGCATGACAATATGGAACCTGACAGAAGAGTGAGAAAAGGTACAGCCGTGGATGTAGATAAAGAACTTTGCACTGAGAATGTGCTGGCCACTGTGCCAAGCTCTTTATGAGTATGTCATTGGTTTTCTCCTTAATTTTTTTGAACAAAGTGTAATATACATAGAGAAAAGTGCACACAAATGTGCAGCTTGCTGAAGCAGGCCCTGGCAGCACCCCAGGGTGCTAGTGTGTCCTTCTAGTCACTTCCAACTCTCCCAAGGGTACCCACTACCCTGACTTCTAGCAACATCAATTAATTTTGTCTTTAAAATCATTTTAGACTCACAAGAAGTGGCAAAAGTAGTACCCTTCATGCAGCTCCCCCCAACGATATGCACATGGTCCTGACTTACAGTTTTTTGACTTTTCATTGAGTTTTTCAGGACATAATCCTATAGTAAGTTGAGGAGCATTTGTACTTAACAATGGTTCAGTTTTTGACTTTGTAATAGGTTTATCACAATGTGAAACGCATCTTTAGCTTAGTTACTTGCGATGGGTTTTCAGGCGGTAATCACATTGTGAAGTCAAGGCGCATGTGTGTTACAGAATCATAGAACATCATCCACCAGAAAACTGACCTTGGTGCAGTATTAATTAGCTACAGACCTTATTCAGCTCTCACCAGGTTTTGCATGCATTCGCTCTTTTTCTTTACTTGGTGTGTAGTTCCATGAAATTTCATCACATACGTGGCTTCATGTAAATCACCACTGCAATCATGGTACAGAAGCGTTTCATTGCCATGAAGAGTTCTGCCTAGTTCCAAACTTCGTCAGAATGGGACCATACACTACACTTTCATTTCTGGCTTCTTTCCCTGACTATGATGTTTGCGAGTTTTATTTTTGTTGCTGTGTGCAGCTGTAATTTGTTTATTCTCATTGCTGTGTTCCTCTGTGTGCATGTTCGCCAACTTATTTACCTGTTCTGCTGTGGGTGGGCATCTCAGTAGTTTTCTATTTTTTTTTTTTTTTGGAGAGGTTTTTTGCTATAGGGCGCATGCGCTCGCCAGACAGACAGAGAGAGACAGAGAGACAGAAAGCGAGAAATCACCCCCCAGGGGGGATGGCCACGCCACAATCCCTTCTTCTCCATTCTCCTCTCGGAATCTTGGGCATGCACGCACACGTGCCCGGCATGAGTTTAAGCCACCAGGTCCGGGACTCAAACCGCCGTCAATTACATGGGAGTCCAGCGACATAGCCATTATGCTAACTGCTGGTCCCCTTGTAGTTTCCAATTTTGATGTTATGAAGGTCGCTGGTATGAACATTCTAGTATATCTTTAGGAGAATGTATGTAAGCATTTCTCTCTCTCTCTCTCTCTCTATATATATATACATATATAAATAATGTATATTATATATTGTATAGTGTATCTATATTGTTTATATATAATATGTTTATATGTGAAGATATTTATCATTTTAATATATTATATATAATACATACATGTTATATGTAAATAATTTAAACACATGCACACCCTAAGACCCAGTATGTATACTAGGTACTGGGTCTTAGGGGATGTATATTTACCTTTGATAACTACTACCAATCAGTTTCCCAGGTGGTTTTACTGATTTACATTTGCAGTAGAAGTCCAGGGTCCTGCTTTCTTTATCCTCACTGAATCTTAGTATTTTTTGTCTTTTTTCCTAGCCTTGTGGTATTGGTACGTGGTATTGTGTGGTGGGTTTAATTTGCATTTCCCTTATGACTAGTGCAATTGAGCACAGTTTCATACATTTATTGGCCACGTGGATTTATTTATTTATTTATTTTTGACAATTACCTGTTTAAATCTTTTGCCATGTTCAAGCTTTGTTGCCTTTCTCTCCCTCATTGGTCTGTTAGAATGTTGATAGGAGTGGTTTGTTAAAATCACGTGTTGTAGTACCTTTTTTTACTTTACGTGCTGCCGTCTGGATATCTTCTTTAGTGAGGTGTCTGTTCATACCTTTTGCCCATTTTCAAATTGAGGTGTTTGTTTTCCCATTGTTAAATTTTGGCAGCTCTTTGTATATTTTGGATAACAGTCCTTTTCCAGATAGGTCTTTTGCAAATATTCTTCCCCCCACCCCCCGCCAGTCTATGGCTTGTCTTCCCATCCTCTTGATGTGTTGCCTTTTCACTCTCTCACTGGCATCTTCTGATAGATACACATTCCTGACTGTAATGTGATCTAACTTATTTTCTTCAATTCCCTCCTTTGTTAGTGCTTTTTATGTTCAATCTAAGGGACTTTTGCTTATACCAAAGTCACAAAACATTTTCATTTTTCATCTTAAAAGTGTGATCATTTTACCTTTGACATTTAGAGTTATAATCCAAGCAGAGTTGGTTTTGGTGTATGATGTGAAGTGTGTGTGAGATCAGCATTTTCCTTTCTCTGTGAACTCCAACTGACCCAGCACTATATATCGAAAATGTCATCATTTCCTAGTTGCACTGCAACAGCATCTTTGTCATAAATCAGGTGTCCATATATGTAAGGCTTTGTCATATAGATATTTTTTTCTTAACCACAATTCTTTGTAAGAGGTGGGAACTCAGAATTCAGGACCCAGCCTGAGACTGGCTGGAAATTGGGAAACTTTTGTCATTGTAGTTAATCCTGACTTTGCAGTCAGGCAGATCTGCATGTGAGCCTTTGGTCAAGCTGGGCCTGCTTCTGGAGTGTAAAGTGAGGACAAGAATAACACTATGACTCGGCACTTGGGAGGCTTACACATTTAAATGATTGTTTTCATAATTATTACTTGTTATCTTAGGGATAACGATGAAGAGGACAGAGTGATGCTACTGCAGGCTCCAAGTACCTCAGTCCCACCTTCCCCCCTCGTCCCAATCCCAGATCCCTACCTCTCTCAGGAAGCTCCAAAGCTAATGTCCTTGTGCGGATGGAGAGTGGAGAAGGTTCTGAAGGCTCTCAAGGCTCCTGCTTTCCCCACATCCTTTGCTCCTTCCTGAAACCATCTCTAACCCTCTCTCTTGGAAATCTGTCACTGATTGGCAGTTCCAAGAGGGCATATGATGCAGGAGCAAGGCATGGAAGTCAGAAAACCCTAGTTCTTAGGCTCAGTTCAGTAGTTAACATGAGCCAAGTCTTCCTAGAATCATCTCAGATACATTTCTCCCCTTTGCTGAGCCTTAGAGTAATACCCATGGTCGAGTGCAATCATTCCAACTTGTCTTCAAGTCCCCTCAGCACTCATATTCTGTAACTTCTTAATGAGATGTGACATCCATGACTCCTGGTTTGTGGAAGTCCCCAGAGGAGTTTCAGAGCAAGCTTACCCACCCAAGTGGACTATTAATTCCCAGAGAACAGTCAGTCTGATTGCTATTCTTTCTTATTTTATTTATAATTCATATTTTCCCCAAAGACCAAATCCAAAATATAGAAATATCTTTATGCACAAAGATGTTCACCACAGAATTGCTTATACCAGTGAAAAAAAACCAGTTTGGAAATCACTGTTATGTCTTATACTCCACTCGGGGCCAGCCAGACTGAACCTCAGGATCCTAGATTCAATACAGAGAAATAAATCTAATGTTGACTTGTTTTTAAGAAAGCATATAGCAATACATGAGCTGGTCTCTGGATCTGCCAGATGAGAAGCTGGAAAATAATTTCAGGCAGTGAAAGCAATGGCATGGACAGGGCTGCACATCTGTGTGGCTGGATCACTGGGTGCAGATGGTGGCAAAGTGCAGGAGAGGTAGAATGGCAAGTGGGACAGCATAGTGGGGTCAGATATGAAGGGCCTCTAATGCTAGGGCAGGCAGTGTTGGCTGGATCCCATGAGTGAAGTGGGCTAGTGGAGGGGTGCAATAGGAGAGTAATGACCAGCTGATGTTTCTGAAGAACAGATTGGAGAAGGCCAGTGATGGAGACTGAGTGCTAGATGGGAACTGCTTGTTTTCCAGAAGAAAAAGGAAGCAGCATGGGGACCTGAGATCTTTGATAATGGAAAGAGTCAGAGTCTGAGTGCTAGTTAGGAGACTGGACCAGAAGTCCTATGGGCTGAGAGGATTGTAGGAGGTGTTTCTGATTCTGGTTGCCTAGATGGTTACATCTTTTACTGAAATGGGAACCTCAGCAAGAAAGAAAGCTGGGGAGAAGATACAGACTGTGATTAGGGTTGTGGTGAGTTTTGATTGTCTAAGAGAATGTGTCATGAGACAGTTGAGTGGATAAATCAGGGGTACAGAGAGTGATAAAGGCTGGTGATGTTGCTTTGAGTTTCATCAGTCTATAGTTGGTATTGAAAGCCTTTGGAGGAGAAGAGGTGTGCGTCAAGAGATGGGGACTGAGGACAGTGCCCAGAGAAGTCCCTATCTTTAAGGAAGAGAAAGAAGAGCAATGGAAAGGCAGAAGAGGAGAACTCAATGAGGGATGCAGAGAAGGATAGTCGGAGGCGAACAGGGGAGAGCCGTGTTCTGGGGTAAGGAAGGAAGGAAGACAGTTTGAGGCTGTTACTGTGTCTCAGAATGCTAAGTCCAGGCAATTAAGGACTGAGAAGAATTCATTAGATTTAGCAGTGAAGTGGACAGAAGAGTTTCCACGAGATGGAGACAGAGGAATCCAGAGGACAAGGAGTTGAGGAGTGAGTGGGAAAGGAGGAAGTGGAGGGCAACCAGTGGAGACAATTCTTTTGAAGAGCTTGGCTAGAAAGAGAAGGAAAGAGACACACTGCAGTGACGAAGCATGATGGAAAGTTTAAGGATGGAGTGAAGGGTGATCGTTGTCAGGACCCTCTTCCCACCAGTTTCCAGACCTTTCTTCTCTAACTGGAAGAAAGTATCTGGGTCAAAGGTCTATTCTCTTCCCCTTTCTGTGTGAAAGTGTGTTGTGGGAAGTCTGTGTTGTTTGTGAGGGAGCTGGAGAAAGGAGCCATTAAGTTGGAGTTCTGACTTCCCACCTGGTCTGGAGACAGCTCAAGGGCAGTCCCAAGTTTCCTAAGGGGGTGGGTCTGGATATTTTTCTCCAAGATGAGGACGAAGAGTTGGAGGCAGGCTGTGGACCATCAAGATCTGTCAGCAGCCTCTGTGAGTCTGCGCACCACCTGGGCCCTATCAGACAAACAGGGCTTTTCTTACATTAATCTCTGATGAGCTTGGCCCGACTTCTATTTCAAAAGGCTCTACTTCTTTTCTTTCCCTGCCCAGCTCTTCTTTACACCCGCTCCAAATCAGGACTAAAAAATATGCTTTTTCCCTTCCTCGGTTTCCCAGCCCAGCTGAGGCCAAAGAAAACTTTGAAATTGTAGCAAAGCTCAAGATGGGGAGAGAGGATTCTGATGTAGCTGATGGGGAGAGGCTGGAGGAATAAATGGCCGATAGAGCTTTCAAGAGATGGGGAGAGAACAGAGATCTCTTTGGTAAGAAATTCTGGCCCTTGAAATCTCTAACCCTTTCCTTCTCATCTCCCATCAAACACCCACCCATTACCCCAATCCTTTCTCTTTGTGTCCCACATCCCAAGAGACCATTCCCTGGTATTTCCAGTTCTTCCTTGGGTGTCTCCATAGATTAGTGTCAATTCTCTTGACCTGTCAGGAAGAGAGTCTGGAAAGACTTCCTGATATGCCTGAAGTCATGGGCTTTCAGGACAATGAGTCATGGACTTTAGGAACTTGTTTTTCATCCATCTTCCTCCTTCCATATTCATTGTGCAGAACTGAAGACCAGTGCAAACAGCTGTGTGCCGAATGCAAAATAGAGTATTGAGTCGATAAGGATCAGTAGAGTTTAATATGTCTCTGAGTCTAGGAATTCTGAAATGTCAGAGCTAGGAGAGACCATCAGACATCTAGTCCAGCCCAACTATTGTATGTGGAGGAATTTCAAGGCCCAACGACAGGTGAATGATCACACATGAGTTGAATGTGTGATGGAACCTGGCAGTCAGGCTCCCCCTTATGGATCTGTCCAGTGTGAAGTCCTGCAACAGGCATAAAAGGTACTTGATCAAAAGTCAAGGTCTGAGTTAGAACCATAGTCTGTGGGAGCCAGGGTTGTCCTGAAGGTCTGATCTGTCTGATGACAGATCTAGGCTCCACAGATTGGAGATGAGAGGTGCATCAGAGCCAGTCAGAGCCCAGTTTGTAAAGGATCAGGAATGAAAGTAAGATAAATAGCTTAGGATAAAAGGCAAGGAGCCCTGTCTTATTAGATTCCTGCCTATCTCTTTCTGCTTGCATGAAGAAGAGATTCACTTAGTAACAGAGCACTGATTACAGGAATACAGGGTGGATTGGCTACACATAACATAAAACCCAACTCAAATGAGATCAAACAATAAGAGCATTTATTAACTCATAGAAGAAGTCCAGAGACAAAGTGGATTTCAGAACTGGTTGATTAGGCAGCTCAATCATGTCACCAATGATTCAAGTTCTTTCTGCTTCTTAGGTTTGCCTTACTCCATTTCTAAGATGATGCTTCCTACTTGTAAGGTAGCTACTTGCAGTAAAAGGGGATTCCCCCGTTTTGCTCAGTTTAGTGAAAAGGAGGAAAGTATTCTCTCCCCCACTATGGTATGCATGTCCTTCTCTTAAATCTAATTGAGAGACCTAAGTCACTTGCACATCCCTGGACCAAGAGTCATTACCAGGACAGCTCTGTGCTTACTGGCTTAAGTCAGAGATTGGCTAATCATAGCCCATGGGCCAGATCCAGCCAGCCACTTGTCTGTTCACAGGCCACAAGCTAAGAATGGTTTTCATAGGGACAGAATGGTGACACAGTGATAAAACGTGATGCTCTGCAAGACTGATTCACATGAGAAGGTTTCAGGTTCTCTTCTGGACACCTCCTTGAGTTCAGTGGGCACACATGTGCTCATGACCTGAGGCCAGCTGAAATGCTGGGGATGGATTGCAGTGTGAAGACCTTGTTGAGGCTACCCTCTCTCTCTCTCTCTTTACTATGGAAGAAAAAATAAACTTAAAAAAAGGAGAATGGCTTTACATTTTTAAATGGCTATATTTTAATGGTTAGATGAGTATCTATGTAATAGCTTTCATGCAATCTCTTAGACTTCGAAGCCTAAAATACTCTTCAATCCTTTAAGAACAAGTTTGTCATGAATGGATTGGAAAAGTAAAACATACACACTATGGAATACTACTCAGCCATTAAAAAAAAAAAGACAACCAAATAAATACAATGAGATCCTGGCATTTGATAGAAAGTGGGCAAATATGGAAGACTTACTGCTAAGTGGATCAAGCTGGAAGATGAAAGGGAGGCATTGTATGTCCCCACTCAATATATACCAAATATTGGTGCTCTGTTGTAGAAACTGAATGATTAGAAGGTATAGAAGCATGAGAAGCAATGATGACACTGGAGACAGTGGGGAAGGCAGGTGGAAAATGAAGGAGGGTGAGAGGGAGGGAATCAAGGGAAAGAAGAAAGAAGCTAAACATTTAAGGGACTCAAAATGGAAAGAAATCTGTTTATTATAATGTATATGGTAATGTCTTTGACTGGACTGATATATAGTATATTAATGATGGGAAAATTCATTTGGTGTGTTATAATGATATACAGTGATTAAATGTAAATAAATAAATAAATTTGGGGAAAAGTAAGAAAAAGAAAAAGGTTGCCAAACCCTGGCTTAGATGAATCAGAATCTATTCCTGAGAGTGGGAGTGAGTTCACCTTTCTCTGAAGTCCATGACTGTGTAAAGGACAGGTGGATACCTGTACATAATTGGGATTCTTTTTGTGATGGGAAGGGTTGCTAGACCTGGGTAGAAATCAGCAGTATCTATTGTAGCACAAATGATAGCCCTGTAGTCAGTCGTCATGAAAGCTCAGGAGCAATCATTTAATAAGTGTCACAGAACCTTGAAAGTAGTTCATGAAATGGTAGGTCATTCACAATTCAGTGCAACCTGGTAGCCTCTTCTTCCCCACCCAAAATTTGTTGCTTTTTCCATATAGCCATGTCAACCACATTCTGTAGTCTGCGCTTCTTTTTGCATATAATAATTTATATCTTTCTCTTTACTAGAGCCCATGTTGATTATTTCTGCTAATTCATGGTGCTACTCAGTCATGATTATATTTACTCACAGCCTGCTGACTCATGGCTCTACTCATTCATGATCTGCTTATTCATGGTACTACTCACTCATGGCTTGCTGACTCATGGTACTTCTCACTATAACCGTGACTGCTTACCAGACTTTTTATTTTTTTTAAATAATTACTTTTTATTTACCTTTACTTTATTTTATTTTGACTAGAGAAGGACAGAGTGATAGACAGAGAGAGATTGGGAAAGTGAGAAAGCAAGCCACCAGGTTCAGGACTCAACCCACCATTGACCATGTGGGAGTCTAGCACCCTTAACCACTATGCCACCTGCCAGCCCCCTGCTTACCAGACTTAATTTTGTGTGTTTCGCTTTCTGCTTTTTTCTCTGTTTTGTATTAAAATCCAAAAGTACTTTGGTTAGTTTGGTTAAACTCTCTAGTCCCTCTTGAGCAAAGTCCTCTAGCCAGGTGTCACCTGGACTCTGTCTTGATCTAGCTCCACCTATACTTGAAGATTAACAGAGAAGTTCTCAATTCAATACCAGGCACAAATTAAGTTCTATAAACATTTAGATGAAGCTCTATTGTTACATTCCCTAGTTTAAACTCTGTGACTACTGATTGAGCTGAGCTGGTTCTTTAAGAAAAAAAAAAAAATAGATAACTGTGATACTTAATTCGTATGTTAACTTGACTGGGCTAAGAGTTACCCAGATAACTAGCTGGATTATTTGTGGATGTGTTTGTGAGGGTGTTTCTGGAAGAGGTTAGCATTTGAATCAGCAGATGGAGTGAAAAAGAATTGCTATCATCAATAAAGTTGGGCATTATTCATACCATCAAGGGCTTTATTACAACAAAAAGGTGAAAAGGGATAAATTATCTTTCTTCTTGAGCTGGGACATCCATCCTTTGCCCTCAGACATGGATACTCCTGGTCCTCAGAACTTCAATCCCCCCAATTCATATGTTAAAGTCCTAACCTTTCATGTGACTGTATCTTTAGGAAGTAATTGAGGTTAAATCAGGCCATAAGGGTGAGTGCCTAATCTGATAGGACATTAATCTTATAAGAGGAAATCCCTCTTCTTTTCTCCCTATACCCCCACTCCCTGCCATGTGAGGTTACAGTGGGAAGGCAGGTGTCTACAAGCCAGGAAGATATCCCTTACTAGGAACCAAATTGGCCCTTCCCTTTATCTTGGGCTTCCTAGCTTCCGGAACTGTGAGAAAATAAATTTTAAGCATCTGATCTATGGAATTTTGTTTTGGCAGCCTGGGTTGAAAAATACAGTACTTATTTTAAGCTTTAACTTCAAATTTATAATTGATGAAGTATTGATGTTGTATTCTACAACCTAGTTCGATCAACCTCTTTGTTGATTCTTTTGGATTTTCTACAGAGATAATCATGTTATCTGTGAATAGAGACAGTTTATTTTCTTTTTCCTTCTGAGTACTTTTTATTTCTTTTTCTTCATTTATTTCTCTGGCCAGAACTTTCAGTACAATTTTGAATAGGAGTGGAGAGAGTAGTCATCCTACCTTTGTTCTCAAATTTAGAGGGAGATTTGAGTGAAATAATCTTCCATCACCATAAAGTTACCTTTAGAGTTTTCTCAAATGTCTCTTATTGGGTTGAGGAAGTATCCTTTTATTATTAAGTTGCTAAGAGCCTATATCATGAATAAATGTTGGATTTTTGTCTAATAGTTTTTTCTTTATTTTTTAAAATGATTTTCTTATTCTGTTGATGGTGGATTACACTGATTGATTTTCAAATAACTTTGCACATTTGTTATAAGTCTGACCTGTTTTGTTTCTAT
This sequence comes from Tupaia belangeri chinensis, assembly GCF_000334495.1. Classification (NCBI taxonomy): domain Eukaryota; kingdom Metazoa; phylum Chordata; class Mammalia; order Scandentia; family Tupaiidae; genus Tupaia; species Tupaia belangeri. The sequence goes on from NW_006159538.1 coordinate 1,059,688, forward strand.
ATTGCTGGATTTAATTTTTAAATATTTTCTTGAGTTTTGCATCTATATCCATGAGGGACACTTGTCTTTAGTTTGGTTTTCCTATGTCTTTTTCTGGTTTCTGTATCAGGATAACGTTTGCTGGTTAAAATAAGTTTAAAAGCATTCCTTCCTCATTAATTGTCTGGAAGAGTTTGCATATAATTGACATTATGTTTTTCTTAACATTCAGTAGAATTTTCCCGTGAACCTACCTGGCCCTGACATTTTCTTTGTTAAAAAGTTTTAGATTACTAGATTCTTAAAATAAATACATAAAATTAGTTGGGACCAGTAGTTAGCGTAATGGCTATGTCGCTGAACTTCCATGTAGCCAACCACGGTTTGAGTCCCGGAACCGATGGCTTAAACTCACGCCGGGTACGTGGGTGCATGTGCGTACGTGCCCAAGATCCCTGGGAGAATGGAGGAAAAGGGATTGCGGTGTGACTGTCTCCCCTGGGGGGTGATTTCTTGCTTTCTGTCTCTCTCTGTCTTTCTGGCAAGCGCACATGCCCTATAGCAAAAACCTCTAAAAAAAATCAAATACATAAAATTAGTAACATATGATAGTTTGTGCATTTTGGTAAATTTTTAAGTTTGTTTTCAGTGCTTACATTTATGGGCCTTAAATTTATAGTAATATCTTTTTTTTTTAATTGCCAGAGGGTGTGTGTGCTCCCTATAGAGAGAGAGACACAGAGAGAGAGAGAGAGGAAATGTAAGAAAGCATCCCCCATAAGGCATAGTCATATGGCTATCCTTCCTCTCCATTTCTCCCTCCTTTTTAAGATTTTGGACATGCACACACATGCATCCAGTTCATTTTTCAAGCCACCAGGTATAGGATTCAAACTGCATAGTCAGCAATGTAAGATCCAACCACCTTTACCAGCGGGCTATGGACCGACCCTTTCACTATATAGTTTATTTATTTAGTTTCTGTAGTATTTGTAGTGATGTTCCTTTGTTCATGCCTCATATTGATAATTTGTACTATCTCTTTTTTATTGATCTGATTGCTAGACATTTATTAATTCTATTGATATTGTCAAATAACCAGGTTTGAATTTCATTCTTTTTTTAATTAAAAAAAAAAATTTGCTATAGGGCATGCTCTCACTGGAGACACAGAGAGAAACTGAAAAAGCACACACACACCCCCCCCCAGAGGGAATGACCACACAGCAATCCCTTCTCCTCCATTCCCCTCTTGGGATTTGGAGCATGCATGCACACATTCCCAGAGTTTTTTCAAGCCACCAGGTTTGAGACTCAAACGGCAGGGGTGTTATGTGGGGTCCAGTCGCCTTAATCATCAAGCCACCTGGCTGATTCAGTCTTTGGCTATTCTAGGCCCCTTATATTCTCCTATACATTTTGGATCGGCTTGTTACTTTCTACTCAACTAGTTTGCTGGGATTTTGGTGAAAACTTTACTGAATATATAGAAATATTTGGAGAAAATTGCCAGCTTAGCAATGTTGAGTCTTTCAATCCATGAACAAGGTATATTTCTCTAGTTATTCACATCTTTAAGCTTTCTCAACAATGCTTTCAAGTTTTCAACAGTAGATCTTACATGCTTCTTATGCAAGGCCATGTATTTCACATTCTTCATTTTTTATACTTTGAAATTGTTTTTATCATTTCATTTTTGGGTTGTCCTTTTTATGATAGCCACTCTAATTGGAATGAGATGATATCTCATTGGGGTTTTAATTTGCATTTCCCTGATAGTGATGTCGAGCATTCCATACATGCACACACACACTCATTGGCCATTCGTATGCCTTCTTTTGAGAAATAACAATTCAGATCATTTGCCTATTTTTTAATCAAGATATCTTTGAATCTAATATTATTATTGCTGTTGAGTTCCTGATACAGTATGGATACTAATCCCATGTTGGATGAATGGCTTGCAAATTCTTTCTATTCAGTGGATTGCTACTTCATTCTACTGATTGTTTCATTTGATGTTCAGAAACTTTTTAGTTTGATAGAATCCTATTTTTCTATTTTTGCTTTTGTTGTCTGTGCTTTTGAGGTCTTATCCAAAAAAAAATTTGTTCATATTTATGTCCTGAAATGCTTCCTCTATGTTTTCTTCTAGTACGTTCACAGTTTCAAGTATTGCATTAAGTTTTGATCCAGTTTGAGTTGATTTTTGTAGATGGTGAGAGATAAGGGACTAGTTTCACCCTTCTACACGTAGATACACAATTTGCCTAGCAACACTTATTGAAGACACTGACTCTTTCAGAGCATTGCTAATTTCCTGTGTAGTTTTTCTTTCAATTTCTAAGAGGGATATTAATATTTTAAACGGTAACTGTTGACGTTTCTATTTCTTCTTTTGATTATGTTAGATTTTTGTCTCATGTATTTTGGGGTTTTGTTGTAAAAATGCTTTTATGTATATAAACATTGTACCTCCTTGATATATTTATTATTTTATCATTGTAATACAATCTTTCTGTCTCTAGGAATATTTCTTCTTTTAAAGTCTATTTTGTCTATGGCAATTATAGCTTCTTAACTCTCTCATGGTTATCATTTGGAGGATATATATAAATTTTCATTTTTTCTTTCAACGTACTTGCTTCTAAATTCTGTTTCTTGAAGCCAGCATATAGGTAGCCCTTGCTTTTCTTATTCAGTCTGACAAATCATTGCATATATGTGTACATATGTATGCAGATCACACATACATATCCGTTTTATTGATACATAATTCACATATCATACATTTCATTGTTTTGAAGTACCATCCTATTTTTTAAATTATAGTCTCAAAGTTGTGCAACCATTGCCATGATCATTATGTGCTTGCCAGAGAGAGACAGAGAGACAGAGAGACAGAGGCAGAGGGAGGAAACACCCTTCAATGAGGATGGTCATGCCACAATCCTTTCTCCAGTTCTCCATCCTGTTGGGATTTGAGGCATGCATAGACACATGCCTGGCATATTTTTCAAACTTCCAGGGTGGAATTTGAACCACACAGTCAGTCATGTGAGATCTGACTCCCTTAACCACCAGACCATGGGCTAGCCCATATTATAAGTATTTTAAAGTTCTTGTCTGTAAATACCATCTTTGTTATTCTATTTTTCTATTGACTGACTTTTCTTTATGGGTCACATTTTCTAGTGTCTTCACATGTACAGTAATTTTTTATTTAATGTAGTCAATAAATTAATATTTACATTGAATACCTAATTAAATAGGTAGAATAATTTTTTTCCTTTAAGGAATATTAGACTTTGTTATGTCTGGTAGTTAAGCAACTAGAGCAGCAAGGTCAGTTTGAGGCTTGTTTCAAAGCTTCGTTAGGGTAGGTTTAGGGTAGTGTTGACCTTAAGTATAGTTTTATCCTAGTTCTAGCATGTTACCCTTTCTAAAGGCTCAATTAGGTGTCCTATATTTAGTGAAGTCTCTTTATTCAAGGTAAGAACTTAAATATCTCCCAGCCCTGTGGAATTTCTCAGTTTACAATTATCCGGTAATTCTTTATCTAGTCTTACAGATTTTTACTCTACGCATGTGTCCCTTAGTATTCAGTAACAGTCTTAATTTAGACACATTTCTGAAACTATTTCTTCATATAGCTCTCTCATCTCTGGTACACTGCTTCACAAATTCCAACTGCCTCAGACTTGCTGGGTTTGACTCTATCTCTTCAACTCAGTGAGAGAACTACAGTCTGCTAGGTATGTGTTTCTGGGCAGGTATCTGAAAGGCTGGAAGCAGGGGCATGAACAGATATGGTACTCCCATGTGTATGGCACAGAAGGCAAAAGTGGCTCCATGTGCCCTGTTCCACAAAGTGTCCAGGCAGAAGCTGCATCATTTTAGTAAGATTTACTTTATTTGCTTTCCTTCTCTTTGGGATTCTAGTCCTCTATAGTCTGTGTCCAGTACCTGAAAGCATCTATTTCATATATTTTAAACAATTTTCTTTTTGTTTACAATCGCAAAGTAGGTCAGGTACCAGATACTTTTTTTGGTGGTAGAAAGGTTCATGTATGTTTTTGATTTCTAAAATCTCTTTTCTGTTTTCTCATTGTTCTTTCACATATAAGTCTCCCACTTTATGGATAAAATATGCTCATCAATCACTCTGAAAATGTTAATTAGAATACTGTTCATGTTGGGCCAGCAGTTGGCATGGTGGTTAAGGTACTGGACTCCCACATGGTCAACCATGGTTCAAGTCCTGGACCTGGTGGCTTGCTTTCTCATTTTCCATCTCTCTCTCTTTCTCTATTTGTCTCTCTCTGATGAGCACACCTGACCTATAGCAAATAAAAAAAAAATAAAATAAAAAAATAAAAATTTATGGAGAGGTTTTTGCTATAGGGCATGTGCGCTCACCAGAGAGACAAAGAGAGACAGAGAGACAGAGAGACAGAAAGCAAGAAATCCCCCCCCCACCCTGGGTGGGATAGCCATGCCACAATCCCTTCTCCTCCGTTCTCCTCTCGGGATCTTTGGCATGCACGCACACATGCCTGGCATGAGTTTAAACTACTGGGTCTGGGACTCGAATGGTGGTCAACTACATGGGAGTCCAGCAACATAGCCATTACGCCAACTGCTGGTCCCTTATTTATTTATTTATTTATTTATTGAATACTGCTCATATCTTTCCTATTTCTTGAGTTGATGGTATTTCATTGAGGTCAATTTACCCTGTTATTTCAACTTGGGCACCATTTGGGGGCTGTCCATTCTTTACAGTTAAACAATGAGTTTTATTCTTTTAGAATTATTTATTTCATTTTATTAATTATTATTATTTTTAATTTGCTATAGGGCACATATACTCACTAGGGAAAGTGAGAAAGCAAACCCCTGGGTCTAGGACTCAAACCACAGTTGACCATGTGGGAGTCCAGCGCATCAACTGCCGTGCCACCCACTGGCCCCTAAACAGTGAGTTTTAACTGACTGGTTGTGTGTATAATAAAAGTCCAGTCAGAACTGGTACTGTGGTTTTCTCAGCAGCTGTGGAGGTAAGTGACTGGAGGGCGTGTACTATGCCGTCCATGGGTAGTGCTGGTCTCTATGGTCATGTCCTCTGAGGGAGAGGATGTTTTCTGCACGTACTCTCTTCTAATATTTTGCAGTTCTCACAACTATAATAATTGCTACTCAATTTTTTTAAAGAGAGATTTTTGCTATAGGTTGCATGTGCTCACCAGAGACAAAGAGACAGAGAGAGAGAGAGAGTAAAAAATCACCTCCCGGGAGGATGGCCACACCACAATGCCTTCTGCTCCCTTCTTTTCTCATGATTTTGGGCATGCTTGCACACATGACCAGCGTGAGCTTCAAGTGGATCTGGGCTGGGTCCAGGACTCCGACCATGGTCCACCATGTGGGAGTCCAGTGACTTAACCACTATGCCATCTGCTGGCTCCAACTGCTATTCAATTTTTCCCTCATTAGCTTTATACCTTCTAGAAATGTCATTCTTCTGACCTATTGGTGGAATCATTTCATGTTTTCCAGTACAGGTGCAAATATTTTCTAGTTTTAAAAGTTATTTTGTCTCTTGAGATTTTTATTTTGAGAGTATACATGACATTAATTTTTTGGTTTTTAGATCTTGAAAACTATAGATGATTCCCCCCCCCCATGTTTAAACTAGTTCCTTAAGTTAAATTCTCTAAATTAAACACCCCAGTGGAACTATTGAGACAAAGGGATCCATTTTTTTAAGAGGGACTTCTTACATTCTTTGTAAAATAAAATGGAATTTTCATGAATTTTACCAGTACAGTCCAACGATAGTATAACAGAATGCCAGCTACTCTGTGAGGTGAGTTTTTAAATTGGTGTCTTTGGAAGACTCAAAGTTTTAAGGTCTCTAATGGCGGAATTTGAGGTACAGTGACATATGGACAGAACAGATATTTTTGGGAGCAGCCCCTTCCCTGTACCTCCCAAATCCCTTACAGACCCCCTTTCTCTTCGGGCAGCCCCTTGTGCACATGTTGGGGGCAGGGCCCGGGCTCAGGGCACCTCTGCCAGGATCCCGCTGATCTATGTTCTTGCCTGACACTCGGCAGCTGTCGTGGAGGCGTGGGCTGCAGGCGCTGTTCCCCATGGGCCGTGTGCAGGCTGCAGGCCGCGGAACCTTTCCCGCCTAATCCGGGGGGCACTGGCAGTGGGGAGGGAGACAGCTGGGTGTAACTGATCTGTAAAGGAATGGAATGGGGCAGGCTCCCAGCACTGGGCTGGGCTGTCTGCAGGCTGCCTGCCCCAGCTGCCGAGCCTTAACCCTTCCCTCTCTTTCTTCTCTCTCCCCTCCATCTCAGGAGTTGATGTCACCCAGCTCAGCCGAGTCCCAGGGAGCCTTGAGGTGTCAGTTTCCCTGGGCGGGTCTGCACACATTGCAATGAACCCGAGTGAGCGTTCCTGCTGGGGAGGCTTGGTCAGGAACAAGAAGCTTGTGTCCTCCCTGGGGAGCTTCCTGTCTTAGGAGACAGGGCTCTTGGGAGGCCCCTGGTGGGACTCAGACTGTGAAGAGGCTGTGAAATCAGAGTAGATAGGCCCGCCCTTGGTTGGAGCTCATGGAAGACTCCCTGGTGGAGACCATGGAAGGAGCAGCAGGTCCAGAGCCTAGCGCTGCTTCCTCCATTGCTCGCTTTACAATGAGACCCTGGGAAAGTTGTTCTTTCTCTCTGAGATCAGGTTCTTACCCTTGAAAAGTAGGGCTTGAAGACTTTTCATAGTGGTAGCAATATGGAATGCAATTCATCAAAGGCCTGCCACAAGCCAGGGGCTTTATCTAGAAACATTCTCACCATCACTTTGTCAAACTGTTATTCCTACTTTACCAAAAATGAAAAGAAAGAGGAAAATTCTCACGGCCGTGCAGAGACACAGCCTGATCCCTGATCCAGGCTCTTCTGTGGCATCATGCTCCCTCTTCAGCTCTGATGATCCACGAATGGTGACTTAGTTCGGGTGGGACAGAAGCAAGATGGCACAGCTGGCCGAGCACAGTGGGGACCAAGGCTGCATGGGTTGTCCTAAGCCTGCAGACTGAAGGCTGGGCTGGGCTGGGCTGCTCTTCACTCCTGTTTCCCACCCCGGGCCTGCTGGGCTGGGCAACCCACACATGCGTACAGTCTCCGCATTGTCCAGCCTTTCCATCTGTGATCTCACTTGACCCTCATGCCAACTCTGGGGTGCAGAACCTGTTGCTCCTCCTCACCACAGGGGACAGAGGCTTGAACTCTGCCAATGTCCTATGACTGCTTACTGGCCAAAGGAAGACCAGGACCCGCTTTCTTCTGCTCTCGCTGGCTCCCTGGAAGCTGGGGCCTGCCATCTGAGCTATCGGGCACCCAGCAATCCTCCTGGTGCTCTTCCCTGGCCGGGAAGGGAAGTATGAGCGTGGGGTCCGGAGTATAATTAAGTGTGAGCTCAAGTCCTGATTTCTCCACTCTGCAGCTGTGCAAGTGCTTGCCCTCTCTGAGCCTTGGCTTCCTCATCTGTGATGAACGAAGATGTGGGTGAATACAGAATAGATAACTGTTGGAGCCAGGGCTGCATCCCCCTCCCTGAGCAGAGCACAACCACAAGCTGCACATGAGGCCCCAGACAAGCAGAACCGAGGGCTGCAGGGGGACGGGGGCCAAAGGGAGGGGTCTTGTAGGCTGGTCTGATGGCTAAGCAGGATGCCTGGGGAGAGAAGGAAAAGGTGTTCCAGGTGCTGACACAGGGCTGGACATCATGTGGAGGAGCAGGGACAGGACTGGGATTCGATGGGCTGGAGGAGGCACTGACCAGAAGGAGGTGGGGCCTTCAAGTGAAGCCCAAGTCATAAGCCTAGAGAAAGGTTTGGTTCTGGAGAACCAGCTCTCCTGGTGCAGGGGCTAGACCAGTTAGCCGCCATGATGTCTGCTCATCTCCGCTCGCCCCACCCATCCCTGCAGAGCCAAGCAAGGGGCTGGGGGCACTGGAGGGCGGGGGGTGCAATTCCAGCTCGAGAGACAGCTGTGCAGGCCTCCTGCCTGCTGCAGGGGATTAACTGGCACCACTGTAGTGTGTTGGGGGGCACCTGGCTCCCCCCCTCTGCCCGCCTTCTACCCTTTAACTCTTTGCTGTCCAGGCTTCTCATGTCAGAGTTAGGGATGATTTCATACCCATTTTCTGGTGTCCCCTATGTTAGAAGTTGGAGACACAGACAAATAAGATCTAGGGTGAGGCCTACCTAGCCAGAGGTGCCTGTATCCGTCCCTGTGCTCCTCGTACCAGCCCTGGCCCTCTGAGATGAGAGCCTTGGCATCTCCCCACAGCAAAGCTTTTTCTCCCCTCCCCACCCAGCTCCTTCCAGGACATTGGGTCAAACCACTGCCCTCCTCGACTCATCCAGCAGACCTTCACTTGACCTCATGCCCTCCCTCTCCTCCCTTGGAGCCAGACTTCTCAGAGTGGCGCTCTCCATGACTGCGACTTCCTCACAAAGACACTGTCCCCAGGACCCGTCTGCACATCCTCCTGACCAGCAGCTGCTGACGTGCCCCAGCCCTTGCGCAGGGCCTGCGACCACACGGGTGAGCTCAGGCCAGTGCCTGACGGTGGGAGAGGGCACCACGCTCGATGCTATGGCCGGCAGGCCTCCAGCGCCTGCTCCGTGTGCGCCTCCCCCGGCTTGGCGTGTGGGAGCATGACATGGTCAAAGGCTCGAGCTGAGGGTCATAGAACGTCCAAGAAGCCAGGCTCTCCGAATCACTTTGGACACGAGGTTCCAGCTACGCAAGAATCCCATTTGGGCTTTTTTCTTTTTAATAAAAGGGAGAAATAAATTTCTTTCGTGTCTGAGCCACAGAAAAGATAAATAAAAATAAATAATAACAAAAATGTGCAGAATCAATAAAAAAAAAATGAAAACCCACTTCTGAGGAACTTGGTCCCCACTTCTTCCTGGTCCCCATGTGCAACAACTCAGGGAAGATGAGGCCTGGAAAAAGAAAAGCTCTCCTGAGGGGAGAGAGGCTTTCCGGGACAGGACGCAACCAGCGAGGTTGTACACGTAGTGTCTGACCTTCAGCTTGCTCCCAAACCCGCTGTCCGCCTTCCCCAAACCACCGAGACCCACGTGTGTGGTCAGAGCCTTGGGCACATGTAACGTACAGCGCCACACAGGCGTGAAAAGGCCGTGGGGACCTGGGGATGGGGAGGGGCCACACTGACAGAGATGACAGGACGGCCAGGAAAGGGTTACAGGGTCTGTGAGCAGGACGGCTTGCCTCTCAGCTGAGGGCCCTCAAATCCGCATGTCGCCTCCAATTTGCTCCGGCCTGATCTTGAACGTGAATCATCCCATCACAATGTCCTTATTGATTTCCACAGGAAGAGGATTAAGCCCAGAAAATCAGGGCGGGAACTTGAGCCGGCACCACGGAGAATGGGATGGTTCTGCAGCTCAGACCCCCGTGTGTTTGCAAAGACGTCACAGGGGGCTGCAGACTGGGCCGTCACCCTGCTCGGCTACCAACACTACCGACTGAGTGCTGGGCTGGTCCTGTGTGTCCCCTTACCTGCTGGTGTGTGGCCTCTGGGGTTATCTTGAGCTTGAAAGTATGCACAGAGTGGAGAGAAGGCAGAGAAAGAGAAGCAGATGTTCCTAGAGCTTCCGTCTATACTGGTGTGCTTGTCCTCCTGTACACAGTGACGGCTCTTGGGATCCTCAGAACCTAACAAGTCATTCCAGGATCAAAGTTGCCATTGATCTAACGGGCCTTAACAGCTAGGAAGGGCCCTCCTCAGTCCTGAAAACCCTTCAAGGGAAGGAGACCAACATATAGTGTGTGTACTGCGAAGATGAAAAAGGTTGTGGGTCACTCTGGAGACTAACTCAAAATTTCCTTTCTTCATACCATATCCTGGAGAGGCTGACATGTCAGTCCAGTGGAAAGCTATACAATATTCCAGTGTGCCCGTACCAGGTCTGCCCTTCACTCCTGATAGGCATTTGAAGTTCCCATTTTTTCCAACTTGGGACAATGTTGCAACACACACCTGGCACACACCTCTTTATACAGATTGTTTCTTTAGGTGCTGTATGAGTTTCCTGTTGCTGTTGTAACCTCTTTAATGGTAACTTGTTTAATGGCTTAAAACAACACAAATCTATTCTCTTGCAGTTCTGGAAGTCAGAAGTCTGTACTTCGTTCCACTGGGCTTAATCCGAGGGGTCAGCAGGCCTGTGCTCCCGGAGGCTCCAGGAAGGATCTGTTTCCTTCGATTCCAGTTTCTAGAGGCCATCTGTGTTCCTTGGCCAGTGGCCTCTTCTTCCAACTTCAAAGTGCATTGCTCTGACCTCTACATCTGTCATTACATCTCTCTCTGACTCAGATCCTCTTGCCTCCCTTCTAATAAGGACCCTGTGATCATACTGGGCCCACCTAGATAATCCAGACAACTCCCCACCCCAAGATCCTCAACTTAATCACATCCATGTATGGTAATGGAGTCACGGGTTCCAGGGATTAGAATGTGGACATCTTTGGAGGGCCATTATTCAGCCTGTTCAGCTGCCTAGAAGTTGATTGAGTCAAAGCATTTTTTACTTAAAGTTCCATATTTTATCTATGAACACTCATACTGACACATCTGACATAGGTTTTTGGAGAGCAAAAAGGTTCAAAGATAAGGTTCAAAGATAACCTGAACAAGATTCAAAGAGTCACCCTTTCCTGCTTTCCCCACTGTGCAGAGCAGGGTGGTGATTTGCCTCTTGCTAATCTCTCGATAAAGCATTTTAGCCTAACGGAATTGGTTTCTCCAGGAGGCAGCTGGAAAAACAGGACTGGGAGTATGGGCCAGAGGGTTGGAGTGGGAGACTGGCTTCGAGTAGGAGCAAGCAGGAGGGAGTGCCCGAATGGGAGTGGAGGTGAGGTGAAGGATGGATGAACAGCTGGGCACACTTCGATTTTCACAGTGGGGTGTGATCATCAGAAGCGATGGCTACCTCTGAGTTTATGGGGGGACGTGAAGAAGGAGGGCTGGGAATTGCTGGCAACTGAAGCGAGGAGGGCCAGGCTACTAAATTTAAGCCACCAATGACAGAGAAAATATAGGGAACGGGGATCTGAAAGCCTGGGGCCACCCTCCCAAACCAAGACTCCAAAAAGATTGTAAGGTAAAGGATGGTTGACTTGACCTGTTGGCCTCTGCTTCATCTGCACAGACGCTGACCAGGAGTGGCCCTATTCAAAAGCTGTTTCCTCATACCTGGACATAAAGAGTTGGGAATGGAGGTGAGATGAGGGATGCACAACTGGCAAAACTGAGATTCTGACAATGACTAAAGAATGATCAGGTATCTTAACCCAAGCATCTTTCTATATAATAGAATCAGTATTTTAAATCAGTTCTCTTTAAAGGTATGTTTTAAGACAGGTTCTGTTGAGCTCAGGGTATGAAACTCTGAGAGCTACTAATAAGTGATTTAGGAAGTGTGTTAGGGGTAAACAAATGACTGATTATAAGTCACTGATCATCATGAATGATGGGAAAGTTTAGAAGCTCTATCCTATTCCATCTCTGACTGTAATGGTGGAAAATTTAAAAGCATAAAGTATGAGGATCTTCAAAAAGTAATGGAAAATCTGTTTTATGATTATTCATGATTTCAACATTTTTGGCACCAAAATAGATTTTTACTTTAATTCTATTTTCCATACACTTTTTGAAGTCATCTTGCATGTACCTAAGGCTATAAATGTCCCTCTAAGTACTGCTTTAGCTGCATCTCCCAAGTTTACTATGTCATACTTTCATAATCATGCAGATCAAAAAGTGGTCTAATTTCCATTCTGATTTCTTCTTTGACTCATTGCTTATTTATAAGCGTGTTGCTTAAGAGGCTGTAAAGCTCTTTTTTTATTAGGAAAAGTCCCAGGGTCCATGTTAGCAAATGTGCCATAAGGGGGAAAACTTATAGGTGAAATAAATCCTAAAACTTACAAATGCTAGCTTCAAAAAGGGATGCTCTGTCCTCTTTGAGTGGAGTGAAACTCTTGAATTCCAAGCACTAATTCAGGCCCTAGTAGTTTCCCCCTCTTACAGAGAGGTGTTTCTCTGGCCTCCTATTTCTCCCCCTCCCACATGGGCTAACCAGGAAAGCACCTCCCATTTGCTCCTTAGGTGTGCCAATGATCCTTTAAAGCTGAACAGTCATGAAGAACCCATCTCTGAATTCCTCTAACCCTAGCATTTATAGCTGCAAAAACTTACTGCGCTCTTTGGGAGAACAAGGAAATGAATACAGAAACAGTGAGAGCTCCACATGAAATCTACTCTAAGGGTCTGTCCCATTCATACTTGGCATGAGAGACATCTGCTCTTGGCCCTGCCAAGGTGAGATCACTCCTCAGTCCCCTCACCTAGGTGTCAGCACCCTAATACCCAATGTCCTCTTCCTTCCCCTTCCTCTAGAAGCCATTGTCTGTTTAGTTCAGTTCAAACCAGTAGACACTCACTGAGGCCCTGTTCTGAGTGGGGTCCAGGGCCTGGCATGGGTAGTACATGGAGAAGTCAGGCTGACCTCCAGGTCATCAGGTAGGGTCTTCTCTTCACAGCTTACACACCTTCAGATTCAAAGCAGACCTAACACCCACAAAGATACTTGGAAGCCTGGAGTCTTATATAGTTTATTGACACAGATTCAAGAACAAAGAGGCTGCAGGGATACCTAGGGGCCATTCAGGCACAGCCCGCTCCTCCCAAGGAGCACCAGGATAATCACATATGCCAGGCAGTGCCAGGGCCTGAGCAACCTCACGTTCATGCCCTCTGGACCAAGCTGCATGAAGTGGCATAGAGGAGGGGGTGGCAGCAGACCTGTGGAATGGAGTGTGGAGGGGTACTCTGGCCCTGGCTTTCAGAAGGATGCTCTGATTTGGAGACAAGGCTCTGACAGGTGCTCAGGGACACTGGCTGTACATTCACAGGGCTGCCTTGTCCATGGATAGATGCTCTCCTACTAAACAGGCCCATGGAGCAGAGTCTGGGAATGGCTGAGCCACAGGGCCACACTCAGACCCCCTCTAGAGATGGATTCTGCTATGTCCTTGGAGAAAAGGCACACGGCAAAGTTCGGAGCTGCAGGCCAAAAGTACCCAGCAATACAGCGCCCTAGAAAGCTGGGCCACCTACTAGCACCCCAGATGAGAATTCTGGACCTGTGCAGAGGAATTCATTCTTGGCCACCGCCCCTGCCCCCTCCACCTCACAAGAGCCAGTACACCTGCTGCAAGGCCAGTTTCTGGGGTACCCTTCTAGATCCTGCCCTGATTATCTGAACACCAGGGAATCCTTTTGGGGGCTACAGGGGACTGGAAGGGTGCTGAGCCCACTCCTTAGTCTCGATGTCTGACTTCACAGATAGAAGTGAGAGAACCCGGGCTCTCAAACCCACCTTCTTTGCTCTTGCAAAGTTTTCATGGCAGCTATACTCAGGCCTGGATGTTGCAATTAAAACCCTCTTTCCTGTTTCTCCCATGGTCAAAGGGCCAGGAGAGGGAACAGGCCACTACATCCTGAACCTGTGCTTGGTCTTGGGCCTGGCTCTGGTTCCAGCTCTCACTTCTGCCACCAAAGAACTGCAGCCAGTCTCAGATGCACAGGGGCTACTGCCCCTGGACCTACGACCCATTCCTGACCTCAAGCCAGAGATAGAGCTGAGTGCCCTGAGCCCTCAGCAGTGGCACTTCCCTCTGTGAGGAGGAGAGTCCAGAAAGGGAGCCAGGATGGCAGCGTGGCCTGTTCTGGTTGTTCTCAGGGCCTCTGCCCACCACTCCACGCTCAGCATGTACCAGCTTTCCACCGTCTTCAATCCCCACGCCCCCATCTGCACCGGGCCAGCTGGAAGCAGACGGTGGAGTGCAAGGTGGTCCAGCCAGCCCTGGCCCAGGCCTCAGGACCACTGGCAGGCACAGTCGGTGGGCTCCTGCACCATGTAGGGCACCCAGGTGGCATTGGCGGCACAGAAGAGCTGCACCGAGCGCCGCTGCAGGCCCACCTCGCGGCAGCACTTGCAGAAGCGAGCGTAGGTGTTGATGTTGTAGTTGTAGATGCTGGCGGATGGGCACCTGCCATCACAGGACACGAGGTTCACCTGGGGACAGGCAGGCCATGGGCCCCACGCACAGGGGTATGGCTCCTGCAGTCATTCTTGCGGATGGTCATGCGGATCGTCACCTTCTTGCAGGAGCGCCCATCCTCCTTACCTGGAGGGAAAAGGGAGCAGGGCAGGTGTGACCCAGGCTGGCTTCCTGGGAGCAGCCTAGGGCAGTTAGTGTCATGCTGGATCACCCCCTTTCCAGTGTGAGGGCCATGCATGAGCACCCTTACCATCAGGGGAGAGCTGTAACTTAGTGGCTTGTAAGGGGCGGAATGGGGTGGGTAGGGTGGGCAGTGAGACAGGGTGTCTGGGATGGCCAGTGGAACTGCCCTCGGGGACTCTGCTAGGAAAGAGGACTGGGGGACAGGTCCACTATCCACTACCTCTCTATCCCAGCCCCAACACCAGCTCTAACCCCTTTTGGTGACGCTGGGCATGTCCCTCCTCTCTGAGCTTCAATTTTCCTACTCAGTTTTCCGGCACTAAGATTCCACCATTCTCTGGATGAACAGAAAGCCCAGCCCCCCGTCCGACATTGCACACCACTGGTTCACTCATTTCCACACCTAGCAGACAGGACTAGCCCCCCTCACAGAGCTGTGGCGGGGACGGACAGCTGACAAGCATGGAGGCTGCTCTGCTGGGCCCAGCGTCTCACAGACACCTGACGACGTAGCTTGTTTGTGCCTTCACATCCTCTGGCAAGCTGTGCCAGCATCTCCCCTGGGCCTCATCCTCCTGCTGAGATCTCAACACCTCCTCTCTACCCACGCGAGCCCTCTCTGGCCTGGCTTTTCTCCAGGGCACTGTCACTGTCCTCTCAGACACTCAGGGAGCTCCCGCTGTTGGAGCCTAAGTGCTAGGGCCTTCTCTCCTGGCCCTACCACAATTTGTAGTGAGCTGTTTTCTAATTTGAGATAAACGTTCATTTCACACCTCAATTTAGATGTGTAATTTTGTGTCCTTTCTTAAGGAGGTCCCTGTAACTGCAGCAGCTCCAGCTCCACAACACTTAGTGCCTCTGCCCCAAACATGTTCTCCCTGTCTCTGTCTCTCCACGAACATGTCAGCTCGAGGTCTGGCTTGTGCTGCCCATAGTGCCCGGGACAGTGCCTGGCACGTGGCCGGTGTGTTTGCTGGATGCCTAGATTTGCTCTGTGACCCCAGGGAGACTCCAGAAAAGGGGTGGGATCCTTTCTCTGGCCTCTGGACTTCACCACACCGGCTGGACTGTCTACCACACCGGCTGGACTGCTCCTGGCCAGAACTATGTCCTTGTCCTCCCACTCTCCTCCCAGGGGGCAGGAGACATGAGGTCTGTCCTGGCCTGTCCCTCTGGGCTCTGGACAGAGACTGGCTGAGTGACCAGTGGGAGCGAAGTGGTGGCAGCATCGGGCATTGGTGGGTGCCGGGTGAGTAACACTGCTGAAGCTTCCCATGCAAGCCCAGGGACGTGGCTCACTACCCAGCATGCACTGTGGGCTGAATGGCAACCCCCTCTCCCTCCCCCACCCCCAGAGCTGTGGCCACCTAGCTGAAAGGACATTGTTGAAAAGAGTCATGTGGCCACCCGTCTCCAGTCCAGTGGGCTCCCAAGAGGAGTACCTGGATGGCAGTGGACACTAACCCATGGAGGAGAGGCAGGGCTAACAGGGACCACGGGAAACAGGGTCCCAGGGGAACCTGGGAAGAGGGACATGGGTCGCAGGTCACACAGGGGCACATGGGACATTCAGGGAACATGAGGTTGTGGGTCAGGGACCAGCCAGTGAGGCCTTGAGCACAGCTTCCTTCAATATGGGATAGGGACATAATCCCTAGTTCTACAACCCTCTGAGGACGGGGTCTGAGTGCGCTAGGAGAAGCTCTTGAGGCTGACTGAGACAGGCACCCATGTGGGTGGGAGCTGCAGGGTTTGGGTATCCAGGAGGCTGAGTACCACCCAGGAGGCCCCTCCAAGACCAGAGCTCCTGACACAGGGAGAGCACATGTGGCAGGCACCTGGACTGGGGCCTTCATGGGGCCAGAAGCAGGCAGAGGACCTGGGGAGCTGCCGACCTCCTGAAGGCAATGCCAGGAGGCAATTCCAGCAAGAAGCAAGGTTGGTATTGATGTAAGGACAGGAGCATAGCCTCTGACCACGTGCGTGTTTGTGCCGTGAGCCAGTGGCTGGGACTTGTCCCTTGGGGAGTAGCTCTCCCCTGAACAGCTACCATTGTAAGTGCTGGGCCAGGTCCTGCCCTCTGACTGTTGACTTGACACCCTGTCCCTCCTCTACCTCACCCCTCAGCCCTGGGCCTCCACCATTTCCACTCACATGTCCTGCAGCATCCTTCCAAGGAGGGTACCACCGAGCCCCCAACCTAGAGGGAAGGAGGGGGACAGGAGCCAAGACCTCAGCAAGGGCAGGAAGAGCCCGAGAGTCTCGACTCTTTTCTTCTCAAGATGCCCCAGGGCTAAGCTCCAGCTCCTGCTGTCCATCACCTGGCCAGAGGGGGAATGGGCCCTGGGCAGCCATGTCAGCCAGAGGGGCTAACCTGACTTGTTGATCTGGTATGAAAATGGTGTGAAGGCCACCGCTACTCCGGTGAGGCTGGAGCCCTGGCAGAGATGGCCAGAGCCTCCTGTCTCTTGGGGCCTGCCCACTGCTCTGAGGGCCGGGGAGAGGGTGGGCAGGGCTGGCCCACTTGGGTCAGTGGCCTGGGTTCTATTCCAGCCCTGGGTAAGTTGCCTCTTCCCCTGGGCTTAGTTTTCTAAAATGGGACAATTATCCCTTATGGGGCTCCTCCTCTACTGCAAAATGGATAAAATGTGGATACGACAGTTCTTTGCAAATTATGTGAGCGTGTGTGTGATTTTGTGAGTGTACACATGAGTGTGTGTGTATATGTGTGGGATCTGTATGTGAGTATGTGGGTGAGAGTATGATCCAGTGCATGTATGTATCTTTTCTTCAAAAGAATTAGAAATTTTCAAATGTCAGGGTTGGCAGGTGGCATGGTGGTTGAGGGCACTGGATTCCCATGTGGCCAACTGTAGTTCGAGTCCCAGATCTGGTGGCTTGCTTTCTCATTTTCCCTCTCTCTTTCTCTCTGTCCCTCTTTGGTCAAATTTAAATAAAGAAATAAATAAAGTAAAATAATTCTTGAAAAAAAGAAAATTTCAAATGTCCAATGTTAGTCTCAGGAACTTTAAGAAAATTCCTTTTCTTTCTTTTTTTCCAAGATTTTTACACCATAGAGCATGTGGGGTTGATGGAGAAAGGGGCTCTGGGTGCACATCCGCTTGCACCCGGTGTTATTTTCAAGCCACCAGGTCTAGGATTCAAACTGCGGTCAACCACAAGAGATCCAGCGCCTGAACCACCATGCCAAATGCTGGCCCCTAGGAAATCCCTTTTCTCGAGGCGTGCCCATGCTGACAGCTGTCTGTCCAAGCTAGTGCAGATACCCGCCAGCCGTCACAGGACTGAACCGTGTGCCTGCGTGGTGCGCATGTACCAGAGTGTGTCTATCTGAGTGCCCCGGGGCATGCCGGTGCATGGTGTGTGCAGAGTGTTTGAACATCTCTGTGGAGTGTGGCATGTGAATGGCTGACTGCCTGTGTGCTGTCTACACATGTGTGCTTAGATCATGGGAACTGTGTATGTCTGCATGCAGTCATGTGTGGTCACGTGATATAAGAGAATGCGGAGTGTGATGTGGCAAAAGCAAAAACAAGAAAACAAGCATGGGGGAAGTGTGGGTCTGCAGTGACAGTGTAGGCACGGACTCCCAGGGAGCCCCTCCTCGCCCGTCCCGCCCACACCACCACGGAGACAGCTGAGGCCCCTGGCCTCGGGCCACGCTGCAGCAGAACGAGGAACTGACCTTGGCACACTCGGTCTCGTTGAGCGGCGGGCAGCTGATGGGTGAGCGGACGAGCACGGCGCCCAGGGGGGTGCTGCTGCAGTGGTGGCGGGCGCACTCTGCGATCCAGGATGCCCCGGGCTGGAGGGCACAGAAATGGGCCATGGGCATGTGTGCCCAGAGGACAGCCTGGGGGAGCCGGCGGGGCACAGCTTCGAGGACAGGTGCAGCTTGGGCCCTGGCACTGCCCGGGACCCCATCTGTACCTAGCTCTGGTGTGGGAGCCAGAGAGGACCTTGGTCCATGCATCTCCTTCTGGGCCACTGCCCAGGTGGGCGGTCAGGGGGCTGCGTACCAAGAACAGGGAGGTGGTGCCATTGGGGAAGGTGAAGAGGCAGGACACGTTCCTGCAGGTGCCGCAGCAGGCTGCCAGGTCCCGCGGGTGCTCGTACTCCTGGTTCTGCAGGCAGGAGGGACAGGACGGCCTCAGCAGGGGCCCACCTCCACCCTGGCGCTCTCCCACTGTCTGCTGGTCTCCAGGCAAGCTCAGGGTCTGAGCAGGGCCCCTGCAAGGGCCGTGGGAGAGGAACTCCGAGCACCTTCCCTCTCAGGCAGGCAGGTCGTCCTTGAACCTGCCCTTCACCTCCCTGAATGCAACTCTTAGACCCAGCCATGGGGACAGAGGGCACTTCCGCCTTCGAGAGGCAGCATTTCTAGTAAGGAAGGCCGCCAGTTCTGGTTCCAGACAGACCTCAATGTGAGTCCCAGTTCCTGGGCAACTTTTGATCAATTATTAAAAAAAAAAAAAAAAAACACAAAAAAACCCTAAATTTCCATTTTCTCATCTGAAAAATGAGAATAAGTATAACCCCTTTCAGTTAGCAAATATTTACATTGCCCTTGTAAGAAGCCAGGCGCTGTCCTAGGTCCTGGGCGTGTAGAAGAATTTGACAAAAGGTTGCAACACAAACACATAAACCAAAAGGACAGGAAACGCCCAGGCTCTCAGTCGGTGCTTAATAAAAGGGTATTCTCTCTGTGAAATACCCACGCTCGCCCGCCGTAACTATCCATTCGCTCTTACAGTCTCCTCCCAGGCTTACCCCGGGGCCGTTCTCAGCACTTTCTACAGAGGTCTCCGAGGGCCCCTCTGCTACCCCCTTTCTAGGCTTGTCTCTGGGGCTCAGGGCAAGTTCCTAGGCCCCTGTGATTCCTGGACCAGGAACATCCAAGCCAGCGCTCCTGACACCCGCGCCCGTGCGCCCCTACCGCCTCGCAGTGGACGTCACACAGCACGGAGGTGGTGTTGATCTGGTAGAAGCTGGTGAGGGGGTCCAGCGCGTCCGTGCAGCGGGAGGTATGGCACACGCCGTCTGCCGAGAGCTCCACCACCGTCTGTCCTGGCTGCATCACCCCCAGCTCGCGGCTCAGACACACCGGGGCCTTCACTGGATGGGCATGCGGGGCGACAGCACCGTCCAGGGTGGCCACGCACACGTGCCCAGCCCGCCTGCGCCATCCGTGCTTGCCGGGGCTGGCCCTGCCCCCGGCCTTCCCGCACTCACCGCACTCGTACTTGGCGCAGCCGCACACGTTCTCCTCGCTGCGCAGGAACTCCTCGTCCAGCTGGGACTTCTCCCACTGGAAGGGCGAGGCGGTCAGCACCCCAGGTGGCACTGGGACCCACCATCAGGAGCAGACCACCACCTGGTCCCTTGTGTTGACCCCCTTCCTGCAGGGGTGGAGTGGGGCTGGCAGGCCTGAGGGCCCTCAGCTTCCTGGAAGCTGAGCCACCCTTCCACTAGGGGGGGACATGCTGTTGGCTCCTGAACCCTCTGCCTAGGAGTGTCCCCTCTGGCCTCCCCTCCCAGCAGGAGACCCTGAGCCCCACTGGGCTCATCCTACTTCCTCCCTTCTTCACTAATTTCAGGGAGAAGGGGCAGGATGGGATGTACCCGGGGGAAGGGTATATCTAAACCAGACGTGTTTCTTAAAGTACTTTCAGGCCCTCTGTGGCTGTGCCCACTGATGGTAAGGGCGCGGTCTTGGCCCCGGCCCAGCACTGTGTTCACCGGCTTTGCGGCCTTACCCTGACTTTCCTTGTTTGTGTCACCCAGACCATCACAGAATCGATGCGTGGGGCTCTCGTGAGGATTAATACGACAACACACATGCGGGCCTGCGAAGGCCTGGGCTGTAGTAACTCTTGATACGCATCAGCTAGTGCACCTCCTGACTCATCCTCATCGTCACCTTCACTGTCCCCATCGTCACTGTCATCAGTGTTACTTTGTGACCGTCACCCTCACCATCCCCACCGCCATTGCCTACAGCGTCATCATCGTAATATGACTGTGGCCATCCTCCTCGTGCCGAGTCCTCGCCATGACTCTGAAGCACAGTCAGCCCATTCTATGCTGTGGGCACGTGCCCAGAAAGCCAGGGGCAGAGCTTAGGGAAGGATGCTGACTTGTTACCGGAGCTCTTGACACTACATTAAAGGAGTAGGGTCTCCAGGGGGAGGAGACAGGGAAGAGAGGGAAGGGGGAGAAGAGAGAGAGGGTGGAGGGGAGCAGGGTCTCCATACCAGATGGCACCGGGGCACTGGGATTGTGTCGCAGTCACATTCTGAAAAACAGGAGGGGCCAGGACCTGCCTCAGCAAGGATGCCCGGGGAAAGTGCCCCAGCCTCCTGGCCCTCCCTGTGGCACAGCCTGTCCTCTGGTGCCCACCCAGCCCCAGCCACAACCCCAGACCCAGCCCAGGTGGGGGG
>NW_006159538.1:1080614-1084363 GCF_000334495.1 Tupaia belangeri chinensis
TCCCAGCTCGCCGTCTTTCATCTAGAATTCACCTCCCCTTCCTCCAGAGCCCACTGTAGGAAGAGGTGAGGCCTCTCCGTGAACAAACATGGCAAGTGCAGACCGTCTGACCCCCTGTGGTCTGTCTCCACATGAGCAAGGTTACCCACACCTCCCAGATCTGTGCCTGTGAGCTCCACCCCGCTACTGCCAGCCTTCACTCATGGCAGGTCGACGATGCGAGGGAGCTTCAGGAATAGCAGCTCTGGCTTCACGAAGGACCAGAGCTCCGGGCCAGAGGGGCCATGAGGCACCCCTCCAAGCCCCTCATCCCTGCAACTAAGTTCTAGGCATCTACAGATGCCGAGGTTTTCTTTTTCTTTCTGTGCTCTGGGGACAAAGCAAGGGATAAAACAGACTGTTTATGTTCTAGTGAGGCCAGGAAAAAGACGTGAAAATATCCAGATGTGGGCGGGCTCCATGGCCTAGTGTTTATGGGAGCCGGGTCACACATGGCTGAGTGCGGTCGGAGCTCTGGCCGCCGTGGCTTAAAAACACCGGGAACGTGCGTGCGGTCATGCCCAGAACCCCAATGGAGCGGAGACATGGAGGAGACCATGTGACCATGCCCCACTGGGAGGCACTTTCTCTCTCACCAGAAAGGGCATATGCCCTCGGGCCATTCAAAAGAAATCCAGCTGCAAAACAGTTTCTCATCATCACCTCCTTTCATGCCTGAAGGTGTGAAGAGCGTATATATGAGAGCCTGCTCCCCCAGCGGGGCCTGGGCACGCTGCAATTCTGTTTTCCTTCAATTCTGTCCCATTACGGTACTCGGCACATGCACACACCTGCTGTATTTTTTAGCTGATATGGCTGGGACTCGATCCCTGGTCAGCCATGTGGGATCCAGCTTTCTCTGCACAGCACTGAACTGCTACGCTGTGAGGCCAGCACTCAGCTCTTTTTAGAATGGTTTCATACTGTAGTCTGTTGTACCTCATGTAACATTTCCTGTGTGTGTCCCTCTCCCCTCCTATATTGTACTAAGGGAGGTCATACATTATACTTTATACTCCTCCGTGTTTTTAGTCGAATGCCTGGTACGTGGTTGGCATTATATAAACATCTATTCAGTGAACAAATGTCTACAAAATAAAAACAAAAAGGATTCACATACTTTGGAAGTTCCTATGTTCACAATGTTAATCACCCACCAATAAATTTCATGGGTAATGATGAAAATTAACATTTTTATATAAAACCCACTCATTTTCTTTGTTAATCATTGATACTCCCACCTGCCTCCTAACGGGATGTGAGGTGAATTTTAATAAAACATACGTGTACTGTGAGGCAAATACAAGAAACTTTGCTGTTGTTAGGTCTTTGCCTTTGGGCATGTGTGCTCGCTAAAAAGAGACAGAGACAGTGAGAGGAAAAGTGAGAACTCATTCCCCCCCTCGGGGTGGCCCTGCTGCAATCCCTTTTCCAGTCTCCTCCTGGGATTTTCAGCATGACCCACATGCACACACATGCACACACATGCACACACATGCACTCAGTGTGATTTTCAAGCTGCCAGGTCTGGGACTTAAACTACGACCAGCAATGTGGGAGTCTAGAGCCTTAACCACTACACCATCTGCTGACCCCCATGCAATGAACTTTTAAAGGTGGGAAACCTTCTTAGGCTGGGGAACTTGCTATTCTCCTCTCTTTGTCTTGGAGAGAAAAGGATGTAGGAGTCTCAGCACGCAGTGAGGGGGTGTAGAAGGAGGAAGTGATTTTGGTGTCTCCCTTCTGGAGATGCTCAAGGATCAGACCTGAATGAAGTGGACAATGGTGGGGCCTAGGTCCTCTCCCCAGCCCCCATCATGGGGTATTTGGTGCCCTACCTTGGGGCAGGTGTCCCCAACCAGGACTTACCACAGGACTTGTAGGGGCAGCAGCGGTCAGGGCTCCACACCTCCACCAGGGCAGTGCCCAGGCCACACTGCACTTGGGGACAGCGGAAACTCTCACACACTGTGGGGAGGGGAGGCGGTGACACTTCAGCCACAGGCACTTGGAGTGTGAGTCCTCAGAAATGCGACACTGCTTATGGCTCCTCCTGAAGGGCCCCCATGTCCCCAGATGCCCTGCAGGGCTGGAGCCCAGTGGAAGAGTCTGGGCTCCCTATATTTCCCTTGGAGCTACTAGGAAGTCCGGGTACGGCTTCGGTGAGGCCTAGTGATGATGCCAGAACTGAGCTCGTTAACCTGGGCCTCTCTCCCCTGGAGTCTGTCATCTTGAAGGCTGTGGTCAGGCATGGGCCAGTGGCCAGGGTAGGGCCCACTGATGAGAAGGAGACGTTTCCCTCAGAGAATGCAGCCTTTCCAACTCTGCAGAAATGTCATCCGCTCAGGCCCCACTTGAGCCTACCCTGCATCAGAAGCTAGCCTCGGGCTCATACTTCCTTCCTCCCTCGCCCTTAGGCTCTTAGTTTAGGGCTCCTTAGCCTAAGTTCTCAGAGACGGAGGCAAAGGTGTCGGGACTCCCTGGGCACAATCTGGTGGAGAGGGAACGGGGAGGGCCGGGCACTGAAGGTGAGGCTCTGAGCACTGTAGACACTTGATTTGCGAACAGGATTATGGGCAGGGCCAAGACTACCATAGACGATGAGGGGAGGGGCAGAGGGCACCCCTACAGCGTGGAAGCCATGGCTGAGTGCTGATGGTGCTGGTTGAAAGGAAACATGCCGAGAGACGGGGGCCTGGACAGTCAGCACCTACCCAGGACCAAGGTCGCCCTGAGCTGCAGCGCCTCGACCAGGTGGTCTCCCGAGGGGAGGCAGCATGAGGCTCACATAGCCTAGCCAAAAGCTTAACTCGAGTCCACCAAATCTTAGCTCTAACTCCCAGCTGAGAGGAAGCACAGAAGATGAGGGAGCGAGAACAGCGCCAAGGGCACTCGCCAGATCTGGACTCTAGGAACACACCATCCCAAGGTTCCATGACCACAGAACACAGCAGGGCTGGGAACTGTGCACACACGCAGGGTAAGAGGCTGTGAATACCCCACAGGCCAAATCGACAGACCACAGGTCTTGGTACCAGGCCCGGCAGGCAGGGTAAAAGAGCAGGCAGGGCCTACTTTCATTTATGATTACAAAATAAAAGAGTTTCAGAGACTTCAAAACATGGGGCCTCCTGGGGCATAGCCTCTGAGCAGGTACTGTGATGACACGGGTGAAAGGGACCCTGAAGCAGGGCCTGAGGCAGAGAAGGACAACTTGGCACTAGTTGGGAATTTGGGGGACATGTAAGCAATTGCCCTTCCTAGGTCTTCCTCAGGCCTGAGCACCCCTGACCCCGGCTCCCGCAGCTTCTCCAGGTGGGACCGGAGTTCATCCTGGAGCCAGTTGCTCTGCCCTTGGAGCTTGCCACCTGGAAGCCCCACGGCTCCTGCTCACTCACCCTGGTCCTGGGGGAGAGGACTTTGTGAAGGGCCTGGTGGACACAGCAAGGTTCCAGAGCCTTCCAATGGGGCCCTGCGTCCAGCCCCGACTCACCGCACTGGTACAGGGGACAGCAGAGCTCCGTGGTGTTCCTGAGCACGGTGAGCGCCTCCCCTTCCTGACACTCGGGGATGGGGTCTGGACAGTCGCCGCAGGCTGAGAGGCAGAAGAGCCAGTGCTGTCACAGCATGGTACACAACAGGTTGTTGGGGGTGGGGGTGCCTCACCCCGCCTCTCTGGGTGTGGCGGGGGCTAAAATAACAGAGGGCGT
>NW_006159538.1:1084654-1087116 GCF_000334495.1 Tupaia belangeri chinensis
GTGGGGGGTGGGGGTCCCCCCCCCCGCCTCTCTGGGTGTGGCGGGAGCTAAACTAACAGAGGGCCTGTCCTAGAGTCAGAACCTTCGGCCTGCCCCGAGTCTTACACAGAACACTGGGCAGACCACACGCTCAGTGACCCAGGGACTGACCGGGTCAGGCCCCTCTCCTCCAACGGTGGTCTGGACAGTGACGGCACCCTTCTCCCTAGTCCCCATCCCGTGAAGAGTCCCGGCCTTTGCTCCCAGCCGCCCAGGGAACAGGGTGGGAGGGGCTGACTGCGACATGCATGCCATCATGTGACAGCACGTCTACCCACCGCAGAAGTAGGAGGTGCAGCACGAGTCCCCCAGGCGGCCCGCGATCAGGATCTGGTCCGGGCGGCAGCGGGGGACCAGCTCAGTCTCGCACTGATCGGGGTCACACTCTGGGGAAAACAGAATTTGAGTGCTGAGAGCAGAACCTCCCTGAGCCTGCTGGCCCCGCTTGGGCCTGCTCTAGTCTCCAGCCAGAATCCGGGCTCAGAGCCGTCCTCCCTTCCCACCCTACCCTAGGCCGCATCCCACTCTCCAAGCCCAGGGCCTCTCACCACAGCTGTAGCTGGGGCAGCAGGAGTCCTCCTGGAAGTGGGTGAGGAGCCGGTGGCCTGGGCGGCAGGTGGGGGCGAGGCCCTCACACAAAGTCTGGTTACACACTGGCCCGGGGGCCACAGGGCCTGTCACCTGGAGGCCAGGACATCCCTGCCATGCTCCAGCACTGCCCAAGTCCTGGACACCTGGCCCTTATTGCTCCCCAACCTCCCAGCTCCCACAGGCCTGAAGAGGCTTCTGAGGGACACAGGGGGCTCAGGACTGGGACAGAAGAGCAGGAAGACCTAGCATTCATCGAGGCGCCCTGAGGCCAGCTGCTGGCCCGGCCAGTATCTACTTAGGTGACCCACGACAAGGACTCAGCCAGGGCTCAGGGCATGTCCAGTGATTTGCCTGAGGCCCTAGGCTCAGGGCGGTGGAGGAAGCTGAGGCGGGGTCTGCCAGAACCAGGCGGTCTGGCTCCAGGCCTCTGCCTCTACCACTCTCCCACACTGACTGTAAGCTCAGCTCCTGTCCCCCGGCTAGGGTTCTCTGCTCCCCACTGTAAGCCGCTCCATTATCCCGGGCCTTGCCCTTTGAGGTCTGCGGGCAGGTCTGGAGCTTCTCACTCTCCCTTACTTGAGGGCCAGGGGAGTGAAGGGGACTCACCACAGACTGTCCCCAGGCAGCAGGGGTCCTCAGTGGGCAGGAGCAGGGCTACCTCCCCGAAGCGTGGACAGCTCTCAGGGCGGGGGCCTGGGCAGCCCGTGTCCACTGGGACGATGGTGTCTGGAGCCTGGCACTGCTGTTGGCAGCAGCCGCTGAGGGAGCTGTTCCAGGTTTCCCCAAGGGCCCGAGGCACCCCAGAGCTGTCAGTACAGGCTGCGGCCAGGCACAAGGCAGGGTTTGGGGACTAAGGATGGGGGAGACCCAGACTGTCCTGTCCGAGGGGAGATCCTCCGGGGACACAGACCATCCCCAGACCAGAGGTGGGGGGATGCAGCTGGACCTCAGCCACGGGCAGCAGGGGCCAAAGGAGACCCTAGAGTGAGGCCAGCCGGGGAGGGGAGGCACCTACCACACTTGTCCTCGGGGATGCAGAGTGCCGAGTGGCGCCGGTGCAAGATGGTGCCCTCTGAGCAGACGCAGCCCTCCCCCAGTACCTGGCACTGCTCCGGGTCTAGTGGGCCCAGCATCCCATCCTGGCATGTCTCGGGGGGCTCACAGGCTGCCACACATGCCTGGTAGGTGGAGTCGCTGGAGCACAGGAAAGCTGCAGGGGCACAGCAGGCAGCAGGCCTAGCTCGGACCCAGGAGGCTCACCACCGAGGGCCGACAGCTGGCAGCAGAAAGGGGTGCTCAGGACGTCGCCAACGTCTCAGAAAAGCGTGTTGTCTAGACCAGGAGCCACAAAGTACAGGCCACGGTCCTATCGGCCTGTTGTCTGTGTTATTGGAACACAGCCAGGCCTGTCCATCATCTACTGTCTGTGGCTGTTCTACTGCAAGGGCAGAGTTGAGTGTTGTCACGGAGACCACACAGCCCACAAAACTCAAATAGGGACTGTCTGGCCCTTGACAGAAAAGTTTGCCAACCCTGACCAACTTCTCGATTGGTGTCTTTAAACGTCCTTGACTATAAAACATCGATTGTACTTGGAGCCAGCAGGTGATGTAGTGGTTAAAGTACCGGACTCCCTCGTGGCCGCCTACAGTTTGAGGCCTGGACCCAGCGTCTTGAAACTCACGCTAGGTATAAGTGTGTGTGTGCCCTAGATCCTTAGAGGAGAGTGGAGGAGAAGAGATTGCAGTGTGGCCATCCCCCTGGGGGCTGATTTCTCACTTTCTCTCTTTCCATCTCTCTGGTGAGCACACTTGCCCTATAGCTAAAATCTC
>NW_006159538.1:1087185-1091485 GCF_000334495.1 Tupaia belangeri chinensis
AGGAATGCTAAACCTGATTACGGAAGACTCTCCAGGAGCTTCTCTGACCCCATTGCTGGGACCCCACCCCAGGCCAGCTGAATCCCTGATTGTGAGGCCCAAGCATTAGTGCTCTTTGAAGTTCTCAGGGTGATTTCAAGGGGTAACTGGGACTGAAATCACTGATATGGGTTTGACATCACTGATTGAAGCAGAAGATACTTTTCATAAGTAATATGCAATACTTAATAATGTGTGCAACAGCCATCAGCATTGTTTTGGTTTTGATTTTTGGTTTTGGAGAAGTTTATACTATAGGGCACGTGCACTCGCCAAAAAGACAGAGAGAGACAGAGAGACAGAAAGCAAGAAATCACCCCCCAGGGGGGATGGCCACGCCGCAATCCCTTCTCTCTGTTCTCCTCTTAGGATCTTGGGCACGCACGCCCGGTGTGATTTTAAGCCACCAGGTCCAGGACTTGAACCGTAGTCAACTACATGGGAGTCCAGCGACATAGCCATTACGCCAACTGCTGGTCTCAGCCATCAGCATTTTCCACTCTGCTCTATTGCACGTTGATGGCCTGCCACCCGAGTCTGGACCCACAGTTTGAAAAACACTGCTCTAGACGGTTTCCATCTTTCTGCATTTACCCGTCACTCTGGACGCGGTCTTCCTGTGAGTCATCGCCAGACTTTCTGGACAGGTCCACATCTAAAAGTTAAACTAATCGAGCCCAAGCCAGCCCTGCCAACCCCAAACCTAATGGCTAAAGGAGAGGCGGATGTCATTCCCATCCTTAGGGAAGACACTTGAAAATGAGAAAGATAAGCAAAAATTAAGCAAAGGGAACTGTTTTCTGGACAGTAACCAAATACTGTGCGTGTGTGAGGCACCCCCACACCATTCCCCGTTACCTTCACAACCACCCCGGGAGGGAGCTCCTCTTACTGTCCCATTTTTCAGAGATGAAGTAACAAAGAAAATGGATTATTGCTTATGAATTTGATATAAATTATAATAAAAACTCAATTAATAAACTATGTAAGCATAAAAGTAAATATTAATTTCCATATATTTATTAATTCAGGAGTGAAGGAATGAATGCATGATTAAACCTGGGACGGCATAGACTTCACTTGGGTCTGGGAGCCTTTTTGCACTCTAATGGGGACTGGGCACAACAGTCTTAATTGGGGGACCCTGTGCTCCCCAACTCACGGCAGTAGTCGGAGCGCCGCCACTCGACGCACACGTGGAACTTGTGGCACATGGCCACGTACACGGTCAGTGCCACGCAGGGCTGCTGCACGTACTTGGTGTCCCGGATCCACAGCTCACAGAACGACTCCGGGGGGACCTGGGCACGTGCATGGAGCAGGGCTGCTTACCTGCGCGCTCGGCTCCTCCCAGCCCTACCAGGGGAAGCAACGAGCCTCTGCAGGTAGGCCCTGCCCTTCCCAGCCCGGGAGGCCACCCCCAACCCGGCATGCCAGAGTCAGTTGGCACATACGAAGCGGTGGCAGGCACTGAAGGTGCGGTTGGACACCATGCGAAGGCAGGGAGAGCAGTCGGCCGTGGCGCAGCTGTCTGGGCGGAAGCGAGTCTGGCCCACCGAGGTCAGGGAGCTGGGCACCTGCCAGCTGTCCAGAAAGGGAGCAGGGTCCTCGGCCCCACCCACCACAGAGCCATCCTTCAGGGTGAGGTCATTGGCCGCGTCTCCGTCACAGACACCTGCGAGGGGTAAGGTTATCCCTGCTGTCACAGCAACCTCGGCCTAGCTGTGTGTGGCTCTTTGCAGACAGTACCACCATTAGCCCCATTTCACAGACGAGAGCGCGAGGCACGAGCAGGAGGAAGCCTGCTGTGTAAGACGGCATCTGTCTTAGGAAAGGTACGCCTCCAAATATTTAGAAACTAAACATACGATGTCTCAAACACAAATCTCTCTCTAAAAACAACAACAAAAACAAAAACAAAAACTTCCCTTGTGTCTTTCCTTCAAGGAGTTGCAAGCTCATGTTGAAAATGGCAGAGCCACAGGGTGGACAGCACTAGGGTCTCTGGATCATCGCTGTCCAGTTTGGAATTTACGTGTCCAAGGAATAAGCTTCTTGGACAGGCTCCGTGGCACAGTGGCAATGAGCTTCTCAAGAGAAGCTGGATTCCACATGGGGACCATGGTTTGACTCCCAGCTGGGTCACCCTGAAGCACGCAGGGCGTGGGCACAGGAGGCCAGAGGACCGGAGGAAGCGGGTCATGGCACAGCCAGACCCTGTGGCGGGTGCTCCACCCGCTGCCTCGCTCTCAGGTGTGAATGTGCACACATGTCGTACCACGAATGAAGGACAACACTTTAGAGAGGAGAAAGAAAGAAACGTCTGTGCGGTCAAGGCACCGAGGTGCCATGGCGTCTGGCATGACCTGAACTTTCAGCCTCGCCCCTCACGCACGGTGTCCTCTAGCCTCCAGACCCACTTCCCTGGCCACACTGCTCCTGCTGCTTCCCTGCCGGAAGGGAGCTCTCAGACGGTTTTCCTTCAAGGGCACCTGAGACCTACCACCTGTGACCTCCCCAATTCCGTCACAGTGCCCAGTTTGCAGGTCTGTCTTTCACAAGAGATTTCAGCTACGTGCCAAGGCTCATTTTCCCCTCAGATTCTCCTTTATTTCAGCCTCCCCTCTGCTGCCTAGCAGGGTGCCCAGGGTATCAGGGGTCAGCTCAAATACAACAGAGGAATAAACGATCTGCCTCCTGCTCTGACATCTCTAGCCGCCATTCTGCGCATATAAAGCAAGACTCGATTTGTTAATGATCCCAATGGGCACATTTTAGGTCTTGGCTCTGTCACTGCGGAGAGTCCCAAAGGGGTCCTAGGGAGGAGCTGGCCCACTGGGCTACCGCTGACCACAGGACGGACAGGGCTGAAGGAAGAGATGGCGAGACAAGGTAGTGGTGGCACGAGTGTGTGTGAGCGTGCGTGTGTATGAGGAGGGGTGTCATATCAGTGAAGAGAGGACGCCCCATCACCCCAGGTGACTGGTACACAGCACTTATGTGTTGTGTGCTGGAAAGAATGAGTGTGTCTGACTCACACGTGTTAGTGCATGTGTAGAGGGCGCTGTGCACGCCGGGACATGAGCGTGAGTAAACACCATGGGTACTGGCGGAGGCTGGAGGGCATGCATGTGCAAGTGCGTGTGTTCCTCTGTCGCCATCTTCACCGTCATGGCAGTCTGTCATGGACTGCCCTCTGGCTACTCCCCTGCACGAGAAGCAGTCCCTACCCGGACTCCTCCTGTAGTCCTTTTTCTTCTTAAAATATACCCAGTCCCTTCACGCAGGCTCTCTGCAGTCACCCCGTGACCGAGCCCTAGTTCTGTGTGTGGTGACAGCTCTGCGGTTGACCTTGGGCAAGCTGATTAACCTCTCAGAGCTCCCTTTCTTCCTTAGCTCAATGGGGATACAGATGGCCACCTTCAGGGCTGTCGTGCGGATGACCTGGGCTAAGAGACAGGGCAGGGAAGTGCTTTGTGAAGTGCCCAGGCCAACACCGACAGGAAAGATTATCGGGCATTAGGAGGCTGTCAGGGAAGCTGACAGACAATCCTGGCTGACAGCTGGTGGGGGCCAGAGCCCTGCCCCATCCCCTAGAGCACAGGACATTAGGCCTCCCTGCCATTAGCTCCGTCGGCCCCACCTCTGGCCTGGAACTGAGCCCCAGACTTTCCTGGAAACTGTGACCGGGGGCAGAGGTGAACCTGGAAGCCACCCTCGCCCCCAGGCTGGGCCCCACCTTACCGCACAGGCCCCGGCCCTGGGCCTCGCTGGCTTTGCTGGCCTCCAGGATCATGAGCCCCGAGCTGTGGAGCCACTGTATCTGGATGTGTGCGGGTGTCCGGACCACGTACATGTGGCCTGTGTCCTCAATTCGGAACCCATACCTGCTCACGGGGGGCCACACGGGCTGTGAGTCCACCGTCACCTTGGGGGTGGGAGGTTGAGGGGGAGCACAGCTTGTCCCTCCGTCCGTCTGTCCATCCACCCAACCACCTATCCTCCCATCATCGTCTAACAAACATCTATAAGGCACCTATGATGTGCCAGGCTCTGTTTCAGGCAAATGTGGCCAAACCACAGTCCAAAGTGGTTGGAGACATTCTGAAAATACTTCCATGGAAAATAAAAATGGAATAGGGAATGCAATAGGGGCTGCAGGCTGCATCGGAGAGCCCGAATAAGCACAGATCCTCAGTCCTTGCCGTCACGCTCTGCTTTCTGGATCCTGCTCACATAATTTCTTATGGGAGATTTTCCC